>NC_138977.1:27625904-28214530 GCF_964341445.2 Mesoplodon mirus | reverse complement strand
ACAGAAATTAAACATTGACCTTTTTCAAAGAAACGGATTCAAATTAAAATTATCTGGATCTATTCTAGCTCTTAAGGATTTAAGTTACACAAGGAATGGTTAAAGAGAATAAAAATAGTAGGTAACATCTGTTGAGAGCCTGCATTGTTATTTAATCCTCAGAGAATATGTATAAGGTCAGTTGCTTTGTAGCTATTTTACAGACAATAAAACTAAGATTTAGAAAGGTTCAATAATACCACACAACTAGGAAGAGGCAAGAAGGAATTTATCTCAGCTCGGCTCCAAAACCTGTGCATGTAACTTTGCTTAGCCTGAGCAAGAAGAGATTGGGAAAAACATAATAGTTTTCCTTAAGCTGTTATAATATTTAAATTATATAAATAGCGATCAGTAAACAAAAGGGACAAATCTTGTCTCCTATTTAGAGGCAGATCCAGGCAAAATTAGTGAGCATTTTGGGGAGGAGTTTCATCTCCATATAAGTGATTTCAGCAACTAGATGCGTCCAACAGTGAAATTGCTGGTGTGGAGAATGAAATTTTCCTCTACACTTCTAGGTTCTTTTGGCTGGTCTAAGATTTTAATCGACATAAGACAGATTAACTGGAGAAAATCAAACAAAATTTTAGTAACATGTACACATGGGAGGGACCTAGGAAGACTGAGTAACTCACCAAGATGGCCAAGACCCTCGCCTTAAACAACATCTTCAGCCAAAGACAAAAAAGGATGTTGGGGTAGCAGTTTGGAACTTAAAAGGGAGGAAAGCAATTCATGTGGACGTGGAAAAGCAAATGCTTGGTAAACAAATGTTTGCTGGGACAGCCAGAGACAATGTGACACAGAGTGGACTCTGATGTCGAGGCCCTGTGCAGTTTCCCCTAGCCCATGCTCTTTGGAGATGTCTCTGGTGCAGATAGCTCTATTCTGGGAATGGGACCTTTATCTAAATTCTTCAGGCAGTTAAGAGGGAGGTAACAAGAAAAATTTTCCTAGACTGTTGCTTAAAAATAATCAGCCTAAATTCACCCTCATGCCAAAGAGACACATTTGGAGGTGACAAGTTCTGCTCTCCTACACTGGGATATCAAGGCAGAAGTTGAATGACCATATGACAAAAACACCATGGGAGACACAGGAGATGGTCTTTTAATGCAGTGGGGTGGGAAGCTAGTGATGTCCAGGCTCCATTAGAGTCCAAGATTCCATTAACTGAAAAATCCCCATACAATGTAAATTTTCCTTAACTTTTTGTTCCCCCAGGTTCTGTAGATACAAGATTAGAGTTCTTAGATTATTAAACATTAGATGGTAACTCAAATTTTGACCTCTGATTATTCTCTAAGTTGCCAATGGTGTTATTGAAATCCTACTTGATTATTTTAACTCCAGCAGGAAACAATTTCTGATGAATAATATACTCAAATATTTTTCATATAAACTGTGGCTAAACAAGATCACCCCAGCCCTGAATGTGTTCAATTTGCATCTGTTCCCAGAATTTCAGAAAATATTCCCTATGATTTTTGGAAAAGAATCAAATGCCTAAATTACCAATAGTAATTTTATCTGTCCTTATGATAAAAGAATTCTTCTTAAGTAACCATGATCTTTGCAGATGAAGGTGGCCTTAAAATTAATGAAGCATGGGACAGCTCCTGGAAGAAATCCCAGCTTCTTTTGGATTGTTGTAGAGAAATATAAAATTTTGCTCAACCATAAAATAATTATGCATAGATCCAACCTATTCAGACTTTCTTCTCAACAAAAAAACATTAAGGGAAAATTTCAGGATCATTAGAAGTATAAGGAAGAGGTATAAGGCCATGATTTACTTCAAAGTATACTTTTTCATCATTTTCAGTCATTTCTGGATCAAGGAAAGTCATAGACTGAAGGCTCCTCTGTACCTCTTTCTGGCAAAGCAACAACCAAAATGCACCCATGTATGTGCATGTGCACAAAACTGTAAGTTTTTTTAATGTGGATTCTATTAGCATTTAATGCATTTTCTGCATTTTGCTTTTTATAATCAGATCATAAATCTCCATTGATGGATACAGAATTGAGGTTGCTCTTGCTGCCCTGTATAACAAAGTCAATCATACCCTGAGGGCCCTGTATAACAAAGTCAATCATACCCTGAGGGTAAGCTAATGCTATTCTTCATGGCTTGTTCAGAAGAACTTTGAAATACAACATCTGTCTCTCTAGGATATGAACATTTTAGGCATAAAGACTTACTATTTCATCACCAACAAGAATACAGCCCTGGGAATACTATGTTTTTTGCTAAGTGCAGTAAACCCTTAATGGTCTACTGCATTTTTTTATGGAGTCTTCTCGCAATGATATTTTCTGTAGGTTACCCATTCAGTGACTTTTGCAAATATTCAGAAAATAGTTGTCAGCAATCAACTGAATCAATGGAAGTTTTGGCCTAAAGTTGAATCATCCATGACTGGTCTATTCATCTTTTACAGAAGTGCTAACAGAAAAGAAAAACAGCTTTATAATCACTGGACTTCTTTTGATAGAATTATTGCAGTGTTTTTTGGTTGATATTTTAGTTTGTGGACCTAACATTTTCTGATATTGATTTAACCATATATCTAACATTTAAAATATGTTAAATATTTTACGTAAGCATTTGGAAATATCTTTAATAAACATATATATATGTTATTTATTTAACACATTCTATGTGCTGGACTAGTCTAAGGAACTAAAATGAATTATGGGGTCACCCCTCATTACACTCCAGGAAAAGGATAGATGTGTTATTTGGACCCACTTTACAAGTGAGAAAAATAAGGCATAGTTAATCAGTAAGCTTGGAACTTACTGAAAGTCACATAGCTAGAAAGTAACAGAACACTTGTAGCCATATATGAGTATTTTCAAACTACTTTTCCTAGTAAGTTGTGAATTTTAAAACCTACTTCCCAGTCATAAGTAAAAAAATCAGCTATCAATAGGAATGAATAATGATATACATACTTGCAATTTTTGACAAGGCTAATTATTAAGACCACATAGTCACAAGGAAAATATTTACATCAGTGTCAATTTTTAAGCATGGGATTCAAAAGTGTGTGTGCAATACAATTATAACTATGCAAAGTAGATATTCATATGGAAAAGAACTGGAAGAGAATATTAATAAACAAAACCATATGGGTAACATTATTTTAGTGATTTTGGTTTTCTGAATTTCTCTTAATGTTGTTATTGCATTATTTACGCAAAGAAAATTACTCAAGTTAAAATTAGTCAAATGCACCCCTAAGAATGAGATATTAAGTATAAATATAACAAAATATGTACAAGATCTATATGAAGAAATTTACAAAACTCTGATGAAATAAATAAAAGGAAAACGAAATAAATGGAGAGATATTCCATGTTCTTTCATAGGAAGACTGAATACTGTTAAGATGTTAGTTCTTCCCAACTACTGATGTATAGATTCAAAGGAGTCTCAGTCAAATCCCAGCAAGTTATTGTGTGGATATCAACAAACTGATTTTAAAATTTATATGGAGAGGCAGAAGACCCAGCATAGTCTACACAATACTGAAAGAGAAGAACAAAGTTAGAGGACTGATATTACTTAACTTCAAGACTTATTGTAAAATTATAGTAATCCACAGGGTGTGGTACTGGTGAAAAAATGCAGTAGAACAGAATGAAGAGTCCAGAAGTAGACCCACATAAACATAGTAAACTGATCTTTGACAAAGGCAACACAATGGATAAAACTTGGTCGTTTCAACAAACAGTGCTGGAACTGGATATGTGCATGCAAAAAAAAAAAAAATATATATATATATATATAAAAACATAGACCTTCTACCCTTCAAAAAATTAATTTAAAGTGAATCACAGACCTGAATGCAAAATACAAAACTGTAAAATTCCTAGAAGATAATATAAGAGAAAAACTGAAATAAACTTGGGTATGGTAATGACTTTTTAGATATAACACCAAAGGCATAATATCCATGAAAGAAAGAATTGATGAGCTGGACTTTATTAAAATTTTAAAAATTACATTCCGTGAAAGACATTGTCAAGGGAAAAACAAAACAAACAACATGTTGGGAGAAAATATTTGCAAGACATATCTGATAAAGAACTTATCCAAAATATAGAAATAACTGTTAAACCTTAACAATAAGAAGACAAACAACCCAATTTAAAAATGGGCAAAATAACTGAACAGTTGGCAAATAAGCACAAGAAAAGATGATCCACATCAAATGTCATCAGGGAAATTCAAATTAAAACAATGAGATAGCACTACACAACTATTAGAATGTCCAAAATCAGAACACTGACAACATCAAACACTGACAGCTGGCAAGGGTGTGGAGCAACAGTAACTGCCATTCATTTCTGGTGGGAATGTAAAATGGTACACCACTTTGGAAGAAAGTTTGGTGATTTCTTATAAAACTAAACACACTATTACCTATTACCATATAATCCAGAAATTTCACTCCTTTGTATTTACTCAAAGGAATTGAAAACTTAGGTTGACACAAAATCATGCACATTGATGATGTTTATAGCAGCTTTATTCATAATTGCCAAAACTTGGAAGCAACAAAGATGTTCTTCAGTAGGTGAATGAATAAAAATAAATTGCAGTACATCTGGAAAATGGAATATTATTCAGTGCTAAAAAGACATGAAAAGACATGGGGAAATCTCAAATGCCTATTACTAAGTGAAAAAAGCCAATCTGAGAAAGCTATATACTGTATGATTCCAAATATATGACACTCTGGAAAACAAAAGTATGGAGACAGTTAAAAGATTAGTGGTTGCCAGGTTTTAGGGGAGAGGGAGGGATAAATAAACAAAACACAGGGATTTCAGGGCATTTGAAATACTCTGTATGATACTATAGTGGTAAATACATGTCGTCATAAATTTGTCCAAACCCATAGAATGTACAAGACCAAGAGTGAACCCCATTTAAACTATGGACTCTGGGTGATAATGATGTGTCAATGTAAGTTAATCAGTTGTAATCAGTGTACCACTCTAGTAAAAGATGTTGATAATGGAAGAGGCTATGCCTGTGTGGGAGCACGGAAGTATATGGGGAATCTCTTCACCTCCCACTCAATCTTGCTCTGAAACTAAAACTTCTGTAAAACTGAAATCTATTTAAAAAATTACTCCAGTGAACAACTTTACAGTTGTTTTCATATGATTCAAATTGTTTTGTATATACACACATATATATTTAAATGTGTGTGTGTGTGTGTAGTTACATACACTTTGGACTCAACTGTGTTCCTCCCAAAATTCAAATGTCAAAGTCTTAACTCCCAATGAGATGATATTTGGAGATGTTGTTAGGGCATTTAGAATGTTGTTAGGGCAAAATTAGATGATGGGGGTGCTCCCTCATGATGAGATTTGTGACTTTATTAAAGGAAGGGAGGGGCTTCCCTGGTGGCGCAGTGGTTGAGAGTCTGCCTGCCGATGCAGGGGACGCGGGTTCGTGCCCCGGTCTGGGAAGATCCCACATGCCGTGGAGCGGCTAGGCCCGTGAGCCATGGCCTCTGAGCCTGCGCGTCCGGAGCCTGTGCTCCGCAACGGGAGAGGCCACAGCAGTGAGAGGCCTGCGTACCGCAAAAGAAAAAAAAAAAAAAGGAAGGGAGAGTGCTCTCTCTCCACTCCTTAGGGACACAGTGAGAGGTAGCTGTCTACGAGGCAGGAAGACAATCTTTACCAGGAATCACAATGGCTGGCATCTTGATCTTACACTTCAGAATCTCCAGAACCATGAAAAATAAATGTCTTAAATATCTGTCTTTTAATGTACTCAGCCCATGGTATTTTGTTATAGCAGCCTGACCAGAACAGTATTACACACACACACACAGACACACATGCTCTGAAAGGACGCACAACAAACTTAAAAGTTGCTACTTCTGAGGAGTGTTAATGGAAGTGTTGGAGGGAGGAAGGAAACATTGCATTTTATGTCAAACTTGTGTAATGTTTGAAATTTTAATAAAGTTGTTACTGAACTCAGGTTCAGCTGCTTGCCATTCAAAAAATGATAATTTGAGAGGCAAGTATCAATAGAAAGGAAAGTTGCTTTAGTTAGAATAGCCAGCAATCTGGGAAGAAGATGGACTCATGCCCGGAGACCAACTCCAAAGATTCTGCTCAACCATGACGGTTTTTAAAGGGAAAAAAGGGGGGAAAGAATTTCAGTGAGTCATCGAGGCAGGAGGTTGGGTTCTGCATCATTCTCCATTGAGTGCAGACCGGCCGACTCTCACTTCAGTTGTTACCTTACCTGTGTGATCTTTCCTGCAGGATTGCTAAGGGTGCTGTTTGGGGTAGAGAACTAGTCGTTTCTCAACTGCTTAATTCTTCATTCTTACTAGGAAAATAGTCAACAGGTTAGACAAGACATGGTGTGCATTCAGGAGAGCATAAGTCAGGAGTTAGGTTAAATTGCCTAGTGGTTCATTCCTACAATTAGGTTCTTTCGAGGTTAGAGGGAAACAGGAGCTGGCAAACAGGAAAGGGGCAAAAGAGCTGCTTTCAAAGGATCAGGGAGGAAGAAATTTTTCTCTACCCTTCTAGGTTGTTCTGGCTGGTCTAAGACTTGAATTGACATGAGACAGATAAATGGGAGAAAAATCAAATAAGAGTTTAATAACGTGTATATGGGAGAGACCCAGGAAAAATGAGTAACTCGAGCCAATGTGCAAAAACCTCACTTTATTATTATTATTATTTTTTGCGGTACGCGGGCCTCTCACTGCTGTGGCCTCTCACGTTGCGGAGCACAGGCTCTGGACGCGCAGGCTCAGTGGCCATGGCTCACGGGCCTAGCCGCTCCGCGGCATGTGGGATCCTCCCGCACCGGGGCACGAACCCGTGTCCCCTGCATCGGCAGGCGGACTCTCAACCACTGCGCCACCAAGGAAGCCCAAAACCTCACTTTAAATACGATCTTCAGCTAATGACATAAAAGCCGTTGTTGGGATAGTGGTTGTGGACTTCAGAGGGGAGGAAGGCAATTCACATGGAGAAGCAAATGTTTGGTAAACAAGCATTTGCTGGGCCAGGCAGAGACCATGGGACACAGAGTGGTCTCTGACCGCTAGGCCCCGCTGAGGTTCCCCAACCGCAGGTAGCCCGTGTTCGTTGCAGACATCACTGGAGAGGAGCACCAGGATACAGAGGGATAGTTAAGGGGAAAGGCAGTCCTGCTGGAAGAGAACGATGTTGGTTCAAGTCATGCCATGAAAGGGGCTTCTTGCTGTATAATTTTACACTTATGGCCACATATGACTCAATACAAGTAGTATTCCTTAACTAAAAATATAACAAAAAAGGAAGATTAAAAGGAGAAGGAAGACTAGAGTTTACGTGCGTATGAATGTATGAGCAAGAGTACATTATATAAAAACTCAAAAGTTCTTAACAAATACATGCATATATATATATATATACATATATATATTTCAAATTCAGAGACACACAGTCACTTAGCAAATGAATATGGCACAAAGACTAGTGTCTGATTGCACACTCCATGACAGACAGAGTGCACTGTGTACAAAGTGGTAGATTTTAGTCACAGTCACTCTACACCTCTTAAAGCTTCCCAAGCTGTTTGTGGTACAGTAATAATGGTGTCTGGATAGTAATATCAACTTTACCCATTTTCTTTACAAAATGCCTAATAACTTTTCTCAAAATAAGCTGGATCTGTTTTCTAGATTTGATAATATAGAAAAAATAATAATATTTGATGCCAGCATAAACCTTGTTAGGCTTGAAAAGTGTTTTCATTTACATCTTCCCATTTGGTGATCGCAACAATCTTCTGAAGTTTTTTAGAGACCAAAACCAACAACAACAAATCTAAGGGAAGTTAAATGATACTATTTTTTGCACAACAGGTCAGTAGCAGGGCTGTGATATAAATGCAGATATCCTGATTTCAAATCCAGCCTTTTAAAATTGTTATGGTGGAAATTCCATAACTGTTTTAGAAAACTAGAGAGCAAAAATATTCCAGGAAGGAGAGTATTTCCTGAGTCTTTTGTTGCTTTATTTATTTACTATCTCAACAGTTAGCCAACTGAAGCTGTGAATAGCTTTATCTTTTTCTATAAAAGCAGCATTTTATCTATTTGCCCCTCTATACTGCATGTACTTGGTAATTATAAACTTCATATTTGAGCCAATTAACTTAATAAAAAGCATTTCAGCCCTAGTTTAAACTTTAGAAGCCTTAGGATAGGGTGCTAACATCATTTTGCGTATTTAAAGGTTCACAGAATTGACTTTAAACGACCCAAATGAACCTCTTAGCACATAGAGAACTAAAAGAGTTCATTAGAGCAGGCACATATAAGAGTTACTGAAACAACATTTTTAATAGCTGAAGCTTATATGATTACAAGTCACTTTCTTTTACTAAAATGACCAGTTAGGAGTCAGCAGTCTATTTTATCAAGGTGGAAATGTAGGCTGGATTTTTCTTTTTAATGAAAAGGACAAGATGATGCTTAAATTTAAGTTTAATGGTCTGAAAATTTCCACCCTCATTTTGCATCACAGTAATTTAGTCCAAGAAAGGAGAGGTGTATTTATAAAAACTGGTTTCACTCCCTCACACAACCAGGAGGCCCAAGGAGGATGGACAATAATAGCAGTTCTCCAAAGAAGATTAAAATACACTACGCCGTCTCTTTATATATTTATTTATTTATTTAAGCAGATGTGCAATGAATTTTGTGTGTGTGTGTGTATGTGTTTTTTTAACATCTTTATTGGAGTATAATTGCTTTACATTGTTGTGTTAGCTTCGGCTGTATAACAAAGTGAATCAGCTAAATGTATACATATATTCTCATATCCCCTCCCTCTTGCGTCTCCCTCCCACCCTCCCCATCCCACCCCTTGAGGGGGTCACAAAGCACGGAGCTGTTCTCCCTGTGCTATGCAGTTGCTTCCCACTAGCTATCTATTTTACATTTGGTAGTGTATATATGTCCATGCCACTCTCTTACTTCGTCCTACCTTACCCTTCCCCCTCCCTGTGTCCTCAAGTCCATTCTCTATGTCTGCGTTTTTATTCCTGTGCTGTCCCTGGGTCCTTCAGAACCATTTTTTTTGTTTGTTTGTTTTTTAGATTCCATATATGTGTGTTAGCATATGGTATTTGTTTTTCTCTTTCTGACGTACTTCACTCTGTATGACAGACTCTAGGTCCATCTACCTCACTACAAATAACTCAATTTCATTTCTTTTTATGGCTGAGTAATATTCCATTGTATATATGTGCCACATCTTCTTTATCCATTCATCTGTTGATGGACACTTAGGTTGCTTCCATGTCCTGGCTGTTGTAAATAGTGCTTCAGTGAACATTGTGGTACACGTCTCTTTTTGAATTATGGTTTTCTCTGGGTATATGCTCAGTAGTGGGATTGCTGGGTCATATGGTAGTTCTATTTTTAGTTTTCTAAGGAACCTCCATACTGTTCTCCATAGTGGCTGTATCAATTTACATTGCCACCAACAGTGTAGGAGGGTTCCCTTTTCTCCACACCCTCTCCAGCATTTATTGTTTCTAGATTTCTTGATGATGGCCATTCTGACCGGTGTGAGGTGATACTTCATTGTAATTTTGATTTGCATTTCTCTCATGATTAGTGATGTTGAGCATCCTTTCATGTGTTTGCTGGCAATCTGTATATCTTCTTTGGAGAAATGTCTGTTTAGGTCTTCTGCCCATTTTTGGATTGGGTTGTTTGTTTTTTTGATACTGAGCTGCATGAGCTGCTTGTAAATTTTGGAGATTAATCCTTTGTCAGTTGCTTCATTAGGAAATATTTTTTCCCATTTTGAGGCTTGTCTTTTTGTCTTGTTTATGGTTTCCTTTGCTATGCAAAAGCTTGTAAGTTTCATGAGGTCCCATTTGTTTATTTTTGTTTTTATTTCCATTTCTCTAGGAGGTGGGTCAAAAAGGATCTTGCTGTGATTTATGTCATAGAGTCTTCTGCCTATGTTTTCCTCTAAGAGTTCGATAGTGTCTGGCCTTACATTTAGGTCTTTAATCCATTTTGAGTTTATTTCTGTGTATGGAGTTAGGGAGTGTTCTAATTTCATTCTTTTACATGTAGCTGTCCAGTTTTCCCAGCACCACTTATTGAAGAGGCTGTTTTTTCTCCATTGCCTGATAAAAACTCTCCAGAACGTAGGCATAGAGGGAACTTACCTCAACATAATAAAGGCCGTATATGACAAACCCACAGCCAATATCGTTCTCAATGGTGAAAAACTGAAACCATTTCCACTAAGATCAGGAACAAGACAAGGTTGCACAGTATCACTACTATTATTCAACATAGTTTTGGAAGTTTTAGCCACAGCAATCAGTGAAGAAAAAGAAATAAAATGAATCCAAATTTGAAAAGAAAAATAAAACTGTCACTGTTTGCAGATGACATGATAGTATACATAGAGAATCCTAAAGATGCTACCAGAAAACTAGTAGAGCTAATCAATGAAATTGGTAAAGTAGCAGGATAAAAAATTAATGCACAGAAATCTCTTGTATTCCTATACACTAACAATGAAAAATCTGAAAGAGAAATTAAGGAAACACTCTTATTTACCATTGCCATAAAAAGAATAGAATACCTAGGAATAAACCTACTTAAGGAGACAAAAGACCTGTATGCAGAAAACTATGACACTGATGAAATAAATTAAAGAAGGTACAAACAGATGGAGAGATATATCATGTTCTTGGTTTAGAAGAATCAACATTGTGAATATGACTATACTACCCAAAGCAATCTACAGATTCAGTGTAATCCCTTTCAAACTACCAATGGCATTTTTCACTGAACTAGAACAAAAAATTTTACAACTTGTATGGAAACACAAAAGACCCCGAATAGCCAAAGCTATCTTGAGAAAGAAAAACAGAGCTGGAGGAATCAGGCTCCTTGACTTTAGACTATACTACAAAGCTACAGTAATCAAGGCAGTATGGTACTGGAACATAAACAGAAATATAGATCAATGGAACAGGATAGAAAGCCCAGAGATAAACCCACGGACATATGGTCACCTTATCCTTGATGAAGGAGGCAAGAGTATACATCTTCTCTTTAATCCCTACATTTCCAGTGAGAAGTTGGAGATCAGAATGAAAAGCGAAAGTGGAAGGTGAACTTTATACTCTACTACGGCAGTTGGAGTCTGACTTCAGGAAGCAGATGTTGAGACAGAGTTAGGAGTACAGAAAGTTCTTTAGGAAGTGACACCTGAAAGCAAAAGAGCAGAAGCAGGATCAGTCCAGGGAGCCATGATACAGCAGTACAGATCTGACAGAGTCCGTGCTTCCCCAAGGGGGCACCGGAGCAGAGGTTACCCCTGTAAAGGATTACACTGGGGTGGAAATGGCTAAGCTCTGGTTCCACAGACTTGCTTGATCATTGACTGGCTCACCTCAAAAATAGTGTGACCTTGACTCAACAACTGAGGAGGATCTGAAGGGGTTGACAACAGGAGGCTCTCAGCTGGCTGCTCTCTTTTGAAGGGGATCTCTGGGGCACAGGGGCACATCCTCATGCTTCCACACATGGTATACATCTATTCGTTACACATATGGATAGGGATATGGTATGGTTGATATCAGTTATATATTTATTATGTATACTACAAGGACAAAAGCCCTCATGACTTGAATAAAGACAAGTATTCATTCAATTTATCATAAGAAATCACTTAATTTTCTTATAATCATAAAAGATTATAAACGTAAACTCACATGCACCTTACCCTGAATCGTCAAACTGCTTAAGAATGAAAGTATCAAAGAAAAAAAGGACTGGAATGCATATATTCAGTACTATGCTTAAATGTATTCAATAAGTGATAAAGAAAATTAGCATTAAGCCTATATAAAGAATTGCACAGGGGCTTCCCTGGTGGCGCAGTGGTTGAGAGTCCGCCTGCCAACACAGGGGACACGGGTTCGTGCCCCGGTCCGGGAAGATCCCACATGCCGTGGAGCGGCTGGGCCCGTGAGCCATGGCCGCTGAGCCTGCGCATCCGGAGCCTGTGCTCTCCAACAGGAGAGGCCACAACAGTGAGAGGCCCGCGAACCGCAAAAAAAAAAAAAAAAAAAAAAGAATTGCACAGCTAACAGCCTTGCAGGGCAGGAAGCCTGACCCTTCTGAAAGCCCGCTTCAGCGGTGGCATTTAACTTGTTCACACACTGTGTAGATGACCCTGTTCCATGCACAGGACAAGACAAAGCAAATTACTCAAACTAGCCTCTGACACAAAGATTATTCTAGCGTTGGTCATTGTCAGTTGCAAAGGACTGTATAGAAGCCATTGCTCAGCTGCTTCAGTATAGTTTGTAGTTTGTGTATATAATACTCATTTTTCAAATGTGCAAAATAATTTAATCATTAACACTTGGTAGCTATTTAATGAGCTGACCTGAAAAGAAATCTTGGTATAAATGGTATTTCAAGATGGGGATTCATCCATTTCCTACTGGGAAGCTAAAAAAACAAAGATTTTTAATCTAAGCATCAATCAACAAAGAATTAAAGAGGGTAGCAAAAAAGTAAATGACTATCAGGGAAATTCAGGGGCAAGAGAAACATTGTTTGGGTTTAGGATATGTGAAAATACCTAAGGTAGTTAAAGATATGGCTTACAGCACGGACCTCCTGGAATTCAGCTGAGAACAGAGTTTGTGTGGTGAAATATTGAAACAAGCATCATATATGCTCCCCTTTTTGTTCTTTGTCTGCAGCCCTTCTTCTAACCGTCCCACCACGGCAGACACAGCGTCTCCAAGCCTCACACGTCAACACCCTCGCACTCAAATCTGAACTGCCTACCTCTCCCTGACCGCCCCTTCTCCCACTGCCTCCGTGACCGCACACCAGTGTATTAACACGAGGGAAAACTAGCTGTTTGGTAGCAGAAGAACCGGAGTTTAAATTGCCCCTTCAATTATAACTGCAGAGAGTTGCCTAGACTGAGGATATCGTATGATAGTTGCAGGCAATGTTCTTGGCTGAGTCCACTTCCCAGGTAAGTTCATAGAACTTCTCATGAAATCATCTTTTCACAGCTGGCCCTGACCCCTGGGCACCAGTTCTGCTCATATCTCAATAAAATGCAGAATGTTCCCACATCCCTTCTTGATCCACCCTTTTAATTCCAATTAATTGACATTACAATATGTTCCAGGTATCCCTGACTTTTCCAAAGTTCACTTTGGCATTTCGCTTTTTTGAAAGGCTTACATTAGTACCTGTTTTTGTTAACTGAATAAAAATCTGAAGGAGATTTTCGCTTTTAAGAATAAAGGTAAAAATCAAAAATAGTGTTCAGCATTTGCTCTGCAGTGAGCTGAGCCATTATAGAGGCAGCTCGCAACCCAAGCAGGGAGAGTGGCGCCACCAAGCTCCTTTCCAGGAACTATACTCAGCATCTAGCCGCCATAGCTCTGAGCTGTGTCTGGCTGCATATCTGCTTTTTCTCAATTTATTTTGTGTATCTGTTAGTGGCATGTGTCCTTCTCTTTATTCGATTTCAACTTACAAAAGGTTTCATAGGAACTCTCTACTTTCAGAAAACGTGGGAAACCTGTAGATGGATCATTTGTTTTAAACAAGACATTTAATTGAAATTGGATTAGTAATGTATTTGGATTAAAAATAAATTTGCCTGGTTCATTATTCTATTCCAGAGTTAGGCACACTGGAGTAATCTTAACTCAAGCAGATGTATGTCTATGTCACTTTGAATTTAAAAAAGATACCAACACACTACACCCACACACAAAAATATTATTTTTATAATCAAGTAAAATAGATTAATACCCAAATACAGCACTATCAGGAAATATGTGTGTGTATACTCGTGTATATATATAGGACAATATATGAAAGGTCTAAAAATAAAAGAATAATGTAATCACTTATCTAATCAGTATAAAATACTTAGAAATAACCAGTTGTTTTACTAAATATTCAGTTTTCATCCAGGTATTTGGTTTATGTACCTCCATCCACAGTCTGACAATTTTGAAAAGTATAATGTTTCAAAGGAAAATCAGAAAATAAAAGTACATAAGAAATTTATATATAAGCATTCAAAGTGGAATCAAAATGATAATCAACTTAAATTGTTCTAGAGTTTACTTTTCTTTAAAAGGGACAAAATAGCCATAGTAAGACTAACAAGACTAACACGGTTCTGATCTCAGCTCCTCCGCTTCCTAGTTATGGAAACTTGGGCAAGTTGTAAGATGGAAATATAAATGTGTTAATGTGTAAGGTTGTTGTGAGGATTAGATAGGTTAATACATGTAAAGCACTCAATAATCAATCATTATTTATTCAGGAAAATAAGCAAACTGCACACTGTAGATGTAGGAAATGGCCTATTTATTGATATATATGAATAGAGTTAATTATGCATGGTTTATTAGAGACTGGACATGTTATAACGTATGTGTTCAAAGCTTCTCTGAAATCAATTTTCTAAAAGTACCTGTGCAATTTGACTTGTTTGGTGGGAATAGTACCCATACTGTTTCAGTACATAATTTGTATACTTTAATACACGTGGAGGGGATTATTTTGTAATAAGACAGAAGGAGGAAGTAGCTTCGTTAGGTCAGGTTTACTGAAGGAGAAAGGAAAAAGGATAGTTAAAAGAATTTATTGTATCTGTTACCCATCAGGCTCCTTCAGACCAGTTTGAATCATATTGATTAGAAAAGTAAAGGCTAGAAGCTGATGGAACTGTATTCATAAAATATTTGATGAAATTCTATGTGAAGAATGAATGCCAGAAATTAACCTATTTTAAGAGAGACTTTGGGAGAAACCCAAGCGTATTCTCCCTACCTCTGCACAGAAACCAACAGGACGTGACCACTCTAGCAGTCATGAACTAATGTCCTTGGCAAGAACTGTGATATTTTCACCATGAGTGCCATCCACCTTGTCAGAGGGTTTGTGGAGTGAGTTTATACACAGTGGGTGTCAAAAATGCTGGATGCTATATGATGAACTGCAGGTGACTCACTGGCATAAGGCTGGTTTATAGGCATATATGAGATATGCCTTTGGGGCTTCCCAGAAATAGCAGAGAAGTGCTTTGAGACACTGCTTGACTATGAAGGGTATTGTTGAGAATCATCAGAATTCTTATGATTCAGAAAATAAATGTAATTTCACTTGTGCCCCAAACCTAGTATTCCTGGAGAAATTTAGGATTACATACAGTTACACATAGATCCAAGCATCTTGTTTAGAGAATAAAACTATATACTGTCAACTAAATGATAAATCAATTATTTTAGTGGTTTAAGATATAAGGAATTTTTGGGCTTCCCTGGTGGCGCAGTGGTTGGGAGTTCGCCTGCCGATGCAGGGGACAGGGGTTCGTGCCCCGGTCCGGGAAGATCCCACATGCCACAGAGCGGCTGGGCCCGTGAGCCATGGCCACTGAGCCTGTGCGTCCGGAGTCTGTGCTCCGCAATGGGAGAGGCCACAGCAGTGAGAGGCCCCCGTACCGCAAAGGAAAAAAAAAAAAAAAAAAAAAAAAGATATAATGAATTTTTCTTTTTTTTTTTGCGGTACACGGGCCTCTCACTGTTGTGGTCTCTCCCGTTGTGGAGCATAGGCTCCAGACGCGCAGGCTCAGCAAACATGGCTCACGGGCCCAGCTGCTCTGTGGTACATGGGATCCTCCCGGACCAGGGCACGAACCCGTGTCCCCTGCATCGGCAGGCGGACTTTCAACCACTGCACCACCAGGGAAGCCCTTAATTTTACTTTTGAAGGAAATTGCATTATTGTACAATCTTATTTCGTGTCCTAGATATAAAATCATATCACAGGAAAATCTCCTCCCACATGCCATTAAAACCCCTGCCCCAGAATTTCTACTTTCATCCATTAAGTAGTAACAGGAAATAGATTTGCCTCCTCCCACCTAAAATACTAAAAGGCTAGACAAAATACATGAAACAACAGCTTTCCAACATTATACAACAAGCAGTGTTGAGAGGAACGAAAGAAGAAAGGTGAGGCCTAAAAATGTCTGGGTTTACTGCCTGGAGAGGTTCTCAAGCTGCAGTGCAGGGAGGGGGAATACAAATCGAGCCCATTGGTTTCCTTGAGCTGAGAAGACAGAGTTCAGGGTTCAGGAAGACCAAGATGGCCAGAATTGTTAAGGCAGAGAACTGAAAAGGAGAGGGCTGCCCAGACAGAGATGTGGAGATATGCATAGGGTCTTCCTTGAGGCTTCACCTGATCTGTGCATGCCATAAAAAACCCAAAAATTCTGGAGAAAGAAATACTTTGAAGGAGTAGAAATCCCCCGAGCTTAAAAAAAACCAGGAATAGTTCATGTTCTAACCAGCCAAGTGTGTAGACTTTCTAACACATAAGTCATCACATAGAATCTTCAGAAGAATGTGGTGCCACTGTAAGCCTAAGACTAAAGACTGTCCTGGGTCATCTAACAGAGCTTATAAGTAAGCCTTGACAGGGTCATACTGCTTCCAAATAACTTTGTTTCACCCCAGAACAAAGCCAAAATATATTTAAGAAATACAAAATAAAAACTCTGGCACCCAAAAAGGTAAAATTTGCAGGATCTAGTTTAGCATACAAATAGAAAATAACAGATATGCAAAGAAGCAGAAAAAATGCAATCTACTATAGTTTATGTACTCATTGTATATTGCATTTTTTTGTAGGACACACAAAAATGATACATATGATAGGCTTAGTAGACAAGGATGCTGAAGCAGCTATTATAAATATACTCCATATGGTTCAAGAAGGTAGAGGAAAACATGAGCATAATAAGAGACATTGAAAACATCTCAAAGAGTTGAAAGACCCAGATCAAACTTGTGTTAAAAAAAAAAAAATAGTAGGTGAAGAAAAATATACTTGATGAGGTTAATAGATTAAACACTGTATAAGAAATGATTAATTATTATGAAGACATTGCAGTAGAATCTATCCAAAATGAAACATGGAAAGAAATAAGACTAAGAAAAAAAATGAACTGTGGCATGAACTGTGGAATGAGAAAAAAATGAGCTGTGAAATTTGAATGGGGGCAGATAGAAAAAAATGGAAGTAATAATGGCTGAAATCTTCCCAAATCCGATAAAAATTGTAAGCTCTCAGATCCAGGAACCTAAATAAACCTCAAGCACAAGTTATATGAAAAAAAAGTTGCATCAAGACACATCATAAACAAATCTCTTAAAATCAGGGATAAAGAAAAGTAACTCCAGAAGTACCCTCTCTGACCCTCAAAAGACACATTACACAGAAAGGAATAAAGATAAGTATGACAGCTGAATTTTTGTCAGAAACAATGACCATCAAAACAAAATGTTGTGCCATCTTTAAACCATTGAAAGAAAAAAAATCAACCCCAAGTTCTAGGCACAAGTAATAAGTCTTTTAAGAGAACAGGAAATAAAAACTTCACACATATAAAAGCCAAGAGAATTCATCACCAGCTGATTAATACTATAAGAAATGTAAAAGAAAGTCCTTCTGGTAGAAGAAAAATGATACCAGATGGAAATTTGGATCCACACAAAGGAATGAAAAGCCCTAGAAATGCACCTAAAATATTGTCTGGAAAAGAGTAAGCCCTCAATAATTATTTGGTGAATGAAAAAATCAAATTTCTTGACAGCAGTACCAGAGGCAAAATACAATAGAAAAATAACTTCTAAATTCTGAGGGGAAATTATTTTCAAACTTGAGTACTATATGAAGCCTAGAAGTCAATCTAAGATAAAGAGACAATAAAGGCATTTTTAGACATACAAAGTATGAAAATTTGTACCTCATCTTTACCTTTTCCAGTGTGACACTGGAGGCATATTTTCTCCAAAGAGTGATTAATCCAAGAAAGATACATACAGAGGGTCCAGATGCAGGAGAGTCAATCCAGGAAAAGAACCAAGGGCAAGTGGAAAAAACAACTATACACCAACAAATGGATAACCTAGAAGAAATGGATAAATTCCTGGAAACATACAACCTACCAAGACTGAATCATGAAGAAATAGAAAATTTGAACAGACCAATAATGAGTAAGGAGATTGAATCAAAAACCTCCCAACTAAGACCAGAACTAGAGAGTTTCCCTCATGAATTCTACCAATCATTTAAAGAGAATTAATGCCAATCATCCTCAACCTCTTCCAAAAAAATGAAGAGGAGAGAACACTCCCAAACTCATTTTACAGGCCAGCATTACCCTGATACCAAAACCCGAAAAGGACACTGCAAGAAAAGAAAACTACAAGTCAATATCCCTGATGAAAAGAAAACTACAAGTCAATATCCCTGATGAATATAGATGCAAAAATTCTCAACAAAAATACTAACAATGTTAGGCCACAAAACAAGTCTCAAGAAATTTAAGCAGATTGAACTCACATCAAGCATATTTTCTGACCACAACTGTATAAAACTAGAAATCAATTTCAAGGAAAAAAGTGGAAGAAACATAACACGATGTGGTGGCTAAACAATATCCTACTAAAAACCAATGGGTCACTGAATAAATCACAGAGAAAATAAACTACTTGGAGACAAATAAAAAATGAATACAATGATCCAAAATCTATGGTACTCAGCAAAAGCAGTCCTAAGAGGGAAGTGTAGAGCAATACAGGCCTACTTTAGGAAACAAACAAACAAAAAATTCAAATAAACAACCTAACCTTACACTTAAAGTAGCTAGAAAAAGAGGAACAAACAAAACCCAAAGATAGTCGAAGAAAGGAAATAGTAAAGATCAGGGCAGAAATAAATGAAATAGGGACTTGAGAAAACAGTAGATAAGATCAATGAAACTAAGAGCTGATTATTTGAAAGGATTTAAAAAATGGATACACCTTTAGCCAGACTCATCAAGATACAAAGAGAAAGGGCCCAAATAAATAAAATTAGAAATGAAAAAGAAGTTACAACTGACACCACAGAAATGCATAAGATCATAAGAGATTACTACAAACAATTATTAATATGCCAGCAAGTTGAACAGCCTAGAAGAAATGGATTAATTCCTAGAAACACAAAGTCTCCCAAGACTGAATGAGGAAGAAATAGAAATTCTGAACAGACTGATCACTAGTAATGAAACTGAATCAGTAATCAAAAACAACAACAAATAAAAGTCCAGAAACAGATGGCTTCACAGGTAAATAATGCCAAACATTTAAATAAGAGTTAATACCTATGCTTCTCAAACTGTACTAAAAATTGAAGAGGAAGGAACACTTTCAAACTCATTCCATAGGTCAGCCTTACCCTTATACCAAAACCAGATAAAGACACTCAAAATTTTTCTAAAAATAGAAAATTATAGGCCAATATCCCTGATGAACACAAATACAAATGTCTTCAACAAAATATTAGTAAACTTAATTCAATGTTTAATTAGTAAACATTGAAAGGATTGTACAGCACGATAAATCATTCCAGGCATACAAGGATGTTGCAATATTTGCAAATCAATCAACATGATATACCATATGAATAAAACAAAGAATTAAAAAATCACATGATCATCTCAACAGATACAGAGAAAACATTTGACAAAATTAAACAGTTTTTCAGGATAAAAAAAAAAAACTCAACAATCTGGGTATAGAAAGAATGTATTTCAACATAATAAAGGCCATATTTGACAAGCCCGTGGCTAACATCATGCACAACAGTGAAAAGCTGAATGCTTTTCCTCTAACATCAGGAACAAGGATGACCACCCTTGTCACTTCTATTCAATGGAGTAGTGGAAATCCTAGCCAGAGCAATACATCAAGAAAAATAAATGTATGGCATCCAAATAAAAAAGGGAGTAGTAAAATCATCTCTGTTTGCAGGTGACATAATCTTATATAGAGAAAATCCTAAAGACTTCATCAAAACACTGTTAGAACTAATAAATGCATTTAGTAAAGTTACAGGACAGAAAATCAAAATACAAAAATGAGTTGTATTTCTAAACACTAAAAATGATCACTCCAAAAAAGAAGTTAAGAAAACAACCTCATTGATAATAAGATCAGATCAAATTGAATCAAATACAATATTTAAGAATAGATTTTCAGCAAAGAGGTGAAAAATCTGTACACTGAAAACTATAAAACATTCATGAAAGTAACTGAACAAGACACAAATAAATGCAAAGACATCAAGTGTTAGTAGATTGGAAGACTTAAGTCTTATTAAAATGTCCATACTGCCCCCAAGCAACCTGCAGATTCAATGTAATCCCTATAAAAATTCTTATTCCTATCAAATTTTCACTGAAATAGAAAAAAAAATATTAAACTTCATGTGGAACCACAGAAGACTGTGGATAGCCATAACAATCCTGAACAGAAAGAATAAAGTTGGAAGCATCACTGTATCTGTTTTCAAAATATACTACAAAGCTTTAGTAATCTAACAGCATGGTACCAGCATAAAAACAGACATATACACCAAAGGAAAAGAATTGAGAGTTCAGAAATAAATCCATTGAACAATTTATGGTCAGTTGATCTTCAACAAGGGTATACAACAGTTATAATAATCTTATTTAAGCTGTCAAGCATATTGGTCCTATTATTATCATCATACCCTACCACCCCCTTCTTAATCCTAACACCTCCCTAGCTCTGATCAGTCTACTTGTCATGTAAGTTATAAAACACAAATATAGTGTATGTACAATAGAAACACTGTTCCCTAAACAGAGACTAAAAGCCAAATGAAATAGTAATAAAACCAGCATGTAGAATATGTCAACATTTTCTATTTGATATTAGGTTTTTTGGTTTGCTTTTGTTGTTTTGCAGACTGATTGGTTTTCGTCAACCAACTTTGTCGACCAATGCTTATTTACCCAGTAGTGTTATAATTTTTTTTCCTATTTGCTTTTTTTTAACGTTTATATTGGAGTATAATTGCTTTACAATGCTGTGTTAGTTTCTGATTTATAACAAAGTGAATCAGTTATACATATACATATATCACCATATCTCTTCTCTCTTCCCTCTCCCTGCCTCCCACCTTCCCTATCCCACCCCTCTAGCTGGTCACAAAGCACTGAGCTGATCTCCCTGTGCTATGTGACTGCTTCCCACTAGCTATCTATTTTACATTTGGTAGTGTTTATATGACCGTATATACACTACCACTCTCTCACTTTGTCCCAGCTTACCCTTTCCTCTCCCCATATCCCCAAGTCCATTCTCTAGTAGGTCTGCGTCTTTATTCCCTTCTTGCCCCTAAGCTCTTCATGACCATTTTATTTATTTTTTAGATTCCATATATACGTGTTAGCATACAGTATTTGTCTTTCTCTTTCTGACTTACTTCACTCTGTATGACAGACTCTAGGTCCATCCACCTCACTACAAATAACTCAATTTCGTTTCTTTTAATGGCTGAGTAATATTCCGTTTTATATATGTGCCACCTCTTCTTTATCCACTCATATGTTGATGGACACTTAGGTTCCTTCCATGTCCTGGCTACTGTAAATAGGGCTGCAATGAACATTGTGGTGCATGACTCCTTTTGAATTATGGTTTTCTCAGGGTATATGCCCAGTAGTGGGATTGCTGGGTTGTATGGTGGTTCTATTTGTAGTTTTTTAAGGAACCTCCATACTGCTCTACATACTGGCTGCATCAATTTACGTTCCCACCAACAGTGCAAGAGTGTTCCCTTTTCTCCACACCCTCTCCAGCATTTACTGTTTGTAGATTTTTAGATGATGGCCATTCTGACCGGTGTGAGATGATATCTCATTGTAGTTTTGATTTGCATTTCTCTAATGATTAATGATGTTGAGCATCCTTTTATGTGTTTGTTAGCAATCTGTATATCTTCTTTGGAGAAATGTCTGTTTAGGTCTTCTGCCCATTTTTGGATTGGGTTGTTTGTTTTTTTGATATTGAGCTGCATGAGCTGCTTGTAAATTTTGGAGATTAATCCTTTGTCAGTTGCTTCATTTGGAAATATTTTCTCCCATTCTGAGGCTTGTCTTTTTGTCTTGCTTATGATTTTCTTTGCTGTGAAAAAGCTTTTAAGTTTCATTTGGTCCCATTTGTTTATTTAATTTATTTATTTATTTTTAAAGTATTTATTTATTTATTTATCTATTTATTTATTCATCCATTTTTGGCTGCGTTGGGTCTTCCTCGTTGTGCGTGGGCTTTCTCCAGTTGTGGTGAGCAGGGGCCACTCTTTGATGTGGTGTGCAGGCTTCTCATTGTGGTGGCTTCTCTTGTTGTGGGGCATAGGCTCTAGGCATGCAGGCTTTAGTAGTTGTGGCTCGCAGGCTCAGTAGTTGTGGCCCACAGGCTTAGTAGCTCTGCAGCATGTGGGATCCTCCTGGACCAGGGCTTGAACCCATGTCCCCTGCATTGGCAGGCAGACTCTCAACCACTGCGCCACCAGGGAAGTCCCCCATTTGTTTATTTTTGTTTTTATTTCCATTTCCCTAGGAGGTGGGTCAAAAAGGATCTTGCTGTGATTTATGTCATAGAGTCTTCTGCCTATGTTTTCCTCTAAGAGTTTTATAGTGTCTGGCCTTACATTTAGGTCTTTAATCCATTCTGAGTTTATATTTGTGTATGGTGTTAGGGAATGTTCTAATTTCATTCTTATACATGTAGCTGTCCAGTTTTCCCAGCACCACTTATTGAAAAGGCTGTCTTTTCTCCACTGTATATTCTTGCCTACTTTATCAAAGATAAGGTGACCATATGTGTGTGGGTTTATCTCTGGGTTTTCTATCCTGTTCCATGAGCACTTGAGAAAAATGTGTATTCTGTTGTTTGTGGGTGGAATGTCCTATACATATCAATTAAGTCCATCTTGTTTAATGTATCATTTAAAGCTTGTGTTTCCTTATTTATTTTCATTTTGCATGATTTGTCCATTGGTGAAAGTGGGGTGTTAACATCCCCTACTATGATTGTGTTACTGTCAATTTCCCCTTTTATGGCTGTTAGTATTTGCCTTATGTATTGAGGTCCTCCTATGTTTGGTGCATAAATATTTACAATTGTTACATCTTCTTCTTGGATTGATCCCTTGATCATTATGTAGTGTCCTTCTTTGTCTCTTGTAGTAGTCGTTGTTTTAAAGTCTATTTTGTCTGATATGAGAATTGCTACTCCAGCTTTCTTTTGACTTCCATTTGCATGGAATATCTTTTTCCATCGCCTCAGTTTCAGTCTGTATGTGTCCCTAGGTCTGAAGTGGGTCTCTTGTAGACAGCATGTTTATAGGTCTTGTTTTTGTATCCATTCAGCCAGTCTATGTTTTTGGTTGGAGCATTTGATCCATTTACATTTAAGGTAATTATCGATATGTATGTTCCTATTACCATTTTCTTAACTGTTTTGTGTTTGTTATTGTAGGTCTTTTCTTTCTCTTGTGTTTCCTGCCTGGAGAAGTTCCTTTATCATTTGTTGTAAAGCTGGTTTGGTCGTGCTGAATTCTCTTATCTTTTGCTTGTCTGTAAAGGTTTTAATTTCTCCGTCAAATCTTAATCAAATCCTTGCTGGATAGAGCAGTCTTGGTTGTAGGTTTTTCCCTTTCATCACGTTAAATATGTCCTGCCACTCCCTTCTGGCTGGCAGAGTTTCTGCTGAAAGATTAGCTGTTAGCTTTATGGGGATTCCATGGTATGTTATTTGTTGTTTTTCCCTTGCTGCTTTAATATTTTTTCTTTGTACTTAACTTTTGAGAGTTTGATTAATATGTGTCTTGGCATGTTTCTCCTTGGATTTATCCTGTATGGGACTCTCTGTGCTTCCTGGACTTGATTAACTATTTCCTTACCCATATTAGGGAAGTTTTCAAGTGTAATATCTTCAAATATTTTCTCAGTCCCTTTCTTCTTCTCTTCTTCTTTTGGGACCCCTATAATTCGAATCTTGGTTTGTTTAATGTTGTCCCAGAGGTCTCTGAGACTGTCCTCAGTTCTTTTCATTCTTTTTTCTTTATTCTGCTCTGCAGTAGTTATTTCCACTATTGTATCTTCCAGGTCACTTTTCCGTTCTTCTGCCTCAGGTATTCTGCTATTGATCCCTTCTAGAGAATTTTTAATTTCATTTATTGTGTTGTTCATGATTATTTGTTTGCTCTTTAGTTCTTCTAGGTCCTCGTTAAATGTTTCTTGTATTTTCTCCATTCTATTTCGAAGATTTTGGATTATCTTTACTATCATTATTCTGAATTCTTTTTCAGGTAGACTGCCTATTTCCTCTTCATTTGTTAGGTCCGATGGGTTTTTACCTTGCTCCTCCATCTGTTGTGTGTTTCTTTGTCTTCTCATTTTACTTAATTTACTGAGTTTGGGGTCTCCTTTTTGCAGACTGCAGGTTCGTAGTTCCTGTTGTTTTTGGTTCTGCCCCCAGTGGCTAAGGTTTGTTCAGTGGGTTGTGTAGGCTTCTTGGTGGAGGGGAGTAGTGTCTGTGTTTTGGTGGATGAGTTTAGATATTGTCTTTCTGGTGGGCAGGTCCACGTCTGGTGTTGTGTTTTGGGGTGTCTGTGACCTTATTATGATTTTAGGCAGTCTCTCTACTAACGGGTGTGTTTGTGTTCCTGTTTTGCTAGTTGTTTGGCATAGGGTGTCCAGCATTGTAGATTGCTGGTCGTTGAGTGGAGCTGGGCCTTGACGTTGAGATGGAGATCTCTGGGAGATTTTCGCCATTTGATATTACATGGGGCTGGGAGGTCTCTGGTGGACCGGTGTCCTGAACTTGGCTCTCCCACCTCAGAGGCACAGCCCTGATGCCTGGCTGGAACCCATAGAACCTGTCATTCATGTGGCTGAGAATAAAAGGGAGAAAGAAAGAAAACAATAAAATAAAATAAAATAAAGTAAAATAAAATAAAATTAAAAAGTTATTAAAATAAAAAACAGAAAATAATTATTAAAAAAAATTTAATTAATTAAAAAAAAGAAAGAAAGAAGAGAGAACAACTAAACCAGAAAACAAATCCACCAATGATAACAAGCACTGAAAACTAAATTAAAAAGAAAAAACAAAAAACAAAAAAATGGACACACAGAACCCTATGACAAATGGTAAAAGCAAAGTTATACAGACAAAATCACACACAGAAGCGTACATATACACACTCACAAAAAGAGAAAAAGGGAAAAGAAAATATATATATATATCGTTGCTACCAAAGTCCACCTCCTCAATTTGGGCTAATTTATTGTCTATTCAGGTATTCCACAGATGCAGGGTACATCAAGTTGAATGTGGAGATTTAATCCACTGCTCCTGAGGCTGCTGGGAGAGACTTCCCTTCCTCTTCTGTGTTCGCACAGGTCCCGGAGTTCAGCTTTGGATTTGGACCCGCCTCTGTGTGTAGGTCACCTGAGGGCATCTGTTCTTTGCTCAGACAGGGCGGGGTTAAGGGAGCCGCTGATTCTGGGGCTCTGGCTCACTCAGGCCGCGGGGAGGTAGGGGTACAGAGGCCGGGCGAGCCTGCGGCGGCAGAGGCCGGAGTGATGTTGCACCAACCTTAGGCGCGCCGTGTGTTCTCCTGGGGAAGTTGTCCCTGGATCTCGGGACCCCGGCAGTGGCGGACTGCACAGGCTCCCGGGAGGGGAGGTGTGGATAGTGACCCGCGCTCGCACACAGGCTTCTTGGTGGCGGCAGCAGCAGCAGCGTTAGCGTCCCATGCCCGTCTCTGGGGTCCATGCTGATCGCCGCGGCTCGCACCCATCTCTGGAGCTCCTTTAAGCAGCGCTCTTAATCTCTTCTCCTCACGCACCCGGAAACAAAGAGGGAAGAAACAGTCTCTTGCCTCTTCGGCAGTTCCACACTTTTCCCTGGAGTCCCTCCTGGCTAGCCGTGGTGCACTAACCCCCTGCAGGCTGTGTTCACGCCGCCAACTCCAGTCCTCTCCCTGCGCTCTGACCAAAGCCCGAGCCTCAGCTTCCAGCCCTGCCCGTCCCGTTAGGTGAGCAGACAAGCCTCTCGGGCTGGTTAGTGCCGGTTGGCACCAATCCTCTGTGCGGGAATCTCTCCGCTTTGCCCTCCGCACTATTGCTGCGCTCTCCTCCGTGGATCCGAAGCTTCCCCCCTCCGCCACCTGCAGTCTCCGCCCGCGAAGGGGCTCCTAGTGTGTGGAAACCTTTCCTCCTTCACGGCTCCCTCCCAGAGGTGCAGGTACCGTCCCTATTCTTTTGTCTCTGTTTTTTCTTTTGCCCTACCCAGGTACGTGGGGAGTTTCTTGCCTTTTGGGAGGTCTGAGGTCTTCTGCCAGTGTTCAGTAGGTGTAGTGTAGGAGTTGTTCCACATGTGGATGTATTTCAGATGTATTTGTGGGGAAGAAGGTCATCTCCACGTCTTACTCTTCCGCCATCTTGAAGCTCCTCTATAAATTCTTAAGGGTAAGTTCAGATGACATAGAGTATGCCCCCTAAAAAGGAATTATCATTATTTTTTCAAGATATCAGACGTCAATTCTAATTGTAAGTTATCCTTTTATTGGCCAAGATTCAAATGAGAGTATCAATAACTAGAGATATTCTCACAACCTTAGCCAGCTCTTCAGTTAATTGGCTGGAAAATTCATTCTGTTTAGGAGACTTCTAGACTGTAGTGATCTAAATTGATCACTTGTAGCTTTTGGCATTGAGAAATCAGTTACATTTATTTTGTAATCTCTGCAAGAGATAGTCTTTAGACTTCCTTATAATTTGTTAAATGAAGAGAATAATAGTAGATTCTTTTTTTACTTCCCACCAACAAACCTTAATATATCTTCACATATCCCATAAATTGAAATACTTTATAAATAGTTGTTTTTGCAAAACTCAGTCTATGGAATCCTCCTCCCAGGAGTTTAGCTGAGAAATTTTTAAGGCTCAGGTATTTATTTAAAGCGTTTTTCTCATTCCAGATAATTTACTATCATCTAGAGTTTAGCTAACTACAGCTCACAGGCCAAATCCAACGCACCACTTGATTTTGTAAATACAGTTGTATCAGAATACAGCCATGCTCATCTGTTTACCTGCTGTCTGTGGCTACTTTTGCATTATAACAGCAGAGTTGAATAGTTGTATTAGAGACCACGTGGTCTGCAAAGCCTAAAATATTTATCTAGCCCTTCATAGAAAAAGTCTGGCAGCCCCTACAAGTCACAAAAGTAAATAGGGAGAATTGCTATTAACTTGAGTTAAGACACTGTTACCTAATTTCAAGATCTGGGTGTATTCTTATTGTATTGAACCATGTGATGACATCATGGTAACAGAATTGAGAGTTAAATGTCCCACCAGATTCTTACTTATTTAAAAAAAAATTTCCAGATTTAAAAACCACAAAAATATTGCATTATAGAAATAATTGGAAGGTAACAAGAAAAAAAATTAAACTGACATTTGAGCAGGTTACTTGGAGTTTTGAAGATTTCCAAACCACTGACTTTGGCAAGTTAACTTCCTCAGTAATATATTACTTCAGTCATCATGCGACTGCCTGTAATCAGAATCATATTAAACAGTAAGTATGGTCTCATGGTAACCAGGCACGCAAGCCACTAAAAATGGCAAGTTTTAGTCAGACAGCAGCTGAAATTTCAGCTTGACTTGAGGATGTCAGAGCCAAACTCTGGTTCCCAACAAGTACTTCCTGTAAGAACTGCTCTTTATTGAGAAGGCAAAGTATAACTTAGGCTAACGACTCTTCTGTGGCATCTAGTGGTCCTACCCAGTATCATTTCCTGCCAACAACTTCTATGGGCCAGATTTGTCACAGTCTATCTGACAAGGCAAACTTGAGGTGTATCAAATAATACATTTGTAATTCCAGGCAAAACACAGGCTATTACCCTTGCCATTAGCATTTTTCCACTTAGCTCCAAGTGACCATGGGCTAAAACATAATTTTGGTGTGCATTTGCAAACTCTTTTAAGTACATTTAAAACCAATGTCATGTTAGGTAAATAATAAAGAAAACTTGTGAGGTGAAAAAATAAATAAAACATACTGACACCAGCATTGTTATTAAAACAATTCACTGAAGAAACAATGATTCTAACCAAATGCATTACTTGTTTCTTTTTAAATATGCTAACCTTAATTAAAAGTGTTTAAATCACTCCTTAATATCCTGGTGTCTCTGATGGAGAATGTAAAAGATAGTCAGACTATGGAAATTAGTGACCAGCCACATAAAGTGGAGAAAACAGAGCCAGAGTCTTGGCTTAGTCCATCTCATCACTTCCCCAATAAGAATTTCTAAACCATATATATGTGTTAGCATACGGTATTTGTTTTTCTCTTTCTGACTTATTTCACTCTGTATGACAGACTCTAGGTCCATCCACCTCACTACAAATAACTCAATTTTGTTTCTTTTTATGGCTGAGTAATATTCCATTGTATATATGTCCCACATCTTCTTTACCCATTTATCTGTCGATGGGCACTTATGTTGCTTCCTAGGGGCAGGACAAGGATAAAGACACAGATGGAGAGAATGCACTTGAGGACATGGGGAGGAGGAAGGGTAAGCTGGGACGAAGTGAGAGAATAGCATTGACATATAGACACTACCAAAAGTAAAATAGATAGCTAGTGGGAAGCAGCTGCATAGCACAGGGAGATCAGCTCGGTGCTTTGTGACCACTTAGATGAGGAGATAGGGAGGGTGGGAGGGAGACACAAGAGGGAGGGGAAATGGGGATATATGTGTACATATAGCCGATTCACTTTGTTATACAGCAGAAACTAACACACATTGTAAAGAAATTATACTCCAATAAATATGTTAAAAAAAAAGAATTTCTAAACCACTTTCTGTTGTGGATTTTGTAACGGAGATACTGACAGCTTGTGTACTGTTGTTTGGCACTTGCCATGGAAGCAAGGAAAATGTATAAAGAATAAAAATGTTTTCATTTATTTAAAAGCAGCAGGTGTTAACTTAAGCTTCCAAAATCATTTGGAAAACACATCCTATGGAGGTCCACAAAGAGTTCTGAAAATCACAATGTAATACTTTTATATTTACTTCACACAATTAAAACAAATCCCGATGCCTCAGTAGTGGGTTGTGAAAGCACTGGGCTAAGAACCAGGAAATCTTCACTTCTATCTCAGCTCTGATACTATCTGTCTTCATGACTTGAGAGAAATCACTTTAACCTCTCAAGGTCTCAGATCTAGGATTTGTTGATTGCTAAGGTCCCTTTCAACTATATAATATTATATCTGCATTTGTATTTATACAAAGTAAATGTAGGATGTGAAAAATACAAATCTGGTGTCATGTCTGCCCACCTTCCACAGAGCAAAACAAGGTAGAGACAATGAGTCTGTAATTACATCACTCCACTGTTTACTGACAAGTCACAGGAAATTATCTGGCTGATGAGAAAGATTAGGAGATTCTCTAAACATATATTTGAAACTTCTCTGCCATTTCAGTTGTCAATTCCCATTGAAAATATTTTCAGGACAACTTCACAGGCAGCAGAGTATACGGAGAAGGTTGAAAAAGAACACAATTATTGACTTTTAGAATGGGCTGGCTGAGAACCTCATTTGATGAATCTTACTTCTAAGTCCTGTAATCAGTAACTTTGCAGACCATGTCCATGGCTTGATATCTGATTGAAGGTAATTAAGTGATTTCTAAATAATTTGATGGTTATTTAAATTTCCAACAGTTTTTTAAAAGAAGAAAAATATTTTTGTGTGGTCTGAAATTAGGCTTAATTTGATGTTAAAAGACATGTTTTTCTCAAACTTAGTAAATTTTTTCTTGAATTATTTTCTAGAAATATATTTAATCTTCAGTCCTCTTTTCCAGTTTATGAAATTACCTCTCCCTGAGTGTTAGGTAGGCTGTGAATCAGTCTAAAAATAGAAGTTAGATGGACTACCAATAAATAAATTTGATTGGTGAATTTGCCACTGTAAGCCATGATACTCTTATATTCAGGCAGAACAAGCTAACCACAGTTAAGTGTTTCCAATTATTCTTTCTCTTCTTGACCATTTCATTTACCTTCCTGATGCTTTTATCTACCAGCAACATAGAAACCCGAGGCAGAGAATATAGTTACATATTTTTTGAGTAGCCTGTGAGCTTCGCTTTTGAAGAAGAGCTTAAGAACAGCTATGCCTTATTGGTATGCAACCCTGTCCACTGACTGGATTTAATGTTTTTTTCTTTTACTACAGAATACCAACAAAATATCTAGTGCTATTAACAACATATTGTGCTGCCCATAACTTATAATTAGAGCAATATTAGCATTTTCACTCCTAACCAAAATGTTTGATCCTTCAATTATTAGTATAGTAATTGAAAATTAGGGAATTCAATGGCATGTTTGCTTTTTGAAACCCTTATCCTTCTTATATTCCCTAGATAAAGTATTCCATATAATTTCTAGTAATTAACACATCTGGCCTCCTGTAATGTTTCCTTTGTGGGCAGATGCAGAGTTCAAAATGGCTGTCTTTTCCCTGTAAAAAGTTTCCTGTAGAAATTTAAACCTTATTGATCATTAGAAATCTAGTTCCTATAGTTCTTTCTTAGTATGATTCCAATGACTACGGCAAAATAATGATTAAAACCATTGATTTAAAAGTTACATTTAACTCTTTATGTTAAACTAAGGAATGAATTTTTTATTCCACACTTATTTCTATTGTTTTATGATTAAGATTAGTTTAAACTATGGTTGCAATCATTTGAGAAGTTTTCCAAGAGAGAACTTAACAGCTTGAATTAACAAGCCCTAACGTAGTCAGCACAATAATGAGTAAAATATTGTGCCGTCAGCATAGGCCTTGACTCACAGAGCAAAGATAAATATGAAAGGCATGTCTGAGACAAGCAAGGAATAAAATAATTGTTCACCTATTATTTAACTATCTATAGTTCAGTTGCAACTAACCCTCTGCAGTGCTCGGCTTGCCCAGCAGATGGGTTTTGGATGACTTGGTTCCTGGGTCCACACCCCTCTCCCCAGCCCCTGGATGATGTGGGCCTTTGGAAGGAGGAGGTGAGGAAAATCTCCAAGAGCACACAACTCCTCACCTAGGAAGAGAAGACATAAAATCCGCTTTGGGATAGTTTCCCTACAGTAACTAACCGCAGAAGAATTAGTCCCCTAGAGAAGACACACAAGGCCAATCCAAAATAATATTCTCCTCCATTTTCAGATGCCTTTTCTCTTCATTTTCGACTCTGAGTCTACGCAAGGTCCTGTTCCTAGACACCCACCATTGTTATGTGATAGTATTTCTGCAGGTCAGAACGCTCCAGTTATTATCTCCTCCTTGTCCCATCTTGCCTCTCCTCCACACTTTACAAGTAAATTATCCCCAGGAGATCACTGCAGAGATTCTAGCTAGTAGTTCCTTTGGGCCGGGAGAGGTGGCAGCCTGGCCGGCAGCCTGGAGGCATCACTCAGGCAGCCTGTGGCAGGCGCTGGAGGAGGCATCCCCAGCCCTGACCCGAAGGGGATGCCGCGGATCGAAAGGTCTAAGGCCGCGGGGCTTAGCTCAAGTTCCAGACACCCGAAAATTAAACAAGAATGTGATAGTTTAGCAATAATCAAGGAGTATGATGATGCACTAAGAGTATTTAAAATGCTTGGAGACTCTTTCCTGGCTGGGCACGAGAGGGAGTCCTGTGGCCTTTTAACCAGGCATTCCTGGAACGGGTGTTTGCTGGTTTGTCCAGGATTCCTTCAGCTTCTCCAGTCTTGCCCAGATCCAAAGATTCTGACAACTTCAAATGAAGTTTCACACGCCAACAAGACATAAATAGCAAGGGGGAAAATGGGTGAATTTTGAATGGAGCCCCACCCTACCCCTGGAGAATATTTTCCACAAGACACAAAATAATGGATGTTTTTTTTTTGAGTGGAATATTTTTTTCTTTGTTTATTCTCACCATCATAAAGCACAATCTCTGTTCCTACAGAGGAGAGTCTTGAATATGTGTCTTCTCTAAATAAGCACAGGGAAAGGTTGTGGTTTCCCTAGCAACAGATGACTTCTATTTTTCTTTTGGAGGAAAAATGTACTTTGGATTTATAAAGAACCTTCCATCATGGATATCAAAGCATTCTATGGCCAAATTGTCACCCTGCCCCAGCAAAGTAGATAAATAATATCCTCCCCCACTTAACTGGGGCAGGAAAATGGCAGCTGGGACCAGCTGCTGCAGCAGAAACTTCATCCCTCCTGCTCTGGGCCATGCTTTCCTAACCTTCCTCAGCAGCCCTGTGAGAACTTTGGCAAAGGAGTCTGGCAGACACCCCTAATATCACCCCCCAATAATCTACTCCTGGTAGGATCCCCTCCCCTTGAGTGTGGGAGGGACTTGCGAGTTGCCTCTAACCAATAGAATACAGCAAAGGTGTTGGGCTGTCACTCCTTTGGTTATGTTACATTTGTAAGACTCCATGGTAACACACTGGAGAGGAGAGGGGGTCCCTGGGACATAAAAGGGGAGACCTTTAGGACCCCCCAGCCAACAGCAGTAAGAAGCCAGGGCTCTCAGGCATGCAGCTGCAAGGAAATAAATTTTGCTAACAGCTGGAAGAGGACAGCAAGCTCCAGAAAGGAGGGAAGTCCAGCTGACGCCTTGATTGCAGTTTTTGAGACCCTGAGCAAAGGAGCCAGCTAAGTCATGGTCAGGCTCCTGACCCATGGAAACTGAGATAATAAATGTGTGTTGTTTGAAGCCACTAAGCTTGTTATGCAGCCATAGGTAACTAATACAAGGGGCTCTGCAAATGGGTAGTTGCTAGGCTGAGGTGAGCAGCTGGAAGACGATAAGGGAGGTAATAGCACAAAGGCTTGGAACTCAGACGCATGTGGGTTTATATCCAAATATACCACTTAATATCTGACTTGAACCCCTCTAAACCACAACTTCATTTGCAGGATGGAGCTAATACCCAGCCTGCACATAGCAGTAAGGATTAAAAATGATGACTCTGAAAGTATCTGGCACAGTTCCTGTCCCGTAGTGGGTGTGCAATGAAAGACAGCAAGCAGTAGATGTAGTCACAGTAAAAAAAAGATTTTTGACCCTGTTCCTAGGGCTCTAGTAGTTGCAACATGGACGGAGGTGTGGGCCGGGGGGTGATTATAAGCTAGCAATCCCTTAGTGAGAAGCCCTGGTCGACAAGATGAGGTCAACGGAGAGGTTCAAGAAATCAGCTCACCTTTCACCCCACTGGGACCTCACGGTACTTGGAGCAAAGGTGGTAGAATTTAAGAGCTTAGTCTACTTGGAAGCTTGACAGTGGAAAGCTGCCTGCCTGTTTGGTGGTTTCCCTTGTGTTCTCTTTGTCTTATTCTATCATAAGGGATACACTGAAAACATTTTCTAAGACACTGCGAGGCAGTGGCGCCTGAGGGCTGAGCTGGTGTCGGTGCACTTAACCTGAAAGATGCCCAAACGGATTATCCATCTGCAGGAGTTCCTGTGAAGAGGCAGGGAAGAGGAGTGAGTAAAAGAGGAGCAAGGAATCAAACCTAAGTGAATCCAAATAACAATGTCAAATGAGAAGGTCCAGAGGCAGATCAGAGATGGGGTGTAAAACCGTTTCATCAGCGCAGAACCAGAGAAGATGCAGAATAACAAGGAAGGTGCCAATTTTATGGATAGAATGTGCCTTGCATGGGCGAATCTAGCTGCCTTAGAATGTGAGATGTGAGCATAGACAGATGTGGTTCTGGGTTGTGAAAAACTGAAGAGATATAGCCCATCTAATAAGAGGATCACCCAAATATGAACAGTTCCATGGTCCATCAGAAGGCTGCTGCCATGGACGGAAAAATTCTTTGGGTTTTCTCTGTTTTTGTGGAAGTTTTCTAGACAGGATGCCCAGGAAAATGAGCCCGCAGTTGTGACTGGGTTCTGGAAGTGGTCGACCTCCTTTCACATACAGAATATGTCAGAGCCTCCCACATCTCTCTGGACCAGAATTGGCTCCTAGAGTGGCCAAGTGCAAATCCCTACAGTAGGTGTTGCCACCCAGAAACTCACCTATGCACTTCTTTTGGAAGATTCGTTTGTAGTTATGAGATTTGCACATGGTTAAATTTGTGAATTCTACAGTTTATCTATGTTTTTGCTTTCATGAATCCACAGACATAGGTGGTTTTGAGTGAATGGAAAACAAATAGGAATGTGCAAGAGATGCCCTTTCTTACTACCAATGCTTGGTTAAGATGTGTAGGATAACTAAGCACTCAAGAGATGAGGTGCCCTGTCTGATGTAATTCAAAAGAAAAACAATATGAAACTCTAAAAAAGAAGTCAAAATTCTGATTTCCTTCATGGCGAGTGCTGCAATGTTAGTTTCTAAAATTTGCAATACCAAATTCTTTCGCAAAAAATGTCCCTCGTCTCTTTTAGTTCCCATGCTTTGCTGTCCCTAAGTATTTGCCCAGGGCCTTCAGTCATATCCCCTAGAAGCAGAGCCTAAGGGTGTGTTTTTGTGCATGTGATTTTGGGGCCTTGCTCTTGGGAGAACCCTATGAGGTGAAGGAAGCAGAGTAAAGATGGGTAGAAGCTATGCAAAGATGTGGGTTCAGCTGAAACCAGCTTCAAGCTGAGCCCATGAGGAGTTCAAGAGACTGAATGGTAACCCACTGTAGTTCCAGCTTTAGCTGAGTGCCGGGGATTTTGTCCTGTGTTTCAGTCTGCCATTGGCCATGGCCATGGCCATGGGCTGTCCCTGAAGTGAGAATAACTGCCCAGGAATTTTCAAGCTAGGTGCCTTCAATTGGTGGATGGGGATTCTTCTGAGAAGGGTACAGCTGTGAGTCCTTAGCAGCTGACATGATAAGCAACGGGAGGATGACTACACCAGCAGGATAGGGGGATCCAAGTGGGAAACCAGGAGCTCCCGTTACATTTGGTGTGCTTACCTGGAATCCAACACAATCTACTTCATGGTGAGACCTTCTCTAAGGACCCCCAGACAAACAGAGTATGTAATCATCTATATAATCTGGTTGAAAGGACACATTATCCATTCCTGGGTATTCAACTCATATTCCTTTGGGCTGAAGATTGCTCTCTTCCTATGGCCCTCATATATAATGGAAATTAAGAAGTAACCTAACACTTGAATAAAAATTAGCCTCTCAGAGGTAGAAGGATCTTAAAGCGGAGGAAGAGCACTGGCTGGGGAGTGGAAAAGGGAGGAGCAGGCTTCAGGAGTTGGAGGGCTGGGAATCCAAAATTAGCACAAAGGGTACCCAAGACACCTTTACCTCATTTTCTCAATTTGCCCAATTGAGCTGCTCAGAGCTGCCCTACCCTCCACCCTGTCAGTCTCCACCCAGAGCAAATACAACTACAGTGTGAGCAGAGGCCTTTAGAAGATTAACTATTAATAAAGCTGAGAAACAAAGAAGTTGGGACAAAGGAGAAGCAGCAGAATAGTGCTTTTTCATACCAGAAGCAGCAAAACTATCTGCACACGGAATGAACTCCCATATGACATGAGAAGGAAAGAAGCAATTCAAAGTCTGTGCAAAAAATAATAAGAGCCAATTGTGTTCATAATCAAAGGTAGTAATTTCAAACCGTCTTGCAATAAATGGGAAGTCAGAAAAGTTGCTTGAGAAAAGACATGGTTTATTAAGGAATCTGAGCGTTCCTAAAACTATGATTCAAAAAAATAAAAAAGCTTTGACAAAATTCACAATTAATGAAGAAAGAGAGAACATCATCACTGTCAGGGTAAGAAACTGCTGACCTCTGAACTTTGGGCTTCAGTTGTTAGATCAGCGAGCCAGACAGTAAAGGACCCGACAATGAAGTGGGAGCAGAGAGGAAAGGCCAGCTTCTAACCTTGTGCATTCATGAATGATTGATTTGGTGGGAGGCCAAATCCTCTTGGGAACTGCACATCTGTCATAACTTTCCTGGTTGTAATGAACATCTCCACTTGAACTAAATGTGAGTAATGTAGGTGTACTGCAGCCTAAGATTTTGTGAGATGGACCTTTATTTTACACTGATTCCCCAGCAGTAGCAAAAGGAAGAGAGAAAGAGAAAGAACAAACTTTGAAAGGAAGCAAGCCACTTCTCAATAGATGTGAGGAATGGAGCTCTTTCTACCACTGGAAAGGAAAGAGTTGTATCTCTAAAAGTGCCAAGGAAAGCACTGTAAAAGAAATTTTTTTTCTTTGTGTATTTACCTTGGGATAGATACATAAATGTATTTCTCTTTGGAAAGGTTTAATGGGAATGAGAACACCAGGCAATTTACTAGGAAGCTCTTATCTACATCATGTTTGCTGTTTTTCATGATCACTTAAAATGCCTCATTGTTCAAAAAATAGAAATATCTTATACAAGCTATAAAACAGTAGTCTTTTTTTTTTTTTTTTCCGTACGCGGGCCTCTCACTGTTGTGGCCTCTCCCGTTGCGGAGCACAGGCTCCGGACGCGCAGGCTCAGCGGCCATGGCTCACGGGCCCAGCCGCTCCGCGGCATATGGGATCCTCCCAGACCGGGGCACGAACCCGCATCCCCTGCATCGGCAGGCGGACTCTCAACCACTGCGCCACCAGGGAGGCCCAGTAGTCATTTTTTAAATACCACTTTAACAGCAACAATAATAGGAGTTAACTTTTGATGAAGGTTAGGTGCCAGCAATGTCCTAAGTGCTTTACATGTATTAAATCATTTAATGCTCAGAATATTCTTTTGAGATGGTGTGATGTTTAGTTTTATGTGGCCATGATGCCCAGATATTTGGTCTAACAGTATTCTGTATCTTTCTGTGAAGGTGTTTTTTTTGGATGACATTAACATTTAAATCAGTGAACTTTGAGTAGATTGTTCTTCACAAGTTGTTGGGCCTCATTCAATCAGTTGAAGGCCTTAATAGACCAAAGACTGGCCTCCCCTTGCCAGAAGGAATTCTGCCATCAGACTGTCTTTGGACTCAAACTACAGCTCTCCCGGCAACATTTCTGTTGTTTCTGATTCACTGTAGAACACTGACTAATACAGATGGGTATTATTTATTCTTATATGAGAAAATTGAAAAATTTTAGTCAAATATGTCTTGAATCAAATTGTACCCCCTGAGTCAATTTTCACAGTTTCTTAAACCCATTTTTTATTCTACTTTTCAAAGCAACTGAAACCAAGGCAATTAAAGAAGAAGACATACCATTTAACATGTGCTTGTTTATTCCACAGACAAGAAATTTACCAAGAGCAATTATAAACTAAAGCATTTATCAGTTTGATTCTGTGTCATCATCAAACTTAGATTTTGCAAATTTATTGACTTCTTTCACCAAAGTTGTATTCCCTAAAATTGTCCCCTCTAAAGCCTGACAAGATTAAAATAAACCATTAACTATTTGAATTAGACAATTCAAAATTGTACATTTTTGAAAAAAAAGTTTTATTTTGTTTTTCTTTTCTTTAGAGTTCCATTGACAAAGCTTCCTTTAGTTTAGTAAAAGATTCCTACAAGAAATCAGAGTGTAGTTTTCTTATTTATAGATTAGTCTCAAGGTAAAAGGAAAAATCAATAATCTTCATCTTACTTTTTCTTAGAAAATAGATATATGAAACAGTATATTTAATCTGATATACACGAAAAATTTTAAATGATTCTAAGTACTGGGGGGACCTTCAAGATGGTGGAAGAGTAAGATGTGATCACCTTCCTCCCCACAAATACATCAAAAATACATCTACATGTGGAACAACTCCTATAGAACACCTACTGAATGCTGGCAGAAGACCTTAAACTTTCCAAAAGGCAAGAAAATCCCCACATACCTGGGTCGGGCAAAAGAAAAAAGAAAAAACAGAGACAAAAATGTAAGGATGGGACCCACACTTCTGAGAGGGATCTGTGAAGGAGGAAAAGTTTCCACACACTAAGAAGCCCTTCACTGGCAAAGATTGGGGGTGGGCAGGGGAGAAACTTCGGAGCCACAGAGGAGAGCAAAGCAACAGGGGCACAGAAGGCAAAGCGGAGCGATCCCCACACAGATCAGTGCTGACCACCACTCACCAGCCTGAGGGACTTGTGACCCAGCATTTCTACTACTGGGCATATACCTTGAGAAAACCATAATTCAAAGAGACACATGCACCCCAATGTTCATTGCAGCACTGTTTACAATAGCCAGGTCATGGAAGCAATCTAAATGCCCATCAACAGACGAATGGATAAAAAAGATGTGGTACATATATACAATGGAATATTACTCAGCCATAAAAAGGAACGAAATTGGGTCATTTGTAGAGACGTGGATGGATCTAGAGACTGTCATACAGAGTGAAGTAAGTCTGAAAGAGAGAAACAAACACTGTATGCTAACACATATATGTGGAAATTAGAAAAATGGTACAGATGAACCAGTCTGCAGGGCAGAAATAGAGACACAGATGTAGAGAACAAACGTATGGACACCAAGTGGGGAAAGTGATGGGAGGTGTTGGTGGTGTGATGAATTGGGAGATTGGAATTGACATGGATACACTAATATGTATAAAATGGATAACTAATGAGAACCTGCTGTATAAAAAAATAAAGTAAAATTCAAAAATTGAAAAAAAAAAGGGCTTCCCTGGTGGCGCAGTGGTTGAGAGTCCACCTGCCGATGCAGGGGACACGGATTCGTGCCCCGGTCCGGGGAAGATCCCACATGCCGCGGAGCAGCTGGGCCTGTGAGCCATGGCCGCTGAGCCTGCACGTCCAGAGCCTGTGCTCTGCAACGGAAGAGGGCCACAACAGTGAGAGGCCCGTGTACCGCAAAAAAAAAAAAAAAAAAAAAAAAAAAAAAAAAAAAGTGGAAAGACAATGGGAAACTGTTTGCTACTGAAAGCCAAAACATAGACCTTCTAGTGAAGAGAGCCGTTTATTGGTCCTTGTAAGGAATCAAGGTTTCCCATTGCCATTGAAAAAGACCCTTACAAGTATATGTAAGATTAAAAACAAAACAAAACAAAAAAGATGCTACCAGAAAACTATTAGAGCTAATCAATGAATTTGGTCAAGTAGTAGGATTCAAAATTAATACACAGAAATCTCTTCATTCCTATATACTAATGATGAAAAATCTGAAATAGAGATTAAGGAAACACTCCCATTTACCACTGCAACAAAAAGAATAAAATACCTAGGAATAAACCTACTTAAGGAGACAAAAGACCTGTATGCAGAAAACCATAAGACACTGATGAAAGAAATTAAAGATGATACAAACAGCTAGAGAGATATACCATCTTGGATTGGAAGAATCAATATTGTGAAAATGACTGTACTATCCAATGCAATCTACAGATTCAATGCAATCGCTATCAAACTACCAATGGCATTTTTCACAGAACTAGAACAAAAAATTTCACAATTTGTATGGAAACCCAAAAGACCCCGAATAGCCAAATCAATCTTGAGAAAGAAAAACGAAGCTGGAGGAATCAAGCTCCTGGACTTCAGACTATACCACAAAGCTACAGTAATCAAGACAGTATGGTACTGGCACAAAAATTCAAATATAGATCAATGAAACAGGATAGAAAACCCAGAGATAAACCCACGCACATATGGTCACCTTATCTTTGAAAAAGGAGGCAAGAATATACAATGGAGAAAAGACAGCCTCTTCAATAGGTGATGCTGGGAAAACTGGACATCTAGATGTAAAAGAATGCAAATTGAACACTCCCTAACACTGTATACAAAAATAAACTCAAAGCAGATTAAAGACCTAAATTTAAGGCCAGACACTATAAAACTCTTAGAGGAAAACATAGGAAGAACACACTTTGACATAAATCACAGCAAGATCCTTTTTGACCCACCTCCTAAAGAAATGGAAATAAAAACAAAAATAAACAAATGGGACCTAATGAAACTTAAAAGCTTTTGCACAGCAAAGGAAACCATAAACAAGATGAAAAGACAAGCCTCAGAATGGGATAAAATATTTGCAAACGAAGCAAGTGACAGAGGATTAATCTCCAAAATATACAAACAGCTCCTGAAGCTCAATATCAAAAAAACAAACAACCCAATCCAAAAATAGGCAGAAGAGCTAAATAGACATTTTTCTGAAGAAGATATACAGATTGCCAACAAACACATGAAAGGATGGTCAACATCACTAATCATCAGAGAAATGCAAATCAAACCCACAGTGAGGTATCACCTCATACAGGTCAGAATGGCCATCATCTAAAAATCTATGAACAATAAATGCTGGAGAGGGTGTGAAGAAAAGGGAACCCTCTAGCACTGTTGGTCGGAATGTAAATTGATGCAGCCACTATGGAGAACAGTATGGAGCTTCCTTAAAAAACTAAAAATAGAACCACCATATGACCCAGCAATCCCACTCCTGGGCATATACTCTGAGAAAACGATAATTCAAAAAGAGTCATGTACCACAATGTTCATTGCAGCTCTATTTACAATAGCCAGGACATGGAAGCAACCTAAGTGTCCATCGACATATGAATGGACAAAGAATATGTGGCACATCTATACAATGGAATATTACTCAGCCATTAAAAGAAACAAAATTGAGTTTTTTGTAGTGAGGTGGATGGACCTAGAATCTGTCATACAGAGTAAAGTAAGTCAGAAAGAGAAAAACGAATACCATATGGTAACACATATATATGGAATCTAAAAAAAGAAAAAATGGTTCTGTAGAACCTAGCAGCAGGACAGGAATAAAGATGCAGACGTCGAGAATGGACTTGAGGACATGGAGAGGGGGAAGGGTAAGCTGGGACGAAGTGAGAGAGTGGTATGGACATAAATACACTACCAAATGTAAAATAGGTAGCTAGTGGGAAGCAGCCATATAGCACAGGGAGATCAGCTCGGTGCTTTTTGACCACCTAGAGGGGTGGGATAGGGAGGGTGGGAGGGAGACACAAGGGCGAGGGGATATGGGGACATATGCATACATATAGCTGATTCACATTGCTATTCAGCAGAAACTAGCACAACTATGTAAAGCAATTATACTTCAATAAAGATGTTTTAAAATAATGATTCCAAGTACTAACCAAGACTTTGATTTTTTAAAACTTTCTATTAACTTTCTTCTACCTCCATAATTTTTGCAGATTACCGTAGTCCCGTGGTGCCTGTGGGCATTGGTTCCTGGATCCCCCATGGATTCCAAGATCCTCCAATGCTCAAATCCCTTATATAAAGTGGCAGTAGTGCAGTAATACAGTCGGCCCTCTGTGTCCGCTGGTTCCACATCCTCAGGTTCTAGCAAATTCATCTGCAGTTGATTGAATCTAAGGATGTGGATCCTGTGGATACAGATGGCTGAGTGTATTTCCCAGTATTCTCTAAGAGAGAGAGAGAGAGGAGGGAGGGAGGGAGGGAGGGAGCGAGCCTAAGCAAATTACTTAGGATTAGCAAGCCTGTTCCGAAGTAAAGATGTGTTGTATTAATAGTTTTTTTTTTAAAGAACATTTTGTTTTCCCCCCTCAGGGACCAAGGTTAGCTCAGAGATATTACTTAATCATTAGGAATACCATTTCCAAAAAGCAAGTCATGTGTACTCTTGTAGTAATTTTGTCAAAATAAAATAAAATTGCTAAAGTAAAATGTCTGACCCAGGACACATGTTGCCACAATAGAAACAGTGTTATGTTTGAACATGGCTCTTGGGCTCATTAAGTGCCTTTTGCTGATTAAGAAAGAGGTCCCCTTCCTCTGATTAAGAAAGAGGACCACAACCTGGAGGTCTCCATCCTCTATGTAGATGTGACCCACCAAGGGAATGCAGCTTGGAAGCTGGTCCTGGCATTAGAGTCAATCTTGATTTTTCTCCTTACTAGATGTGTGACTTTGGGTTAATTACTTAGCTTCTCTGGGCTTCCATTTGTTCACCTGAAGCATGGGGATATCAGTTCCCTCATCTTTTTTGTTATCCATTTTCCCATCCCTGCTGCCAGTACTTCAGATCAAACCCTCATCATTTCTCTCAATAGTTTCCTAACTTGCCTTCCCACTCCACTTTTCACCACTTGAATTTTTTTTCTTTTCTTTTTTTTTTTTTTTGGCTGCACTGGGTCTTTATTTCTATGCACGGGTTCTCTCTAGTTGCGGTGAGCAGGTGCTACTCTTCGTTGCCGTGTGCGGGCTTGTCATTGTGGTGGCTTCTCTTGTTGCGGAGCACGGGCTCTAGGCACATGGGCTTCAGTAGTTGCAGCATGCGGGCTCAGTAATTGCTGCACACGGGCCCTAGAGTGCACAGACTTCAGTAGTTGTTGTGTGTGGGCTCAGTAGTTGTGGCACATGGACTCTAGGGCACGCAGGCTTCAGCAGTTGTGGTGTGCTGGCTCAGTAGCTGCTTGCGAGCTCTAGAGCACAGGCTCGGTAGTTGTGACACATGGGCTTAGTTGCTCTGTGGTGTGTGGGATCTTCCCGGACCAGGGATGGAACCTGTGTCCCCTGCATTGGCAGGCAGATTCTTAACCACTGCGCCACCAGGGAATTCCTACCACTTTAATTCTTTCTCCATTCTGCTCCAGGGAGTAATTTTTTTTTTATTGGAAAAAAAAAAAGTTTAAGTGAGACCAGTCTGCCTACATTAAAGCCATGAAGATCTTTCCACTGGTTTTGGTGGTAAGAACTCCACACTGTAGTGCTTACTCTTCCTCTTCATTCCCACATCTTAACTCGGGTCTGCTGGACTGGGCAGACCTCTCTCCACCTCTTCTTTCCCTAAATCCCTCTTCTGCTGATCCGTCCCTTACACTCCACATCCTGCTGTTTCACCAACACACCAAGGTGTTTTGATTCCTCAGTACTTTTGCCCGTGTCTTCCTTTTATACTTGGGATGTTCTCTTCCAGCCATTTCCACCAGGTCCTTCCAGCCCCATGTCCACACACACACAATCTGCAAACTCCTCACCCAAATCAGTCAAGTGTCCCCCTTTCTACTTGACCACAACCTCTCTGTTCCCTTTTTCAGTATCATCAACCTTTTTTTTTACCTACTTCTATTAAAGTACACATCCTGGTTTATTTGCTGTTTTTTCATATATATTTGTTCCTCATTGCATTGTGATTCCTTGTGGCCAACGGTTGTTTTATTTATCTTTTCTTTTTTATTTATTTTCTTAAAAAAATTTTTTTACAGTAGGTCCTTGTTGGTTATTTATTTTAAATATAGCAGTTGTACATGTCGGTCCCAAACTCCTAATCCATTCTTCCCCCACCATTTATCTTTATTTTTCAATTCCCATTGCCTATCAGTGTATGTTTTCAACAAACATTTCATGTTTGGAAGAAGGTACATAAAATGCCTAACACAGTACTCACAGTCAGAAAGCACTGGTTTCCATTCCTATCCTATGTAAATGAAGATAGTACAGAATAGTAAAAAGAGATTTGGAACACCTGAGCCTAAAGTCCTGCTCTTATTACTGAGCTATTGGTTTGTCCTTGGGTTTCTCCCTCTACTTCTCTGTGCCTTTGTTTCTTTAGCTATGATATGGAGAGAGTAGACCACCTCTTTGTGGCCCTTTACTTAAATGCTTAACTAGATTCAATTGGTTTATGGCTGCTTGGATGTTTCTACACAATGACAAATATGTGAATGAAAAATAAAAGTTCATTACCTGGATGCTCTTAATATATGGTGCCAGACAATTCCAATGGGGAAATAATAATGTGTGAAAATATGTAAAATATATTATTTTTGCATGGTTTGTAAAGTTTATCATTTTTTTTTTTTTTTTTTTTTTTTTTTTTTTTTTTTTGCGGTACGCGGGCCTCTCACTGTTGTGGCCTCTCCCGTTGTGGAGCACAGGCTCCAGACGCGCAGGCTCAGCGGCCATGGCTCACGGGCCCAGCCGCTCTGCAGCATGTGGGATCTTCCCGGACCGGGGCACGAACCCGTGTCCCCTGCATCGGCAGGCTGACTCTCAACCACTGCGCCACCAGGGAAGCCCCAAAGTTTATAGTTTTTAACATACTGTCAGATGCATTACTTCATTTTAATTATCACAACACTCTTGATTATTTTCTTCTTATAAATGAGGAATCTGAGACTTAGAGATGTTAAGTGACTTGCACAAAATTGCACAGGTAGCAGGAAATGGCTGGAATGAAAATGCCAGTTTTCTATTAAGATAATGAGTCTTTTTTCAGAGATATCAACTATAATCAAGATATTTAAGCAAAAGAGCAAAATTTCCACTTTTTGTGTGCATTATGGAATCAAAATAGGAAGAACTATAATCTTCATTGTAGTCATACTTTACAGGATTTTTTTTTTTGCATTTTTGAAATGAAGAAAGGAAGGAAGAGAGAGAGAGATACAGGATATTTTAAATTATTAGGTAAAACAGTTGACTATATGTCTTAGAAAAACATTTTTTAGGATATTAAAAAGGTTATTTTTTCCAAAATCCACTTGTAGGCAGTCTGTTCTAAAATTAAATGCCAAAAATTGTATTTCTTATTCATACGTAGATTGTGCATGCCAAAGTTCGTCTACATTATTATTCAGTTTGTTGGCAATCGTTCCTCTTCTAGGTTGTTGAGTTCATTTATTTCTGGTTATTACAATCTGTTCATATTTTTCCAATTCATCCTTTTATTAAATGAGAAAAGCTATCAAATTTATTTAGGAAATGAGCAGTTAGTCCAAAAGAAGCATCTTTAATGCTTCATAATACTGTTCAAAAGTGTTTTGGTGTCCTGCTGTTCATTCAAAGCATTATATCAATTTACTAATTCAAACATAAGATAATTCATTATTTTTATGAATTTTAAAATGTGTACTTTTAAAACTCAAGCATTCTTCTGACGAGTTCTGGTGGAGAAAATATCGCCTTATGGGGAAAAAGTAGAGTGGAGAGAAAACAAAATGACTATCAAATTAATAATTCTCTGCAAACTTTCAAAATCTTTCCTGCAGTCCCATCTTAACACTTGGTACACATTTACTTTTCTTTGCCTTTTCTGATTTATGTTCGTGAATTTATTTTCGCAAATGCTTTTGTAGGTATTTTAGAAACAAATATTATATAAATAGAACTCTTCTAAGGAAGTCAATAAAATTTTCCTACACTTAAAAACCTAGATTATAAATTACAACTCTTTTAATACATATGGCTTATACAGTAAAAGTTAACGTTGACATAGGTTCTCTGTTTGATCTCACTTGATCATTATAACAACGTTGGAAATTAGTATTTATTGCCCCCATTTTACAGATAAGAGAACAGATTCAGAGAAGGTAAGAAAGACACAGTAAAACAAGGAAATGTGTTTGAGAGATGCCTAAGTGTGCAGCAACAAGCTTATAAAAGGAGGGACCTGACATCCTCTGGGCCTCAAGGGAAAGGCAAGGATAGGAGCAGGTGTGTGAGAAGCCTCTTAGGGGCAGGTCATTGGACAAGGACAAGAAAGAGTGGGGCTGAGAGAAATTGGAAAAAGGGTGGTAAAGATAACGAAATGACCACTATTGGAGACAGGAGAGAGGGTGGCCAAGTGGACTGTGTGCATTTAGATGGGCCCAGTGACATAATACGACTTGATCTAGATTTTTAAAATATGATGAGTGTTTCTTCATTGGTGAGGCATGCTAGAAAAAGACCGCCCACTGAAAAAAGTGACGAAAGAAGGCGAAACATTTTTAGAGTGACCTGTCTCATGATAGAGCAAATAACTTTCATTTATCTCCTGAAGTTTCTTATTTTTATGCCTAAATCTTTTGGGGGTGTGCGTGATTATGTCAGTAACTTTATTTTTATTGAAATATATTTGATGTACAATATAAGTTACAGGTATAGAATATAGTGATTCACAATTTTTAAAGGTTATATTCCATTTATAGCTATTATAAAATATTAGCTATATTCCCTGTGTTGTACAATATACTCTTGTAGCTTATTTTATACTTAATAGTTTGGACCTCTTATTCCTCTGCCCCTATCTTGCCCCTCCCCCATCCCTGTCCCCATTGGTAACCACTAGTTTGTTCTCTATGAGTGCTTCTTTTTTGTTATATTCACTAGTTTGTTGTATTCTTTAGATTCCACATATAAGTGATATCATACAGTATTTGTCTTTAATAATAATTTGTATTATTAAATATTTCATATAGGAAAAACTACAGAATAATATACTGAACAACAATCTTGTCTATCTTAATATTTTACTAAATTTGCCTTGGAGGATTTTAGGAAATTAGACGTTTCAGATACAGGTAAAGCCTACTGTATATCTCTTCTGGTTTCCCTTCTTCTCATTCTTTCCTCAGACATAACATCTATCTTGAATTTGGAATTTATCATTTTCATGTATATTTTTATAATTTTGCTACTTGTGCATGTATCCAAGAACAATATTTTGATTTACTACACATGACTTTATAATACTGTTAAAATTTACATATTTTTTCTTAATTTGCATTTTTTTTTTTTTTTGCGGTATGCGGGCCTCTCACTGTTGTGGCCTCTCCCGTTGCGGAGCACAGGCTCCGGATGCGCAGGCTCAGCGGCCATGGCTCACGGGCCCAGCCACTCCGCGGCATATGGGATCCTCCCGGACCGGGGCACGAACCCGTATCCCCTGCATCGGCAGGCGGACTCTCAACCACTGCGCCACCAGGGAGGCCCTTAATTTGCATTTTTGATTCTATATGTTCTTTATTTTTTTGTAAAGACTTTAATTTTTTAAATGGCCAAAAGGTGTGAAGAAATTTCCTTATTCATTTCCTTTTAGCTGAAAATGCTGATAATGTGCCTGAAAGTTCTTTGCCTCTAGTTCTTTTTATTTTAATTTATATTAATTAAAATTTATTTTATTTTTTTATTGAAGAATAGTTGACTTACATAGACCATTATCTTGGTTTCAGGTGTACAACATATTGATTCAATATTTCTACAGATTATACTCCATTTAAAGTTATTACAAAATAATGGCTATATTATCCTGTGCTGTACAATATATCCTTGTCTTTATTTATCTTATATGTAGTACTTTGTGTCTCTTAATCCCATACCACTATCTTGCCCTTCCCCACTTCCCTCTCCCCACTGGTAACCACTAGTTTGTCCTCTACAGATGTGAGTCTGTTTCTGTTTTGTTATATATGTTTGTTTTATTTTTTAGATTTCACATATAACTGATAACATTTGTCTTCTACTGTCTGACTCATTTCACTAAGCATAATACTCTCTAGGTTAATCCACAGTGTTGCAAATAGCAAAATATCATTATTTTCTATGGCTGAATGACTGAGTAATATTTCATTATATATACGTCCATATATATATGGGTACTTAGGTTGATTGGTGTTGGAGCATTCGCTTGGCTCAGGCTGGGGTACACAGTGGGGTGGTCACAAGATACCAGTCAGTCACACATGTGGTTTCAACCTGCCCTCTCTGTCCTGTTCTAGGAGCAAGCGAGTCTGTCTCCTAAAGAGCAGAGTCCAGGCTTCCCACAGCCCTCCTCCGAGTCCCACTAGCCCTCCAACCACTGAAAGGGGTTTATCTTCCCTGTGTCGGACCCCAGGGCTGGGACTCCCAATGTGTGGCTTGAACCACTCACTTCCCAGGGAGGATCTCCACCCATGTAATCTCCTTTTTCCTCTGAGTCCCTTCCACAGGCATAGGTCCTGGTCTGATTGCTTTCCTTCCCTTCCTACCCAATTCTTTGTGTATCTTTCTTACAGCCATTGTTGTACGGGAGTCTTTCTGCCACTCTCCAGTTAGTTTTCAATGAGAATTGTTCCACATGTAGATGTATTTTTGTTTTTGTTTTTAATTAATTTTTATTGGAGTATAGTTGATTTACAATATCGTGTTAGTTCCTGTTGTACAGCAAAGTGTATCTGTTATACATATACATATATCCACTCTTTTTAAGATTCTTTTCCCATATAAGTCATTATAGAGTATTGAGTAGAGTTCCCTGTGCTATACAGCAGGTCCTTATTAGTTATCTATTTTATACATAGTAATGCAGTTTGCAGCGACATGAATGGACCTAGAGATTATCATATCAAGTGAAGTAAATCAGAGAAAGACAAATATCATATGATATCACTTATATGTGGAATCTTAAAAAAATGGTACAAATGAACTTATTTACAAAACAGAAGTAGAGTCCCAGATGTAGAAAACAAGCTTATGGTTACCAGGGGGAGGGGGTAGATGTACTTTTGATGTGTTCATTGAGGAAGGAGCTCCATGTCTTCCTACTCTGCCACCTTGAGTCCTGCCTTCTGTCCTATGGTCTTTCTGAGCATTGTCAATGCTGATACATATAGCACTGTTCATTCATTCTAGCTGCTAAACAGTATTCTACTGTATGAAAATACCACACTTATGTATCTGTTACCCAGCTGATGAATACTTAAGTTGTTTTCAGTTTTCCTTTCTTAAAAACAATGCTTCAATAAAGATTTGTGCCTAGAAGTGAAGTTTCTGGGTTAAATATGATCAAGTTATTTTTCAAAATGGTTGTAGTGTTACACTCTCACCTTCTTCATGCTATGTATGAGTGTTCCTGTTCTTTGCATCTTCAACAACATTTAGTATTTTCATATTTAAAAAAGTTCCAATCTGATGAGTATGAAATATTTTATTTCCTTGACTTATAATTATGTAGGTTTATATTTTTATCGCCAGTTTGGGCTTACTAATCTATGAGTTTTGTGTGATGTCTTTTTTCTTATTGCTTTTCATTTCTTTAAATATTCTGGATGCTAATCGTTTGTTGAAAATATTTTTTTCTCAAGGAATGACTTGTCTTTGATTATAGTATGTTTAGAAATGCAGAAATTTATAATTTTGATATAAATCAAATCATAAATTCTTTTAATTTTTGGTTTGTGCTTTTTGCATCTTATTTAAGAAAGCCTTCTCTATGCTGAAATGACAATGATATTCTTCAATATTTTTGTTAAATACTCTAAAGTGTTGTTTTTTCACATTTAGGCCTTTAGTCCATCTGAAATTAATTTATATATACTGTGAGACAGTGATTTAATTTTATTGTTCTAATACCTGAGCACCATGTATTGAATAGATGATCTTTCCTTCCTGGATTTGTAATGACACCTCTATAATATACAAAGTGTCTTCATATGAATGAGTCTCATTCTTAGCTCTCAGTTGTATTACTTAGCATTCAAACTCTGCATCAATATGTCACATTTTATATTTTTACAGCTTCATCAAAAGTTTTCATATCTGCTAAGGTGAATCCATACTATCTGTATTCCTCAAATTTTTAGGTTTATTCATAACCCTTTACTGATACAAGAGAATTTTTGAATCAGCTTTTAAATTTCCATATAAAATCACAAAAACTCTACTGGAACTTTAAGGGATTTTGTAATAAAAATAAAAATTAATTAGAAGCTAAATTACATTTTGTTTATTTAAATTTTCCAAACTTAAACATCATTTTACTCAGGTATTTTAATATGTTTTTTCATAGAGTTTTATAATTTTCCCTATAAAAGTCTAAAACCTCTTTGTTAGATTTTACCTAGGCACTTACATTTCCTCTGTCTTTCAAAAAGTACATTTTTAATTTAAAAAATTCTGATGTACGAAATTGCAATTATCTTTTGTATATTTTCTGTGCATCATTAGTTGTGCTGCACTCTTAGTTTTAACAATTTGCCTGTAGATTATTTTCAATTTTCTTGTAGACCATCTTTCTATCTGTAAAGTGTGCATTTTTTTTTAATACTCTCACACCTTTTATTTCTTACTCCCAAACTACTGAATTGATCAAAGCCTCCAGTATAATTTGATTAGCAGTAGAGATAGTGGGCATCCTTTTGTTGTTCTTGACATGAACTAGAATGCTACTAATGATAAATATTAAGTTTATTTTTGATATTTGGTAGATAAATATGAAATTTAGTCTTGATTATTTGGTAGAAATGTAGGTTATCCCTACTTTTAAATTTCTGATTTACTGTGAGTTTTTCTCTTGAATTACATCAGATGGGGAATTTTATCAGATGCCTCTTCTATTTGATATAGCTATGTATTTTTTCTTTGTGTCTTTTGATTAATTACACTAACTGATTTTCAAATATTAAAAATATCCTTATATTCCTGGTGTAAATTAAACTTGCTCAAGATGTTTTTAAGTATTTTAATATAAATAATACACAATAAATTGTGTGGCATGGTTTCTTAATATCTGTGAGAAAAATTAAACTCATTTTCTTGTAAATATTTTCCTGATTTTTTGGATCAAATTATATCCCCTCATAAGATGAGTCAGTAATTATTCTCTCACTTTTTATTCTCAGGAAGAGTTTATTTAAGATTAAGATTATCTCTTCTTTGTCACTACTAAAACATCTAGATCTGTGCTACAGACTGAATATTTGTGTGCCCCCCAAATTCATATGTTGAAACCCAATCCCCAATGTAGTGTTATTTGAAGTTGAGACCTTAGGGAGGTGATTGGTTAATGAGTGGAGCCCTCATGAATGATATTAGTGTCCTTATAAAAGAGGTCTCAGAGGGCTCCCTTGCTCCTTCCACCATGTGAGAACACAGGGAGAAGACAGCTGTATATGAACAAGGAAGCAGTACCTCACCAGATACCAAGTGTGCTGGCACCTTGATCTTGGACTTCTCAGTCTGCAGAACGACGAGAAATAAATTTCTATTGTTACGACCAGTATGACAGTCTATGGTATTCTGTTACACCAGCCTGAACAGACAAAGACAGTCCGACTTCTAGTTAAAGAAGATTTGAAGACGTATATTTGCCTCTTCTCCCTGCCCAAATGGATGGATTTATAAAATTGAAAAATAGGTAGATAAGTGATAACTGTCACAGAAGACTGGAGTAAATTTAATCCTAGACTGCCTGCAAAGAAAGCCAAGAAGAAACACAATTTCCACCACAGATGGCAAAACTCTCAGGAACTGGTGGTAACAAGTACATCTAGAAGTGGGGATGTAGAAGTGAAGTAGGTGTAAACAAGGAACTCAAAATAGATGTAAAATTTTAAAGTAGATTAACAAGATTTGAGTTGCCAAATGGTCTTCTCCACCCCGGCAGAAGACTGTAACTTTATTCTTCGGCAGGAATAAAACAGACCATAGGAAACTATATTCAAAACAGGCATTTGTTTGAAAACTTACATAAGAAATATGGTAACCTCAGTCTCCTGCTTGAACCTAGCTCCAAGAAGGTCGGCAGCAAGGATTCTACACACCCAGGCAGGAGATTATAAGAGGCTTGTCTATAGGGTTGCCAGATAAAATTCAGGATGCTCAATTAAATGTGAATTTCAGATAAAGAATGAATAATTTTTCAATGTAACTATACCCCCATTAATAATTGAGTCACATTTATGATAAAAAATTACTCTTCACTTAAATAGAATAATGTTAAATTGGGCATCCTATATTTTTATTTGCTAAATCTGTCAACCTACTTGTTTGAAGAATTTGAACAGCCCATGAGGAAAGACCTAAAGACTTCGACATTCAGTGTCCCTGCTAACACTCTACATTTAAAAAGCCCCATGCATGTGCAAAGACCTCCAATCAGCTCTTTAGTGTACCACTTTTTTGTAAACAAATTCAGTAAATGTGCGATCGCTTTATTCATGAATAACAACTGTTAATACTTTGAGTTGTTATGACCCAAGCTTCACTTTCTGGTAAGTATACACCAAATAGAGCACATCTCTAAATATCAATGCTCTGTGCTCTTGTTTCTTTACCATGGAAATTCAATGCTCTGTGCTCTTGTTTCTTTACCATGGAAATTCAGTATTTCCCACCATAACATTTATTTTTTCAAGAAATATAAGAAAACAGAGAATGTTATGGAAGAATGTGGAGTGATGTCATGCTACTTTGTTGACTTTATTACTATTTTGCTCTTCAGAGGTTGCTTCTAATCCTGAAGCTTAGTACCTCTTTTTTGAGGTGAAATTTACATAAACATTAAATGAATCACTTTAAAGTGAACAATTCAGTGGCATTTAGTGCATTCATAATGTTGTGCAACATTTATCACTATCTAATTCTAATTTGGGGTTATAACCAAATACTGCTTTGGCCACTGGGAGCTCTTTGAGTTGGCTTCCATGCCCCTTTGACATACCCTCATCAATGTCTGTAATTTTTTTTCCAATTTTACTTTTAACTGACATTTGAGTTGTTCTCAATTATTATGATGATGAAAAGTGCTGCTAAGGACATTTTTGAATATTTCCTGTGTAGGAGTTTATCTAGAAAAATTCATTTAAAATAAGAATTTCTGTATCATAGGGTATATGATAATGCCAAATATTTTTCCCATTTGGTAGCACTGATTTATACTCCCACCAACAGCATATAAGATGTTCCACTGAGTCACATTCTCTGCAACACTTGATACTAATTTCCAGTTTTGCAAATCTAGTAGCTGTAAATTATATTACATTTCATTTCTCTATTTTTTAATGAGGTTGAATACATTTTCAAATGCTCACTTATAATTCATGTTTTCTTCCTGTGGAAGGCTTGTTCACATATTTTGTTCTTTTTCCCATTTGATTTTGTGTTTTCTTATTGATATATATGAATTATTTGGCAGTTGTATATATCATAAATATTTTATGTATTTGTTTTGTCACTTTTTATCGTGTCTTTAATAAGGAAATAAGTCCTTAGTGTCAACATAGTAATTTTATCTTTTGTTGTTCTGATTTCTAAAATTATGACGATTTTTCTCTCAGTATTTTTCCCTAAAGTTTTGAGATCTTGATTCTACATTTAAGTCTTGCTCTTTCAGAAATGTAAATCAAATCTATAAAGTGAAATAGAAATAATGGTTTTATTTACTGCTATTGAGTAGTGCTGATATGAACATTTTGCACATCTCTGTGCAGGAGTTTATCAGAAAATACATCTAGGAAGAAATTTCTGTGTCATAGGATAATGCCAAATATTTTACTGAATAGTCTTTTCTTTCTCCCAGTGATCTGCAAACACAATCCCTATTATATATAATGTATAGGTTTAAGTTCTCAATTTTCTTTTATTTTTATTTACCTATCTTTAGGCCAGCACCCTCACTATCTTATTACTAAGTAGACTGCTCTATTTCTCTTCTACAAGTTGTCTTTATCACTGACTCTTTGCTCTTTACATAAATTTTAGAATGTATTTGTCAAGTTCCCCCAAAACCATGCTGAAATGATGTTTTGAATTGAATTGAATCTATAGATCAGTATGAAAATACATAACTGTATGATGCTGAGCTTTCCTATTCATGGATATGATTTACCTTTCCATCTACTTAGTTCTCTCTTTACGGTTTATCAATTAAGTTCTTATTTTTTATATTTATTTTTTATTGAAATATAGTTTATGTATAATTCTATAATAGTTTTAGATGTAATATATAGTGATTTGACATTTTCATGTATTACAAAATGATCAAAAGATAAGTCTATTAACAATGTCTCCATACAAAGCTCTTACAATACTTTTGACCATAGACCTTATGCTGTATATTACATCTCCATGGCCTATTTATTTTATAACTGGAGGTTTGTACCTCTTAACCATTCACCTATTGTGTGACCCCCACCCTACCCTCCTCCCCTCTGGAAACAACCCATTTGTTCTCTGTATCTGTGAGTCTGTTTTCATTTTGTTTTCTTTGTTTATTTTGTTTTCTAGATACAACACATAAATGAGATCGTACAGGATTTGTCTCTCTCTATCTGACTTATTTTTGTCTTGTTCCTGATCTTATAGGAAATGCTTTCAGCTTTTCACTGTTGAGTATGATGTTGGCTATGGGTCTGTCAATAGGCTTTTTTTTTTTTTTTTTTTTTTTTGCTGTACGCGGGCCTCTCACTGTTGTGGCCTCTCCCGTTGCGGAGCACAGGCTCCGGACGCGCAAGCTCAGCGGCCATGGCTCACGGGCCCAGCCGCTCAGCGGCATGTGGGATCTTCCCAGACCGGGGCATGAACCCGTGTCCCCTGCATCCGCAGGTGGACTCCCAACCACTGCGCCACCAGGGAAGCCCTGTCAATAGGCTTTTATTATGTTGAGATATGTTCCGTCTACACCCACTTTGTTGAGATTCTTTATCATAAATGGATGTTGAATTTTGTCAGAAGCTTTTTCTGCATCTTTTGAGATTATTATATGTTTTCTATATTTCAGTATGTTAATGGGGTGTATTACTTTGATTGATTTGCAGATATTGAACAATTTTTGTGCCCCTGGGTTAACATCCCTTTTGATCATTATGTATAATCCCTTAATGTATTAGTGAATTTGGCTGGCTAATATTTTGTTGAGGATTTTTGCATCTATGTTCATCAAGGATATTGGCCTGTAGTGTGTGTGTGTGTGTGTGTGTGTGACATCTTTGTCTGGTTTTGGTATCAGGATAATGCTGGCCTGGTAGAATGAGTTTGGAAACATTCCTTCCTCTTCAGTTTTTTGGGATAGTTTGAGAAGAATAGGTCTTAACTCTTCTTTAAATGTTTGGTAGATGCTTTCTTGTCCTGGACTTTTGTTTGTTGGAAGTTTTTTTGATTACTGATCTAATTTCATTACTGATTATCAGTCTGTTCATATTTTGGATTTCTTCCTGATTCACTTTTTGGAAATGGTATGTTTATAGAAATTTATCCATTTCTTCTTGTTTATCCATTTTATTGGTATATAATTGCTTGTAGTAATACTTATGATGATCTGTATTTCTCTGGCATCAGTAGTAACTTCTCCTCTTTTATTTATGAATTTATATATTTGGTCCTTCTTTCTTCTTTCCTTTTTTATCTATGCGTTTATCTTTTCAAAGAACCAGCTCTTAGTTTCATTAATCTTGTCTATTGTTTTTAAGTCATATTAAGTTGATCATATGTCTCAGTTAGGCTTACAATTTGATTAAAAGGGATAAATTGCTGAAGAAGAAGAAGGAGAAGGAAGGAAGGAAGGAAGGAAAGAAAAGAAAGAAAGAAAGAAAGGAAGGAAGGAAGGAAGGAAAGGAAGGAAGTAAAGAAAGAAAAGAAAAAAGAAAGAAAGAGAGAAAGAAAGAAAAGAAAGAAAGAAAAGAAAGAGAGAAAGAAAGAAAGAAAGAAAGAAAGAAACTGAAGGTGAAGCCACTTGCTCCCAGAGCAGCGAACCAAAACTTTATTGCAGTTTCAATCTCTCCCAAGAATAAAATGTCTGGAATTTCCTGGTCAGCACTAGTGAAATAACCTTGCCAGAAACAATTCTTTTTTTCTTTTCTTTTTTGGCTAATAACCTCCTTGTCCCACACCATTTCTATAAAAGCCTTCCATTTTGTATAGTTCCACAGAGTGCCCTTCTATTTACTAGATGGGATGTTTCTGGATTCATGAATCATTAAATAAAGCCAAGTAGATCTTCAAATTTGCTCAGTTGGATTTTGTTTTTAAACAACACCCAAGCTTAAAAGTTACTATGGTACTGAGTTTAGAACTAACACAATGTTTCCATACGGTCAGACTTCATTTACTAAATAATATCTTCATTAAAATCCAAAGAAGAAATCTTAGTGTTCCTCCCAGAGATTCATAATCAAATGATTTTGCTCTGGTTGCAGAGCCTGTTTATTCCTTCAGTCCTTTGTTAGTTGCTTAGCTTTTGCAATATTTTCTTGATGTTTTTGTTTCTTCTTTTGCTCCTCTTCTCTGGTCTTTGTCCAGAGGACCAGTTTCCAGGAGAGCTTACACTTGCTGGGCACAAGTTGGGCAGGGCCAATCTAACTGCTGTAAGGAAGCATATGGGTCTTCCATAATTCATTCTATGACATGCTCAGCAAGTCTTTCTTTTTCTGCAGCTTAGGAAAACTTAAGCTTGGGTAGTGATCTCTGACTTTGTCTTGGGGCTATTGGTGAGCCAATCACAATTTCAATGACCCTTGGGTGTTTGTTTTCTTCTTCGATCTGAAAAAGGTGGAGGGGGCCAGATCTCTGCCCTAGACCTGCGGGGCCTGAAGCTACAGCTGGTGACCCTTTGCTATCAACTGAACTTCCTCCTTTGTCTTTCTCTTCCCTGCTCACTTCTCATTTCCTACCCCAATGGGGCCACCAACCAGGAGAGCCATGTACAATGCAAGACCCTCACCTCATGACACATGCCTCCCTGGGCAGGTGGCTGCCTCTATTGGGCCACGGCAAATCCATGGCCACTGTGCCACCAGCCTCTCTCTGTTCCCCCAAGAACTAGGTGCTTGAACGCCCACTCCCAGCTCACACAGCCATTTATTGTTTATCCCAGCCACGGCAGTCAGGAGGACATTTAGTAATGGAACACTAAAATTTCTTTTTTTGGCTTTCTTTAAAATCCTAGGATAAATAGTTCCTCCAAAAATTTGTCAAGAATAGACCGAATCTACCATTTTCAGGGAATATTCTAGAGCACATATTGGACAGTCCCAGAAAACACCCTTTATCGTAATGTGTCCCAGTAGGATTGATTTCTCTTTGAGCCAACACACATTAACTAAACATGGAATAACCCATGATTTGTATGGCCCAGGTATTCATTAAGTTATATTAGGAAGCAGAGATTGATGGCATATTCTCCCTTAACGAATGTCCTTGTTTCAAGCAAAAGGCGATTCCAGTTCATTCCAGAAACCTAAGAGCTACATCAAATAGTAGGTATTCAAAAATGTTTGTATTGTGCATGATGGTGGTGATGTTTCTTACAGTGAAGAGCATTTCTCAAATATATTCGCTGGTCCTTTCAGCCTCTCAGCACCTCAGTTTACTCACAGCTGCAAGTGGACTCACTATCTGACCAACAGGGCAGCCCAGGACACAGTGTCACTATTAAATCACTCTTTCCTGGCCTTGGAGGCCAGTGGGGTTTTCTCTTTATTGTTCCGCCAAAAGCATTTTGTTTGTACCATCAAGCATTCACTATATACTCCTTGCAGAAACCAAGCCCACATCCAAAAGTCCAGCACATGTTTCCCTAATCTGCTCAGTTCTCCCCAGGTCTGGCATTCCCATACTATTACACACGATAACCCTCTTGTCTAAAATAAACAATAAGAAAGGATGTATTATTTCTGCATAAGTGTCTTGAGTAAAATCCAAAGCAGAAAGGCAGAATATTTGTTACTAAGTTTGATTCTTGACTGTCATATATCTGGACACTCTTGTTTTATTGTGAAGTTTTAAAAATAATTAGCAGGACATTGAAAGAATATAATTTTTACGCCTCTTTGCCCCCATAATTGACAGTTTCCAACTTCTCTACTTTCTGTACCAAAACCTCTCTTCATCTGCACCTGCGCTCCATTAATTCTGCCAACAATCTACTTCAGACCTCAACCAGTGATTTCAACTCTTTGAACATGAGGAAATTTTAAAGTGTTATAACATTGTTTATTCCTTCCTACAAAAAGAAACATAATTTTAGTGTCTAGTGTTTGATAAAATCTATACTGACAAAAGCTACTATTGATTTATTAATACATTTAAATGATTTATATTTTATTAGTCAAAATAATATCTAGATAAATGTCCCAAATATTATGTGTGTGTATGTGTGTACATTGTGGTTTTTGCCCACCTAGCACCTCTCCCTTATTTGGGAAACAGGCTACCCCTTTTTGCTCTGGTTGTGTTTCCTTTGCCATGATAATTGGCCTTGAGTCTTGAGGCAATAACCTTGCATATGTCTGCAGACACCACTCCTCGTGTGAGGGGTTGGTCCAGGGCCTTAGCAAGTGACACAAGCTGGGATAATCCGAGTTCCTTCATGTGACTGGGGTGAAGAGCCCTCTAGGGACTAATGGAAAGGCCATGAGGATACGAGCCTACCTGCTGGCAGCATCTCTTTCCTTCACAATGTGGTAAAGTTGGAAGGAAGCCAACTCATAGAGAAGAGCAGAAATAAAATATAAAAAATATCCTTTCTGCTTTCTACATAAACTGGCGTAAGTTGAGTTTCTGTAATTTTAAACCTCCCACCTTACAGTGCAACACTGAGGAAGTAGGGTCTGAGAAAATCAACTGATCTTTAAAATAAACTAATTCATTTTTTAAATTATAAAAGTAAAGCAGGAACATGAACCAACATTACATAAAAATATAAAAGGCTCCCCACTCAAATCGACAGCCCAAATTTTCATTGGAAATGTCTAAAGCCCCTTCTAGAAAATGGTTAGCATACACAAAGATAAAAGACACAAAGGACAACCTTTTAAACTTTGTTTAAACAATTAGTATTACACAATACATATTAGTTTACCATTTGCTTTCTTCCTAGAAATATGGATCTACTCCATTATTTTTAATGAGTTTTGGGGAGGGGGAAGTTTCCCCCTTGACTCCTCTTAAATTCTTGTGGCTGGACTAATAAAATTGACATGATACAGATTAACAGAAAAAAAAGAAACAAATTTTAATTCATTTGCATGGAGGTCTCAGAAATGCGACCTAAGAAGTGGCCAAAGCAAACAGCTTTTACACTTTTTTAGACAAAGAAACAAATTTGTGAGGAATTAACAGGACAAAGGATTTAGGCTTTGGGTGCTTAATTAGGGAGGAATCTAAACAAAATTTGGGCTTGGAGTAGTAAAGAAGAAACAAACGTTTTTTTATACAGGCTTCTCTGCCCAAATTCCCGATCTCTAACGGTAGGCTGTCCAGATGCAGGGAAAGGACCTTTCACGTGGGATATTTATTTCGTGCTTTCAGGGAGATACTGGGGAGGGTCTGAGTATCCCTCTTGTATTGGCCATTTCTTAAGTATCTTTAATTCAAAATAATCTATATGCCATTGAGGGGTGGCCTGCCCTGGACCCCAGTAAGCTACAGAACTTTCCCTTGCAAAGATGCCATAATTTATTTTACCAGCCCTCTGCCAGTAATTAGAAAAGTAAATAGAATTTTAAAGCATTTGGCTTCAATGAAGAAGTAAGTGATTTTTCTCCATATTGTTTGGATGCTAAAAGATTTTTTTTTTTTTGCTTATTTCACATGGAATTATAATCAGAATGTTAAGTGATGATTCCCCTTTGAATGATGGAGTTGACTGTATCTTAACTACTCAGCTTTAACTAAGATTTCATTTAAAATTCAAAAATGAAGAAATTATCTTCATTATGGTACATTTAAAAACATATACTAAGTAGTTAAGAATAGTAAATCTTTCATTGTGACTCAGAAGTCTACCCATATATTTAAGGAATTTCTTTCCTCATTCTGGATGAACATTGTATAAGTGCTACAGACAAAAAGGACCAAACAGAAACTCAAAATATTTCTGAGCACTATGGAAACTGGAAGAACTGTTAGCTCTATAAATATTTTATATTTTTGATACTTTTAAGAAGTATTCCATATTTCTTTAATATATATAAAATTGATGCTACATTATAGAGTTCAATCAATCAATAGTTACTTTTCCATGTGAATATGATGCTATCACTTCTGAATTTTGTTTGATTTCCCCCAGGGCTCTCAGTCCTATGTACATTCCTTCCTGTCCCTGCTGTGCACAATTGGATAAATACAGTTTCTTGATGCTTAGTCTGACTATAAACCAACCACTTTGAAAATATCTATCTATCTATCATCTCTCTATCTATTTATCTATATATATCTATATGGTAGCTGAACTACCTATTGCAATCTGATCAAGTTGACCTCAATAAACTGCATCTTAACTTATCTCCCTGATATGAAATATATTATTTTGCAAAATAATGAGAAAAACAATTCAGTGATGTGCCTTACAGAAGCTGGGATTTATGACCTATGAGAAAGCAGTCATTGAAGATAGATTTTAATATAACTCTATTGAATATCAGATCAACAATAGATAACCATGTTTAATTTTCTATGATTTTCCACAAGATACTCCACGGTGTGGCAGACCTAGGCCTAACTTTAATAAAATAAATATTTAGGAGGCAAAAGGGTTAATGTGACTCTTGCAAAAAAAAAAAAAAAAAGAAAAAGTAATTAGGTCCAACATCACCAATTTTTTAAAAATTCTTAAAAATGGTCAAATGTGAACTTCTTAGTAGATACTGGTAGATATTCTCTGCAGCAAAATAACAAGCACAGAAAAATGTTGAGATGTTCCCATTATAATGAATATTTCACATTTACTGTGTACCTTCCTGGAAAAACTCTGAAGACTTTATGAATAATTATTTCCTTCAGTAAATGAGTTTCATTGCAGAGTAAACAAGGTGCTTAACAGAATTGAGTCTTATCTGAAGACTTGTTTCATATATGAACTGCACAAAATATAAATAATGAGAAAATACTCTTTGAAAAGATAAATATATTTCCAGAAATGTGGATTAATGTAGAAAACAGCTTAGGGTTTAATAAAAGTTTCTTTCCACTGGAAAAACTAGTTCCAAATTTTCTATATGAGCAACTACTGCCCTTGATTGCCAAAGACTTCTACAGCCTATGAGATATATTTAAATAAATAACTAATAATTATTACTTGGTTCAGTTATGTTTTCCACCTACATAAAAAAACAAAATAATTCATAAGCGAGGGCAGTGTGTTGTTCTCAGTTCAATGTAGACACTTCAGATCACAGCAGAATGTTCTGTTATTGGACAGCAATGATAGCACATTTAGGAACATTAACAAGTAATAGTTCTAGAGAAACGCCAGTTGGTAAAAGCTGCTGCCATATTAGACATGAGATTAGTGAACTCTTACAGTCCCTCCTGCATTAGAAGTAGAAAAATATTTACATTACATACAATTATATTATTGTTAATGTTCATATGCACAAAGTATTTATATGCATTTATAAAATATTTGATTTTTACTTAAAATTCAGAAAGTGCTTTGAGACACTAATGGGCTGATATGTTGTTATGTGCCATGGGGTCATCCACGTGTAGAACCGAGGAAGTTCATCACAGATAAATGATCTTGCTAAAAATGTAATGCAAACCAAATTGTCCTCATATTGAGCTACAGGGCTCCTAATACTCTTTTTATTTATTTTTTTAATTAGGGTATAGTTTCTTTACAATGTTGTGTTAGTTTCTGCCGTACAGCAAAATGAATCAGCTGTATGTATACATATATCCCCTCTTTTTTGGGTTTCCTTCCCATTTAGGTCACCACAGAGCACTGTGCTAACAAATTAAAACTAGAATTCAAATCCAGGTTTTTGAGAGTTCAATGCCAATGCCATAATCATTAAATACTTTAAGCAATTGATTTATGAATTATTTATTTTTTCTTTAAATCACTTTATCTTTTTAAAAATTTACATTAAGTTAATTATAGACGTGTTCAAGTTAAAGGCCATTTTCAGCAAGTTAGCATTATAAACTTCTAATTATATGGTATTTGATGTAATAAATGTATTTTTTTTTTTTTTTTTTTTCTTTTTGCGGTATGCGGGCCTCTCACTGTTGTGGCCTCTCCCGTTGCGGAGCACAGGCTCCGGATGCGCAGGCCCAGCGGCCATGGCTCACGGGCCCAGCCGCTCCGCGGCATATGGGATCCTCCCAGACCGGGGCACGAACCCGTATCCCCTGCATCGGCAGGCGGACTCTCAACCACTGCGCCACCAGGGAGGCCCCCATAAATGTATTTTTATTTGCTAATTTTTTATACACAATGGTCTTTCCCAACAGATATAAGAAACCTTATGTGAAAAGTCATATTTACAACAAAAACATATATAAAGAAACAAGAACAAACCAATAAGGTGCTGGATTGGAGCAAAAAACACACAGGTTAAGGTAAACTATGAGCAATGTTTCTAAATGAAAACCCTGTTTCTCAGAGCCTTACTTATATGTGTGGAGACCAGTTCAGACTAAAGAAGGAATCAGAACCCTTTATGGAATATCTGTATTTGGAAAACATGGTATATCTGTATGTCCAAAACTTGAAAAAAAAAAAAAAAACAATAATATTACAGCAAACTTTTTCAAATTCATGCCCAGCATTGTCTAATGAGTTCACCTGAGGGGGATCTGATTCCCTGAGGGTTTTTTGACTCCCTAGGAAATGTGACTTTATTTGAATTATTATGTACTAGCTATTAGGGCTCAGGTTCTGAAAAATCAGAGGATGTCTTGTAGAAAATGGATAAATTGCAAATTACTTTTGTTCAGGAGAGATGAAAATGATCTGTATCTATTAGAAGAGATAAGATAACCCAAAGGTTACCATTGTATTGCCCAGTCGGGCATTAACCAGTTTTGACTCAAAATTACTTAGTATTCTTATTCCATCAATAATTTTCTATATGTATGTGTGTGTGTAATCAATTTCATCATTCTGTATCATAGATACAGTTGAATAGAACTCTGAATCTTTAACATGTGCCCACTAAGAGACTTATCTATTTAACTTTTTAAAAATGCTATCTTAACATCTGATAAACTGACAGGTCAGTGATCCTCCAGGTATCTGTTTAATGAGTTTATGTGTATTGGGCAAATACTACCTTTGATATTTTGTGCTTAGATGCCTAGACCAAATTTGAGAGAGGAGAGAACAGAGAGAATAGATGGTTCACCCCTGGTCTCCGTCTGGGAATTAGAAGTGATCTATTATGACCAGGGTGTACAAGCAGCAAGGCTGTCGTGATGAAGCTCAGCACACAATTAGTGCTACATCTGATCCCAAATGGAGGTCAGTATGTATAGGGACCATGGGGAAGAGAGGGCCTTCACACTGCAGAGAGCATTATCATCAGGGAAGCAAGCTGACTGTGAGGGAAGTGGTGACTGGCTTCCAAGCTCCCATTTCTAATGGTTTGTGAGAAAAGGAATTTAGTCCGGAGACCATAGCAGAGGTACATGCAGGGGCTTACTTCTCAGATCATAGGGGATACCACCTTGAAATTCACAAACGTAATTGAGAAAAATTGATAAAGATACTTTGGTTTCGAAGTAAGGGACATGCCCCGGGGGGTAGGGGTGATGTGTTAGTAAAATTCATGTGTTCATGTTGATGTTACTTCATCTGAATGCAGCGTAAGAAGACCTGAAGATAGTTCATTCATTCCAGTTTTAAAATAGACGTTTTATGAAAGTGTCACAACAGACCTTATTCAATTTAGGTACCCAGTCTTAAGGAATTACAGAGTCATCTTTACATTATATTATACAAGACTAAAGAAAACCATCCCATGAATATTTGTATTAAAAAAAAGATATTTAATTGTGGTTTTCAAACTTCGAGTTTTTCTCTCAGCTAGCATGCTTATAATGGATAAATCATGGCAGAGCTGATGATTGTTTTCTCTCTGAAAGATTTTGTAAACAAAGACATGGTCTTTATTTCTATAAAATTAATTTTTTGTAGAAACTAAGTTAATAAAAGATTATAAGTAGAGGAACAAGGAGAAGCAGAAGAGCATCAGAAAAACAAAATAATTTACATCCAACCAAGTTAGTTTCAAGAGTAAAAGGGAAAGCTATTAATATTAAGCTAGAAATACAAGTATAAACTAGGACTGTGTGGGGCAATTGGGATTTAAGGTCCGTTTAGTAGCAGAATAAATCTTAATTAATATTTTCTAGACACTTTCAGAAAACATGAGGGTACCTGTAGTGGACATAGAGGAGCACTACCCAGATCAGACCTCCTCTGAGAAAGTTCCCCAACTCCTAGGACCACTGTCAATAGGCAGCCTTCACCACAAGCTTCTTCATAAACACCTCAGCTACAGAGGACTGTTTTGCCCAAGATCTTGCCCTCTGGGGCAGCCCAGGCCATTTCAGTCCAGCACAGAACTATTTTCAGGCCGTTTTGGCTCCAGAGCTCCCGTGGGTTGACTTCTTCCTCTGCCCAGTCCTGTCTCGCTTCCCCCAGGTGTTGATCTCAAAGGCACTCCCTAATAGACATCTTGCATACTAAACCCCATCTCAGGATCTGTTTCCCAGAAATCCCATCTGGGACAGTGCTTGACATTGATACATTAAGTAGACTGTAATCACCCAATGGTAAAGTGGTGATGACCACAGGCTCTGAAACCAGACTGTTAGTTACAACCTGGGCTCACCACTTACCAGCTATATGACTGTGGGCAAGTTACTTAGCCTTGATTTCTTTTTCTGTAAAAGGTAGACAAAGACAGAGCTTACCTCATAGGGTTGCTGTGAGATTTAAATGACAATACGTGTGGAGAACTTAGTGCTTAGAATGTAGAAAGACCTCGGTAATTCTTAGCTGTTGTTATTATCAGTGATACTATTTTTAGTCCATTTTTAGTCAAGTTGGAAATATCCCAGCATCTTCTTTCAAGCATAGGAAGCCAGTAGCAGGTCGGGATTGACTGAGTTCTCTGTGGCGAGGCCCTTCCTCACAAACCAGGGCAACGTGAGCTTCCCAACCAGCACCCAGGTCCTCAGTGACTTAACTTTTATCCAGATTCAGGCACTAAGGACACTCCTTCCAGGGATGAAATTTCCTGTCTGGGGTCAATGTCTACCCAAAGTCTAGATTCCTGGAATATCCCAATATTTTCAGGTCCCTGATAGTCATTCTGAGATATTCCCAACATCCCCAAATCCACTCACCCAGACCCCAAACCATGTCTAGTTGAGCAGATATCTGGGCCTCCTCTGTCTGACCTTTTCCAACAGCATGTTCATGCTGCCTTTTCTCTACCACCTTGGGGAAATAAGCAGAGGTAAATTTCCCAGGTTGATTCATGCCCAAAACAACAGTCTCCTATTTTTTTTTCCTGTTTTCATACTCAACCCTGTCAGGCTGCAGAGACCTCAGTTCTTTTGTTCTATAATCTGGCCTTTGCTGATGCCTCCAAAAGCTCAGTCCCAATCAGTGTGATAGAAGGAAAATCTCTCAGGGCAACAAACCGCAAATGACACAGGGATGTTACAAATATGCTCTTAATACCAACCACAGTGAAATTTCAGGAGCCTGGTGTGGCTTTGAAGTACTTCTCCCCAAGTGACTTCATAGAAATAAACTGGAGAACTGTGTACATCATCTGCTATTTAAGATAATCTAGGTTATGATAGTAGTAACTGCTTCTGCAGTTGGAAAATGAACATTTATTTTTGAGATATTATTTATTCATTTTAAATAAAGAAACTAACTGTGAAAGAAAAAGGCAGAATATTTTGTTTTGATTTTTTAGTCTTTAAATAAATAAGACAGGAATAGTGTCTTATTAGATAAGACTAAATAAATAATAAATAAGACTAAATAAATAATAAATAAGACTAAATTGTACAACCCCTTACTTCAACATATTGCTCAATTTATTTTTGTTAATAAAAAGTGCACTTCATACTTACAAAGTATTTTTAAATTTTTAATCAAAATTTGTTTTCATAAAACAAACATTTTTATTGTTAAGGAAAAATACTTAGAATAAAACCTTTTTAGTTTGAGTGTATTTGTTTTGGTGATAGTGCCTATTTGCTCTGATGTTTTAAAAATCCATCATGGATAGTACAAAAGACCTTGAATAGCCAGCGCAATCCTGAGAAAGAAGAACAAAGCTGGAGGCATCACACTTCCTGATTTCAAGCTATAATGTAAAATTATAGTAATCAAAACAGAATGGAACTGGCATAAAAACAGATACATAGACCAATGGAATAGAATTGAGGGCCTAAACCCATGCACATATGGTCAAATAATATTTGACGAGGGAGCCAAGAATCCTCAATGGAGAAAAGACAGTCTCTTCAATAAATGGTGCTGGGAAAATTAGATATTCACATGTAAGAGAATGAAACTAGACCCTATCTTACACCAGTCACAAAAAATAAATTGAAACAGATTAAAGACTTAAATGTAAGGTGGGAAACCATAAAACTCCTGGAAAAAAACATAAGGAAAAAGATCCTTGACATTGGTCTAGGCAAAAACTCTTTAGTTATGACACCTAAAGCACAAGCAACAAAATAAGAAATGAACAAGTACTCTAAGTACTCCAGCTTGGGTTATGCTATTACTCCTGTGACTAAGAGAATGAAATGAAATAATTAGTTGAGGTGGAAGGAAATGCAGCTCCCCAAAAGAAGGGAAAAATCTGTTCCTGGGAGGGAAGGGACAAATCAATGCCTTTCCATTACAAAAAACACCACTGTTTCCAACTTTAGCTTTAAGCCAGCTACTGCTACAGGGCAATAAACATTGCTTCTGACTCTTATTTCAAACATCAGTAGAGCTGATACTGTTTATTTGTGGCCATGCAGGGTTTAGACGTACTTGGTCTTGATCCTAGAAATGCTGACATGCCTCTCTATTACCAACCCAGACCAATGTCCCAAGTGACCTCCAGAATCTGAACCCAATGGAGCCAATGACACCCTTGGCCTTCTCTTTAACAGCGAACTAAACGCTCAGTAAGAGAGATCTTTGATGTTGAAATAATCTTGTTTTCCACAATAGTTTTCCTGAGAACTTCAGGATTCCACTTTATTGTAAGCCAAATCTGTGCCTGGCCCATAACCATGGCATTGGTCTTCTACTCTCCATTGTGGTTCCAAGAGTTGGGAATGAGCAACTGCTTACGGGCATGAAGAAGACCACAAGAGAGGAGGTTTTCATCTAAAAAGACAATAACTGGAGGTGTCAGGTTATATGTAATATAAAACAAGGAGAAAGGCACAAAGCTGAGGTGGATTGGGGCCCTTTCCATTTTAACAGCAATGAGTCATTGGTCATTATTCCATAGTGGCCTAATGCCTAGAGGCATTTATAAGAAAAATGAAAAAGCAATTCCAGGTGTGCAGCAGAGGTAGCATTCACTGGGCATAGCCTGCTAATTGTTCATTATATAAACCTCCCAGTGAATTACCATTCTGGTAACAGCAGAAAAGAGTCCTGACATTATAGCCCATCTTGTTTCTAAAATACTCAAATTCCTATTAAGATGCTAAATCACAATGTTTCTAAAGAAGTGTGACTAATTCTTGGTCTAGTGGATGAATAATCACTGGATTAAGAGTCTCCAACAATATTATAGATATAATAATGATTATAGCTCTTTTTAATAATAGGTCAAGAATTCTGAACCTTGCCTTTTAATCCATATTGCTTTCAAAAGCTATTATAATCCAAGGATATGAAAATTAAATTGACTTTTCTGGGAGATTAGTAAAGAGAATTTGTTATTGAATTTAGTGCCAGGAATATGCCTACAGTGGTAACTCAGAACAAAACAAAATAAAAAAACACATTAGGGCCAATAGCCACTCACAAAAAAAAAAACAAAGCTTGAATTACAATATTCCCCAACTAAAGGCCCTCATCAATTTAAATGGATTTGATTAATAGTCCAGAAAATCAGTTACTAGTGCTTGACGTGCAGGAAGTGGACTATGTGAAAAACCAGATTAAAAGCTACATCATTTGCCCTTGATGTCATAGACAAAATAGAATGAAATAAAATAAATATAAATAAATAATACATCTATTCTTCTAAATTTAAATTGATGACATGTTGATAGAGTGGATTCAACTTTAAAATGACAATGACTCTATAAAACAGTTGAGTTTTTTTTATCAGTGATGAATTGGTGGATTTCACTCTGGGTTGTTGAATCTGATGGCTGTAATCCAAGCCAACCTTGAATTGCTAATCTGTCCAAGGGCTGCTCATCTGTCACTCTCTCTATCCTTGTGGATTATGTTTTCCATCAGCCAGTGAATTTACCTACCAAAATGAAGTCAATAGGTATGCCAGCTCACTCCATTTCCTTTTAAATAGCTTAGGCTTTTATTAGAGGAAGAAAATAGAGGCTGCTGTGAGATTAAATCCAACCAAGGGTCAAGGCTCATGGTGAAGAGAAGCTGAGATTTCAGGACTCATTGCGGGGAGCTGGTAAAGGTGAACAGGCTTTTTTCCATCTCAGGGGGACAGCTGCAGGTGATATGTCAGCCTGTTACTTACTCATCATACCTGCCAACCTTGAGGGGGTCTCCTTGTCATTACTTATAACTGCCAATTTAAAAGATGGCCCAGTAGAGAGCGAAGGAACCAACTCGAACAAATAGAGGTTTTACCACAGCTGCAATCTGTCTACTCTAGTCAGCACAAATAGTGAATCTTAAATAGGAAGGAGCAGCCCAAATACTTTTCCTTTCATGTCACCAGACATCATGGCCCTGAGAGATGGGTCCCAGCCCCAGGAGTCAACTTCTGTGGAGTGCTGTGGACCAGGCGTTATGGTTGATAGCTGAGAAGAAAGGCTTGATTCGATCACGTAAAGTCTTTCTTTCCATAATAACTGGTTCAGGACAGATAAGGTTTTTCATAGTAGCTTTACCTTGATTTCAAATTCTGGGGAAGGAGCCACCAATTAAGCAGAAGCATCAGTGAAAAGACAGTGCAACAATACGAGAAACACAAGAACAGCCCTCACAATCTGACTAGACTGAAATAAGAGCAGCTGAAATTGAGAAAAGGCTTTTGTCTGCCTAGAATATTTCTGCTGCACCACTTCTCTCCCTCTGGTCATGTCTGTGTGTTTCGGCGTTTCAAGCTAGAGGCTGTTCTGGGCATAGTATAAGGCTGGCTCCTCTGTTCACCCTGGTCTTTCTTTGATTTGACCTTTCACTTAAATTTGTAGTTGTTTGGAAACTGCCTTGGGGAGGGAGTTCGAGGTGGTGAGCAGGGAGGGGACTGAAGCAAAAGGACACCTTTAATAACCATTTTGGTCGCTCGTTGACAGGGGAAGTTCGTGCTATGGTGTTTTGAATGCCTTTCTGGGGACTCGGTCAGCCCCCTAATGTGACTGCAAGTTAAAACTTAGCTTGGATGTGGCTTTAAAGAACAATAGAATGACCTAGGGAGCTTTTTAAAAGTACCCATGCCTGGATCTCATCCCTGGACTTTCTGACCTAATTGGACTAGGATGGGACCCAATTCTCAAACTTTTAAAAAAGCTCCCTCAGGTATTTATAATGTGCACATATTTCTAATGTGCAGCCAGGACATAGAACCCCTGAAAAGCAGGGGAAAAATGCCAAATACAAAGACAGGGTATGCTCTGGTCTATAAGGGCACTTCTGCTGCTATTTGGAAAGGATCCATCAAATCCTTAGTGGCACCTGCTCTGCCATTTGTTGAGTTGCATCAGCCTCAAAGATGCTTAGCTCTGTGTTTCCATCAGAAATCCTTGCCTAAAGTTATGCAGGTAGGGATTATCTACATACATACATACGTACACACACACACACACACACACACACAGCCTTGCATGCATGTGGCAGGTATACCTGTTAACGGCTTAAAACGATAGTGGTGTACAGTGAAGATTCAAGCTTAAGGAAATCCTTCTGGAGGAATGCCACAGTGATCATTATAACACTAATGGCATTTCAAAAGTATACATTTTCCCTCATTTGGGCTCAAAGTCTTTTTCAAATGTGACCTTCAAGAGATCATTCTGTGTCTAAAATTTGATATTCAACCAGAGTAAGAAAGGCTATGGTTTTTTAAATTGACACAATTTCTTTGATAAAGTAAGGGCTGTCAAAATTATATGTAGAAGCCCTAGGCAAAGGGAAAGACACTTTCCATCTCCGTGGTAAATAAATTTATTGACAGAGTCTGAGTGAAAGAGGAGAACGGTACAACTGGCAATCTCCTGATAGCCATTCTTGGCATGATGGAAGAAGGATTTTGGAAGGGGAAACATAATTAGCTTTCATCACAGCGTCATGACAGAATCCTCCCCTCTGTGGGACTAGCCTTATGGAAAAGATTATTATACCCACTGCCATTCATAAATGGGCTGCATTATGCAACCAATGATAAAAAAATGTTTGACATTCCACGAAGCCTAAATCGAGAGAGCACAGCATATGAATTTTGATTTAAGTGGGCAAATAGCCTCGTGGGAAGAGAGCAGTCTAGTCGATGGCAAGCAATTCGGGCTTTATGATTCCTCTGTGTCCCAAGTTTCAGTGGGCTGATAAACTGGAAGTGATGAGTGATTAACTTTGTTGCAGAGTATAAAACTCCCTCTGAGAATTAGAATTGATACTGGATATTTACTCAGTATTCTCCCAAAGAGTATTTGCCTTTCAATGTATAAACACAAAACTTGATAGTAGGAGTTCTGAGTTCTGATCCCAAATTTTCAAATAGGTACTATAAGCAATTCAGTATCTCTGGATCTTGCTTTTTATCACCTGTAAAGAATGGGATTTTATTCATTCACTTGTTCATTCAAGAAATATTCATTGTTGCCTATTATGCACCTAAACACCTTCTAGGTGCTGAGGATACAGAGAAGAACACCACAACGAGCTTGTTCTCAAGCAGTGCACAGCCTAGACAACTGAAGAAGTAAGTATGGACTATTCAGAAGAGCAGAAACATACACAAAGTACAAAAGGAAATAACTAACTTGGTTGGGGAGGGGAGGTAGAATTTCACAGAGCAAGAAATTATTTTTTTCTTTTTTAAAAAAATTTATTTATTTTTATTTTTTTACTTTATTGGGGCATAGTTGATTTACAATGTTGTATTAGTTTCAGTTGTGCAGCAAAGGATTCAGTTATACATATACATATATCCATTCTTTTTTAGATTCTTTTTTTATATAGGTTATCACAGAATATTGAGTAGAGTTCCCTGTGCTATACAGTAGGTCTTTGTTGGTTATCTTGAGCAAGGTCATGAGCATATAGGCCCATATTAATTTAAGATTCTGTGATCTTAAAATTGAAAATAAAGTAGTTCAATAATAAATGGAGTTATATGCACAGACATAGAAAGCAAACTTATGGCTACCAAAGGGGAATCTGGAAGGGGGGATAAATTAGGAGTCTGGGATTAACAGATACACACTACTACATATAAAATAGATAAACAACAAGGACCTACTGTATAGTACTGGGAACAGTATTCAATATCTTGTTATAACCTATCATGGAAAAGAATCTGAAAAAGAATATATATTTATGTGCAACTGAATCACTTTGCTGTACAGATGAAACTAACACAACATTGTAAATCAACCATACTTCAATTTAAAAAATAAAATAAAATAATAAATGGAGTTATGTGGGTCAATTGCTGTCTCTGTATCAAGTTCAAGAGTTTTTCCATTAGTCTTGTTATGCAGTGGTCCCCAACCTTTTTGGCACCAGGGATTGGTTTCGTGGAAGACAATTTTTCCACGATCCGGGGTAGAGGGATGGTTTGGGGATGATTCAAGTGCATTACCTTTATTGTGCACTTTATTTCTATTATTATTACATTGTAATGTATAATTAAATAATTATACAACTCACCATAATGCAGATTCAATGGGAGCCCTGAGCTTGTTTTCCTGCAACTAGATGGTCCCGTCTGGGGGTGATGGGAGACAGTGATACCCAAAGTGTGTTGCTTATGGCCAGTCTACTCCATACGATGTAGCTTAATTGTCACTTGCCACTCACTGATAGGGTTTTGATATGAGTCTACAAGCAATTGATGGATTATGCAGTCTCTGTGCAGTCAAACCTTTCTGCTAATGATAATCTGTATTTGCAGCCAATCCCCAGCTCCACCTCAGATCATCAGGCATTAGATTCTCATAAAGAACGCTCAACCTAGATCCCTTACATGTGCAGTTCACTGTAGGGTTCGCGCTCCTATGAGAATCTAATGCTGCCGCTGATCTGACAGGAGGTGGAGCTCAGGCGGTAATGCGAGCGATGGGGAGCGGCTCTAAATACTGATGAAGCTTCACTCGCTCACCTGCCGCTCATCTCCTGCTGTGCGGCCCAGTTCCTAACAGGCCATGGACAGGTACCTGTCCATGGCCTGGGGGTTGGGGACCCCTGTTGTAGAGCATCAGAGAGTAATATTTGTTAAGCATCTTGTCATCCTTTCATAGCGCTGTACCAGGCCCTACCTGGAAAGCATCATGGTGCCACAGTCCCTCAATTCAGTTGTGCTGCTTGCCTACCATCTGCTTGGCTTTGTACAACACCCTAGGCAGACAGGAAGGCATAAGACATAGTTCTGCTTTTATTGAGTTTAGTAGGCAGCTGGGGGGAAAGATTTATAAACATATTTTACTTAAAAGTAAGGAGGTTACAGAGTAATGAGCCCCATAAGAGGGGCTGGTAAAAGATGCTATGGGAACTCAGAAAAAGGGGGCGCTTAATTTTGACCAGGGGTGCGGTTTTAGAAGAATAACACCACAGTTCATATTTATTGAGCTCTTATATCTTGTGGGCATTTCCCATGATTGTCTCATTTAATTCCTTATTACAATCTTATAAAGTAAATATTATTACCCCTTTTTACAGGTTAAAAAAAAAAACAAAACTTGGGCTCAGAGAGGTTACTTATGTAGCCCAAAATCACAGTTATTCTTAAAAAGGTGAGCTTTCAACACAAGTCTGCCTGAAACCAAAGTACTCATGTGCAGCTGTAATTAGATACCGCTTCCCAAAAAGAGGTCTCCTAAGGAATTGCTTGCATTTGTATACTAGGGCTGCTATTACAAATTACCACAAACTGGATGGATTAAAACAACAGAATTTATTTTCTCACAGTTCTGCAGCCCGCAAGTTCAAAATCAATGTGTTGACAGGACAGTGCTCCCTCTGGAAGCTCCAGGGGATAATCCTTCCCTTCCTCCCCAACTCTCAGTTATTCCAGGTGTTCCTTGGCTTGTGGAAGCACAGTCCCAAGCTCTGCCTCCTTCTCCACGTGACTCCTCCTGGGTGTCTCTGTATCTTCTCCTTTGTTTCTCACAAGGACCTTGGTCATTGGATTTAGGGCCTAATTCAGGAGACTCTCATCTTGAGATCTTTACCTTAATTCCATCTGCAAACACCCTTATTCTAAACAAGGTCACATTCATAGGTACCAGGGTTTAGGACTTCAAGATATTGTTCAGAAGGCCACAATCCAACCCACTAGAGTACTGCTTTAGTGGACTGTATAGGACAAGTCAGAGTTTGTCGGAACGGGAGAGTACCCCAAGCAGAAATAATAGTAGAATCAAAGACTAGGCAGGTAAGAGAAAGCCACATTGGAAACTACTTGTATTGGGTTGGCCATAAGTTTCATTTGTTTTTTTCTATAAGATGGCTCTATAGCACTTAGTTGTCTTTAACTTCATTCGAAAAAATTTTCTTAGATTGTATGTGACAGCTCTCATATCAGCATGCATTTAAAAAAAGACATCAAAATTGGTGAATTTTTGTGTAGCCATTTTAATATTGAAGATGGAAGAAAAAAAGCAACATTTTCAGCATATTATGTTTTATTATTTCAAGAAAGGTAAAAAAGCAACTGAAAAGCAAAAAAAGAGTTGTAGAGTGTATGGAGTGGGTGCTGCGACTGATCGGACGTGTCAAAAGTGGTTTGTGAAGCTTTGTGCTGGAGATTTCTCGCTGGATGATTCTCCATGTTTGGGTAGACCAGCTGAGGTTGATAATGATCAAATGAAGACATTAATTGAGAACAATCAAATTTTTAAACCCTCAACATATTATTATGTTTTTGACATCATATTTTAAATCTTTTTATTTTGTGTGTCACCTTATTATTTTATATATAGATGACTTTACTACTTTTGTCTTTTAACCTTCATACTATTGGTTTGGCAAAAAAGTGCCTCTGGTTTTTAAGTAAAGATAAAAGACACATTTTTCATTTTCACCAAGAACTTTATTGAACAACGTACTCACACTTTTGTTTCACTACCTTCTACTATTTTTCAGGCAACTGTATAATTCCATCTTCCCAAAACGTTTTATCTTTTTGAGCAAAGAACTGTTCCAGGGCTTCCCTGGTGGTGCAGTAGTTGAGAGTCCGCCTGCTGATGCAGGGGACATGGGTTTGTGCCCCGATCCGGGAAGATCCCACATGCCGCGGAGCGGCTAGGCCCCTGAGCCATGGCTGCTGAGCCTGCGCGTCCGGAGCCTGTGCTCTGCAACGGGAGAGGCCACAACAGTGAGAGGCCCGCGTACCGCAAAAAAAAAAAAAAAAAAAAAAAAAAAAAAAAAGAACCGTTCCAGGTGCCTTTTACAGTCTTCCAGGGAATTGAATTTTTTTCCATTAAGAGAATTTTGTAAAGACCGAAATAAATGGAAATCCGAAGGTGCAATGTCTGGTGAATAAGGCAGATGAATCAGAATTTCCCAGCCAAGCTGTAACAGTTTTTGCCTGGTCATCAAGGAAACATGTGGTCTTGCGTTATCCTGATGGAAGATTATGCATTTTCTGTTGACTAATTCTGGACACCTTTTGTAGAGTGCTGTTTTCAGTTGGTCTAATTAGGAGCCATACTTGTTGGAATTAATTGTTTGGTTTTCCGGAAGGAGCTCATAATAGGGGACTCCCTTCCAATCCCACCATATACACAACATCACCTTCTTTGGACGAAGATCGGCCTTTGGTGTGGTTGGTGGTGATTCATTTCACATGCCCCATGACCTCTTCATTCCACATGATTGTACAGTGTCCACTTTTCATTGCCTGTCACAATTCGTTGTAAAAATGGAATGTTTTCATTACGTTTAAGTAGAGAATCTCATGCAAAAATACAGTCCAGAAGGTTTTTTCTGTTTAACTTATGTCCATTCTCCTCTCAGGTTCAGTGAGAGTCTTTTATGACTATTAATTTGGACACTTTACCTGGTAAACTGCTTATCTTTGCTTTGGTTAGTTCTTTTTCTGAGATTCTGTCTTGTTCTTCTGTTTGAAAGGTATTCCTAGGTCTCCTCATTTTGCTTAACTCTCTTTGTTTCCGTATATTACGTATATCAGTTACATCTACCTATCTTGAAACAGTAGCCTTATGTAGAAGGTGTCCTGTGGGGCCCTATGGCACAGTCTCCCTTGGTCACTAGAGCCAGGTGTCCAAGGGTATCCCCTGTGAGGGTTGTGCACGCCCTCCTGTTGTGGTTGGGCTATGATTGCTGTAGGTGTGCTAGTGGCAAGGCCGACCCCTGGCCCAGCCAGCTATGTAGCTTAGCTGCGACTGCTGCGGATATCCTGGTGGGGGGGCTGATCCCTGGCCCGCCTGGCTGAACAGTCTGGTCACAACTGTTTCAGGCATGCTGAAGTGCCAGGTTGGCCTCTGGCATGACTGCCTGTGAGGCCCAGCCACAAATGTTGCAGGCCCACTGGTGTGCATAGCTGGCCCCCAGAGCAGGAGCTGCTTTGAAGGGTTTCCAGGGTCAGCTGAGGCTGCCTTTCAGGTGGGGTGGAGTAAGAGCTGCTTTGGAGAGGCTGACTGGGGTGGAAAGGTTGGGCAGAGCAGGTTCTCAGGAGACTGCTGGGGCAGGGCATGATGTTAACTAGGTTGCTGAAGAGTGACAGAAATGGCTGGGCCAGCTAGGTGGAAGGAGTATTAAAAAGATGGCACCAACCACACTTCCATTCCCAGAGAAAGTTCTACCAGATCTCTACCCGCACACCCTAAAATTAGTCACTGAATCTCCTCATATGACGCAGGTGCTTTTCAAGCTGCTGCCTCAGCACTGGGACTCAAAGTGAGTTTGTTCATGAACCCTTCAAGAGCCAGGTCTCAGTTTCCCATAATCCTTTGTGTCTCCAGGTGTAAACCTGCTGGTTTTCAAATCCAGATATTATGGGGGCTTGTCTTCCCAGTGCAGGTTCCCTGGGCTCAGGGAGCCTGATGTGGAGGTTGGACCCTCTTTCCTCAAGGAGTACCTCCACGGTTGTGATACCTGTTGTGGGTCACCGCACTGGGATGGGGGTTCTGATTGGATCATGTCTCTGCCGCTCCCACCTGTCTCCATATGGCTTTCTTTTAATACCTTTAAACGTAGAAGATATCTTCTGCTAGTCTTCAGGTCATTCTCTGGGACAGTTAGTCTGCATGTACTCATAGTTTCAGTGTGTCCATGGGAGGAGGTGAGCTCAGGATCTTCCTACTCTACCTTCTTGACTGGGACCTCAAGAGCTCCCCTTTAAACAGAACGGCTTTCATTTGACCAGATTGAAAATATTATTTGAATAACCAAATTAATATAGATATTCATTATAAATAAAATATTAAAATTATGGACAAACCAATATGTTTACTTTAAATAATCATCTATAGTCTACCAGAAAAAAACACTATTTTTTGTTTGTTTGTTTGTTTGTTTTGCGGTACACGGGCCTCTCACTGTTGTGGCCTCTCCCGTTGTGGAGCACAGGCTCTGGACGCGCAGGCTCAGCGGCCATGGCTCACGGGCCCAGCCGCTCCTCGGCATGTAGGATCTTCCCGGACCGGGGCACGAACCCGTGTCCCCTCCATCGGCAGGCAGACCCTCAACCACTGCGCCACCAGGGAAGCCCCTAGGTTTTTTTTAAAAAACTATTTTTGATGACAATCTTTCTAACCCTTTTGCTTTACATACATATATCTTGTTTCTTTTTATACAAAATAATTGTCAACCATAAGTCTATCTTACAAAAAGCTATGATGAAATGTAGTACCATGTCATAAGATATAGTTCAATATCATTTTTTTTTTTTTTTTTTTTCTTTTTGCGGTATGCGGGCCTCTCACTGTTGTGGCCTCTCCCGTTGCGGAGCACAGGCTCCGGATGCGCAGGCCCAGCGGCCATGGCTCACGGGCCCAGCCGCTCTGCGGCATATGGGATCCTCCCAGACCGGGGCACGAACCCGTATCCCCTGCATCGGTAGGCGGACTCTCAACCACTGCGCCACCAGGGAGGCCAATATCATTTTTTATGACTTAATTTTACTTCTCTGTATTGATAAAAAACAGTTTACTTAATCAATTTCTTGCTTTAAGGCATTTAGATTACTTCCAACTTTATACTATTATGAATACTATTTTGAAGAACATTCTTGTAGCTTAGTTATTGTGCCTATTTATGCCATTTTCTTGTAATACATTCTTAAAATTGGAATTTCTAAGGTTTTGAGATATTTTGCCAGGTTTTCTATCAACTCACGTGAATGAATAAGTGCATTGTCATTATTTAAAAGATTTGACAATAGGTGTGCTGGCATTTCTTTTGCCCTACCAGATCCACACTGTACCCATTGCCACCCTGATCTATGGCCCAAGAAGGCCGACCACTAAGCATCATATTAACCAATTCCCTTGCCTCTGGCTTCCAGTTGGGTTTGGCCAGTGGAGGACACAGCAGGATATTGGAATACTATTGGAAAGAGAATGTGTTTCCTCCCCTGGCTCTCTCTGTGCCAAAATGGTTGACAGTTGCTGCATATCTCTTTTGTCGGGTGTCCCTTTCCTGCAGCCATAGCCCTCCCAGGGTTCCAGTAAAAACTCCCTTTGTTTCCTCATCAGGCTGAAGATGGCAACGGTTTCCCATAGTTACTATTAAGTTTCTTATTGGTTATCTTAAGCTGCTCACGACTTTAAAACAATCCCTTCATTAAACTCTCTTCAATTACCCCAAAGAGAGTTTCACCTGTTTCTTGCCAGGACTCTGACCAAAAGATGGATAAGCACAAATTATTTTTTAACATAGAACTAACCCAGGGAAGTCTATATGAAATGCCTGTGAACAAAAAACAGCAAAGTAAACACTTTTCACCCACCATTCACATTGTGATAGGCTTGCCTCCACAATATTAACTTTTTTCCATTAACAGTTTGGTTTGGACCACCAGAAAAATCAAGTTACTTTTAATATTCTTAAAGAAAAATTTGTTTTCTCATAAGAAAATAAAAATTAATGGATAGTTTACAGTACACTGAAACATTGTCAATTATGCATTTTTACCATTTTATAAAGTTGAGATAAATAATTGATTTTTAAAACAGATATTCAAAAGTTATTTATTTATCCAACAGGTACATACACAGATGCTCACATCACAAATCATCAGGGAACTGCAAATCAAAATGACAAGGAGAAAGCACTGCTCACCTGTTAGAATGGCTGTTATCAAAAAGGTAAGAGATAATAAGTGTTGGCAAGGACGTGGAGAAAAGGGAACGTTTGTGCACTGTTGGTGGGAATGTAAATTGGTGCAGCCACTATGGAAAACAGTACAGAGATTTCTCAAAAAATTAAAAATAGCATTATCATATTATCCAGCAATTCCTCTTCTTGGTATTTATTCATAGGAAATGAAAACACTAATTTGAAAAGATAAATGCACCACCATGTTTATTTCAGCATTATTTATAATAGCTAAGGTATGGATAAATGTCTGTCAATGGATGACTGGATAAAGAAAAGGTGATATCTATATATCTATATATAGACATCTATACGCACAGTGGAATAATATTCAGCCATAAATGAGCTCTTGCCATTTTCAACAACATGGATGGACCTGGAGGGCATTATGCCAAGTGAAATAAGACAGAGAAAGACAAATACTGTATGATCTCAATTGTATATGGAATCTAAAAACAAATGAATAAACAAAAGAGGAAGCTCATAGATAAAGAGAACAGACTGGTAGTTGCCAGAGGTGGAGGGTGAGAGGGAGGGCAAAATGGGTGAAAGGGATCAAAAGGTATAAACTTCCAGTTATAAAATAAATAAAGCATCAGGGTATAATGTACAGCAAGATGACTATAGTTAATAACACTGTATTGTATAGTTGAAGTTGCTAAGAGAGTAGTTCTTAAAAATCCTCATCGGAAGAAAAAAAATTGTAACTATGTATGGTGATGGGTGTTAACTAGACTTATTGTGTTGATCATTTTGTAATATATATAAATACCAAATCTTTATGTTGTATACCTGAAACTGATACAATGTATGTCAATTATACCTCAATACAAATTTTTATTTATAAATTGTGAAAATGTATACTGGAGAGGCTGCCAGAATTCACCAACAGTTATCAGTTAGACCATTCTCTATTTCATACAAAGTCAGTATATTCAGAAATATTCCAAACTTGGCAGTCTCTTTAATTCTGTGGCCCTCTCAGGTATTTTTCTGCTAAGATCTTGCTAAGGTGACACACTTCACCAGCATCAGTGATCTGTTGTCTTTCTCAAAGGTAGGCTCCTATGGTGACCACCACTCCCTGCTTCTTCATCTGGGATCTGCCTCTGATACTAACAATCATGCAACAACATCCCTGAGCATATTCGCAAACCTTCTGCACACCACAGCGTCATGTGGCTATGGGATAACCGACACCCGCTAAGAGTGCCTGGCATCCTGCAGGGCTGGGACCAAGCTAAGCTTGGTCTCCAGACACTGCCCCTGCAGAAAGTCTTAACATTTCTAGAGCAGCTAGAAACTATTCTAAAATTAGTGCATGTTTATGTCAAAGGTCATTTATTTTGCTGCTACATTCCAATAAAGGGTAAAGTAATAACAGAAATTGAGAGTTTGTAAAAAGCCCATTATGACAACACCTCAGAGCTGCATTAGGCTGGCAAATACACAAGTTCTAAAATCATCAGGAAGAGAAATAATCACCTTTTTGTTGATGGTAACTACAGACATATATAAACAGACTCACTGTCAAGTTGTAGTTCAGAGAGTTTGCTGAGCCCTAAAAAATGGTATCTGGCCCATGCCTAACAATAAAGAGGGTTTTTTCTTGTTTTTTCTTGAAATTAGTTAATTGTCTAGACAGCCCTAAAAAACCCTGGATGACAAAAGTGACAAAATAAGATATCATCATAGTAAGGAAGTTAATAATTTCATATAATTATTAGTTTTTGTTGAGTCTCTACAGGTGCAAGACAATAGACCATATTAGATATTTAACAGTTTATATGGAAAGCTTGAATTACGGTTTTTAAGCTGCCAGAATAATTTTGAATAGTAGTTTTGAAATTAGGGTTAATTCCAATTTATGTTTCTGCTTGAAGCTTCATTGTAGTTCTGAGAAATTTTTTAAGCCTCAAGCTTGTGAACCTGAGAGAACTAGGTATCACTGAAGAGCCCATTGAACATTTAGCAAGTTCTTGTCCTGTGAATCCTGCTGAAGCATGAATGCCACTGATCAATTTTTATTTCAATTCTGTTTGAAATGCTACAATTCTTCAGTCAAGTCTCAGTATAGTGGCAAACCATTGTAATTCGCAGATGTCAGTTTCATCTCTGGAGTATTTAAATGCCAGAGGAGAATGCTGAGAATTAAAACAGCAATGAGAACAACAGCAAATTAAATGTAGGAAGGCTATGGGATACAGTCTCATTTTCTAGTTCCTCTCAGAGTAAATATATGTAAAATTACATGAAAATTAGTTTTCTTTATCATTTTCAACAAAACACAGTGTTTAGTGGAATGTCAAGTAGTTTGGAATGTTACAAGTAATCAAATGTTGCAGAGGGGTAATTCCTTTGAAGACAAAGAAAATTAAAAGTAGGGGGAAATTCATGCACAAATGTAACCTTTTCCCATGGGCTTTAACCTACTTCCTTTTAACATTAGAAATGGATCACATTTGACAGATGTCAGTATTTAACGTACAACTGAAAAGAATTTACAGGTGCTAGATTATCACCAATGACACACACTACTTTCTAGATGCAAATGAAACAAGTGGAGACTTAGAAGAAGAATTAAATCAGTCTTATTAGCAGGAGATCAGTTCAATAAATTTTAACTGAGATCCTACTATATGCAAATCAAAGATAGGACATAATCCCTAACCTCCTGTTACTTACAAGCTGATTAGAGGATAATATAAATTTATAAACAATAATAAAGATAGAATAAATAAAGAATAAAAATAAACTGTAAGAATAATTACCATGAGAAGCGCTAAGTACACAGGTTCAAAGGAAGAAAATACATCTTTTTGAGAACATCAGAAAGCTTCATGGAAAAGATAGACTTAGAGATGGAAAGAATGTCCTCAAGATGGGGAAGACAGGAATTTCAGGAGACAGTAAAAGCACAGACAAAAATAAGGAAGAAAAATATATATGTTGCACACAGGAAAAGCATCTAGATTTCACTGCAGAATAGTTAAACGTGTGTGACAAATAATTGGAAGATTGCGTTAAGATTTTTAGATTTCATTCTGTAAGCATTAGGGAGACAAAAATTGTATGTGCAGAAAAAGTGTCTTGGGCAAAGTTATGATTCATATCTCAGTGATGAGTAGGAATAACTGGTGTGGGGAGAAACAAGTTGAGAAGACCAGTTACAGTACAATCTCAGTAGTTCAGGTGAACGGTATGTAATTAAACCCAATTCTTCAGCCAAGATGACAACTATTGAAGAATTGAGTTCTTCTACATGCAGTCAACAGATCTAATGCTATGGAAACTAGTCTTGCTTGAGCATCATAGTGTGTAGTCAACGTGCTGTAATACCTGCAGAAATAGAGTCAGGCAAGACATGTCATCACAGCTCACTATCATAATATTTAAAACAGCAAGGTTAAAGGACTTCCAGAAAACTGAATGCAAATAATCCACCATTGCAGTAAATAGGTGTTTTTGACGTCTCTCCCAGTTACTCTGGACTCTGCGTAGAAGCACCGTATGTCTGGAGTGGTTCGGAATTGGGCCAAGGGACTCTGCTCCTTAATGGCAGCTGAGACCAAAAATGCTGCTCGTAATTCTTAACCCTATGCTTATGCCTTTCAATAGTTTAAAAAATTGTGCCTCTTTTTTGTTCATCTAGAACGTGATACAGTGTTGGGGTCCTCCTTATATTCCAAAGCTGGCTTCTTCTGCTGACACAAATGCCTTTCTTCAGCAAGTAGTCCGAATCTAAATAAGATAAATGGTTGTCCTCTGGGGCTTATCACAGAGGAGCCTCTGGGCATTACTGAAGACACTCAGTTAGGAGGTGTCATTCCCAGGTGTGACAGTAACAGGAATTAAATCCTAAGAAAGTGCAATCCAGGCACTTTAATTCCGGGTGACTAATTTGGTTGACTCCACTTGCAAGGTTTGATTGGCCACTGCAGGTGAAAGGATTTGATTGAGCATAGATCCAAAATCTCCCCAGAGCTGAGTGACCTTGTTAAGCAACTTTGCTCCATCTTTTATTCAGTGAGATATGCTCAGCAAAGCACGGACATTTTCCATTAACCTCTGAGGCAACAACAAATGTATCCATTTCCCTTCCCTGCTTACTCACCTCACTCCAGTCCTTCAGCAAAATGCCCCTCACTTTTCTCATTTGCCAACTTGTCATGCAGGCTGTGTGGACTAAATCCCCAAGTAAGACTGCTGTCTGTACCAAAGCTACAGGGTCCTTGAGTTTTAAACTGAATTCCTGGAATTCTGACTTCTCAAAAGGAATTCCAAACATAATTTAAAGTGCCTAGAGAAACAGAGAAAACTCTTCAGACTAACTGAATATCTGTGTGGAGCTGGATCAAGTCACTCCAGACATATTTACCATATGCCTAAAGCATCAGGCACTGTACGCACCACTGGATGTACAATGGCAGATCACAGTCCCTGGAGAAAAAGGGAGGGTGGCTTGTAGAACAGGTTTTAGAGTCTGATAGACCTGGGCTCACATCCCACCTCTAACTTTCTCTGTAGTTTTGATAACATACTTAATTTCTCTGAGCCTCAGTTTCTGCATCTGCAAAATGGGGGTAATGGGTTCATGATGATATCAGTGAAATGCTTAGTTTTATTCGTGCAGATAGGAAGCATGCCCAAATGTTAGCTGTTTGTTGTTGTTGCAGGGTTTTAGTTGTCTTGTTTTGATTGGATTTGGTTTGCGTTTGTTTAGTTTTAGAAAATCGTCGAGGGGAGGGGAGCACATTAAACCAATGATTGTGAAATAATGTCCAGACAATCACACCAATGGACCTCTCTCCTTTTTCAGTAAATATTTAATCATTTATGGAATTAACATCTTAAATGAAATATAAGAGGATCCCTTTTATCTTAATATCATAAGGTATGTTTCATGTGTATAGACATAAATAATAACAAAGACCCTTAAACACAAGTTTATTCTTAGGAAGAGGGAAATGCTTTGAAGCAGAGTTCTGTTACTGTTCACGTTATTAGCGCCGCCCACAGCATAATCAGTCAAGGCCAGGCTTTAGTCAGATGTCGGCTCAGCCATGAGTATCTTAAAGGAAAGCACTGAACGCGCTGCTCTGCTGAATGTGCTGAGGAGCTATCATGCCTGGAATTGTTGCTATGCTACCAGAAAGACTGCAAGCTCATGATATTCCCACGGCAACCTATGTAATGTGCATAAAAATCTGTTGGGGTTTCTATCAGAATTTCTAACAGCCAAATGGCCATTTGGAAAATGTATGATTCTTTCTATAACCTAGGCCTTGGAGCACACATGATCCACAAATGGCAAACATAATCAAGAGACTGCAGGAAAATTTTTAAATTTTAAAGATCTTGTTAGTTTCAACCCCTTGTGTTATTCTCATTAGCATGGGTTCAGTGTGCCATGTCACATCACCAAAGGCTCAAACCAAGCAAAGGGTTGAATAATAAGATGGACCGAGGCCATTAGAAACTCAGAAGAGGACAGTGACCCAAGGAATCTACAGTTGCTATAGACCCAACATATGCTAAGATGCTATGTTTCTCCTGGCTTCATCCACAGGGACACTCTGCTTGTGAGATAAAGTCCACAAAGGTGATCATACTCCAAGTCACCCTTCCACTCCCAAACCAAGCCCCTATGTCCACCTTTGAAAGACTTCCTTGGAGGCCTGCCCCATAGCATGCCACGGGATCACAAAAATCTGGTTTAATGTAAATATAAAAGAAAAAAGAAAAGGGATTTCCCCTGTGGGGTGTCTGTCCTAAGGATATACTGAGTGCAGAATTTGGGGTTAGCAATGAGGGGATTGCTCTTTTAACTTAGATTCAACTTTTTATTCTGCCGCCCTTGATCTGGTACACTGTCTTCAGGGCATTAAGCCTCGTAGGTTTACTCCTGAGGGGCGTGTAGGTCTAGCTTCTGTGCTTGCTATTGCTTGCTGCTTTTATTTTCTCTTACTGTGAATTTGCCTTTGATGTTAATTAAGCTGCCTTTAGTGTTATGAGCACCCAGTATCTGATCTAAAGCCTTTCACACATAAAAAATAACAAGTTGGAAAGAAAACAGTTCAGTGATAAAAGAGATGTGGAATCTGTTCAAGTTGCTACATTATAAAAAAGGTCAGCCCTTTAAGTGGTTAAGTTAAACAGGATGAAACTTGGGTTAAACCATCCCTCTGTGAGAGTTAGAGAACCCTTCCACAGGCCCCTCTCAGGCCTGGGAAGGCTCCTCAAGCTTTCCTTTCTCTCTAGTGGGTGTTACATCTCAGCAGTTGAACCACTTTGAAAGTGGGAAGTGCTGGGGTTCTGAGTGCCCCGAAGTCAGATGTGACCCAAACAAAACTTCATTTTAGGAATTAAAGAGCAGAGAGTCCATAGTGACAGTCCAAGAGCACATATCAAGGCCAAGACTTTAAAAGGGCCTTTTAATACTGATAACCTTGATTTTTTTATAACAAGTTTGGATCTTGTTTATTTTGCTTTGTTTTTTTTTTGTTTGCTTGTTTTGTTTTTTTTTGCAGTACTCGGGCCTCTCACTGTTGTGGCCTCCCCCGTTGCGGAGCACAGGCTCCGGACGCGCAGGCCCAGTGGCCATGGCTCACGGGCCCAGCCACTCCGCGGCATGTGGGATCTTCCCGGACCGGGGCACGAACCCGCATCCCCTGCATCGGCAGGCGGACTCTCAACCACTGCGCCACCAGGGAAGCCCTACTTTGTTTTTTTAACGTGACACGTCAGGTCAGAAAAGTTAAGGTCTCCTAGGTAATGACATGCTCAGGACGCTCGAGGACGGTTACTTCCTGCTGACTGCAGGTACACATTTCGTTTCTGCAGCATTTGTCAGTATTGGTGTCTCCCACAACATGAGAGCAGAATTCTAACTCCACCAATTCTGTAACCTACCTTCCAGGGTGCAGCGACACCTGTAACCAAGCAGGACCATACGGGGCCTTCCTGGGACAGATGCCTTCCCCATACCCTGTACCGTAGCTCCTCTGAAGGACCTAGATAACAGTATCTGATGCCCATTCCTGAGTTGTTTTACAGATGCTAAAAGCTCCAGCAAATGGAAGAAGTTAACTACTTGAGGACCATGAGCCCCAAGACCTACTGGTGCCTAAGGATTGATAATGTTAACCCCTGTGACCCCGTTACCTCACCATCAACCAATCAGAGAATTGTGCAAGAGCTGACCACATACCCTAGGACTCCCCTCCACCCCTGGCCTTTAAAAATGCTTTGCTGAAACCCAAGTGGAATTTGGGTGTTTTGAGCACTAGCTGCCCTGGACTCCTTGCTTGGTGCCTGCAATAAATGCTGCACTCTCCTTCACCCCAACCCGGTGTCAGTAGATTGGCTTTACTGCCCAGGGGCAAGTGGATCGAAGTCTAGTTCAGTAATACACCAGCAAGTTCCCCCGGCAGTATTTACAACAAAGATGATGTCCTCCAGGCACATAAATATTTTATTACTAGCCAGGACTCTGCTCCCTGAACCTCAGAAAGGCCACAAGGACCCAATCTGCTTGTTTCCACTCTAACTCAAGACCTGCCCTAGATGAAAACCCACCTAGATACAACACCCTGCCTACTTTCTTCTGAGCCCTGGCCTGATTTTAGCACATCTTCACAAGCTGGAGAAGACTTGCTTTCATTTTAATACCCTAATCCTACAGGAAAAGACTGTAAAAGACGCAAAATCTACAAGAGTGATATTCTTACACAAAGATAAAATTTCTGTCTCTTCACAACTCACATAAAAACTTCACTGTCTTGGGCTTCCCTGGTGGCGCAGTGGTTGAGAGTCCGCCTGCGGATGCAGGGGACACGGGTTCGTTCCCTGGTCTGGGAAGATCCCACATGCCGCGGAGCGGCTGGGCCCGTGAGCCATGGCCGCTGAGCCTGCGCGTCCGGAGCCTGTGCCCCGCAACGGGAGAGGCCACAACAGCGAGAGGCCCGCATACCGCAAAAAAAAAAAAAAAAAAAAAAAAAAAAAAAACTTCACTGTCTGAATACCTGACCCAACAGATAACATGAGGACTTCCTACATCTTTCTATAAAGGCCAAATGAGGGGGTTTGGAATGTAACATTAGTTAGGGGGTTTTCCACACAGCCTTTTGTACAAGAATTGTCTGATAAATGAGGTGAGACCCAGGAACACACACACACACACACACACACACACACACACACACACACCCTTACATATGAGGGAGGGAAAATACATACATTAAAAGACTGTAATTTCTGATGTAGTCTCTTGCAGAGTACTTTTGGGAACCATTGCTTATAATAAGACACGCTACAGTCTCTATAAGGTGACTTACTTGAAGAATGACAGGATTTTTTTAACCACAGAAGTGGAATAGTTAACAGAACTAAACAGATAAATAGCAAAATATTCACATTGATCAGAGGGGAGAGGTTTAGTTTATAGAAAGGAAAGCATGGTGATATTATTACAGATTTGAGGGCATATATATCATAAGGATATATATGGTTCAAGTGCCTGCATACACAGTTTTCTCAAATGATCACAGGAGTTCTTAGTTTTTCCCCCAATATGATGCTAACGATATAATTTTTCCCAACCATCATCCCTAACCTCTTACCTTGACCAGAGACAGAGGAAGCTCCCATGTTCATTTTTCTATAACACAGGGGTTCAAGAAGAACACCTGAATTCCAGGAACCATTGATATTGTCTTTCATCCCCCCAGGTACTAGTTGCTCAACTGCAAATTTAGCACAAAGGTCTGTCTCACCATGCCACCAAAGGCTAGCTCCAGCCTCAGGGAGTTCTCCAATTCTGAAAGGAAAGAAAAATTCTATACTAACCACTAATAATATAAATTATTATTTGCCTCTTAAAAAAAAAGCTAAAAGCAACTTAGGCACTCTTAGTCAGCCCTGGAAGAATTTGGAACCAAAATATCCAAGAAGCTTTAAAAAAAATAACTTAAAATATAGTCAGCCTATATTGTAACCGTGAGTAATAGCCAAAAAAGTGTATATAAAACACACCACCCTCATCAAGGAGCCAGTAATGAACACTTAGTGAGGCCTATATAGTAAATAGTTTAATAAGGAATTGAAAAATAACCATAAATATTGCATGTACCCTTTTGAATATTAAATGCCCATCATTATCAGCAGAGCTTCAAGATGCCTCTTCTGTTAGCATAAGTACCGTGTTACCAAGTCCAAGTTCTTAACTCCTCACCGCACGACAGGCCAATAAATCAAGAGATGAGTTGTTGGGACAAGGAATAGTAACTTTATTCAGAAAACCAGCAGACTGAGAAGATGGTGGACAAGTGTCCCAAGGAACCATCTTCCCTGAGTTAGAATTCAGGCTTGTTTTATACTAAAAGGGGAAGGGTTGTGGTTGGTTGCTGCATACTTCTTGGCGTCAGAATCCTTTGTTCTTGCAGCTGTCCAGGTAGGTCCAGTCACAAAGTTCCTTTAAACCTCCAACAAGGCAGGTGTTATTCTCTGTTCTGCAACTTTTTATCTCTATACGAATGGAAAAGTATTATAGCTTTAAAGGTCGTGACATTGAGAATGGGCTATCCTGTATATTTCAGGCTATAGGCAACCAACATTCTTGCAGCAAAAGCAATAGAACACAAAGGTTAAAGTAAAAGAAACAGATCCAGGGCCTCCCTGGTGGCGCAGTGGTTGAGAGTCCGCCTGCCGATGCAGGGGATACGGGTTCGTGCCCCGGTCTGGGAGGATCCCATATGCCGCGGAGCGGCTGGGCCCGTGAGCCATGGCCGCTGGGCCTGCGCGTCCGGAGCCTGTGCTCCGCAACGGGAGAGGCCACAACAGTGAGAGGCCCGCATACCACAAAAAGAAAAAAAAAAAAAAAGAAACAGATCCAATATGGAGTCAGATTTGTTCTTCCCTGTGACACCTGCACACTACTTGAAAAAAATTTGCCTTCCAGTTAGCTGGTTTGCTAAGAGACAGCCATAGAGGTCTTCCTCACTTAATAGTCATATTGCTAGGGAATTGAAACCACAATGCAATTTTAGAAAATCAAATAAAAACTTGAAAGTGCTTTTCATTATACATTTTAGAGGGGCAGTCAATTGATAGTTTGCTCTGTTAACACTTTTTCCCCACTTTCTTTCCTCTGGTTTTTTAGACTGAATAAACAGAGGAGTAATTATGAGATAAGTCATTAATTTAGTTATGTCCAGGGTCTGAAGAGTCAGGAAAAAGGATGAATCAAAGAACTGAGAAATGGAACAAGCAAAAGACCACAGAATGCACAAACAGGCATGCCTAGACCATCTTACGTGTGAGCGCTGCCAGAGGGGAGCACAAATTAGGAGCCTTTGAAGATTCTCCTAGATCTGCAGACCTACTAGGGATCAGCTTCAGAATCCCTGTCACCCAATCTCCATCCCATAACCAAATTCAGTACTGAGCTTCTGCTTCTTACTATGTTTAGAATCCAGTTCCCTCATACAAATATAGTTTTTTTCTTAGAAGTGTTTAGCCTCTTGTGCCTTCTTATGCATTAAGGGTTATTGATTTGACATCCATCAAAAGACATGTCAGGAAGCAAAAAAATAGCATTAACTAGGGCTTCCCTGGTGACGCAGTGATTGAGAGTCCGCCTGCCGATGCAGGGGATGCGAGTTCGTGCCCCGGTCTGGGAAGATCCCACATGCCGCGGAGCGGCTGGACCCGTGAGCCATGGCCTCTGAGCCTGCGCGTCCGGAGCCTGTGCTCTGCAACAGGAGAGGCCACAACAGTGAGAGGCCCACGTACTGCAGAAAAAAAAAAAGCATTAACTGAAGGCACACACCTAGGTAGAGTGTGTACCCTCAATTTCCCCTCCTGCTCAGCCCATAAGCCAAGCAGCTTTGCTCATCTACAAGTTAAATATGTATTTATAAAAATTCTTACTTATAAATAATAACTATGTGTCTGGTCGTAATTGTTTGCAATCATGGCCAGACAGTGGAAATAAAGAGAGAGATAACCTGATTTTTTAAAAACAAAATGAAATAGGAGGAATTTACAGTTGTAGAAGTGGTGGCTTGCCATTTGTTTATTCACAGTCATGGTAATGCACCAAAATTCATTATACTCAGTGGACTATGTTCTTGGCCTTTAAGTAGGAATCCATTAGCATCAGCTTGTTTCTCAATTTTGCAAGGCAAAGAAATCATAGTGAAAATGTCATTTGTATGTAAGATATTTGAAACCTAAATCTATTTCCTCAAGAATAAAAGATGCAGATACTTGTTCACTGTGCTCTTTCATGTCTAGTTTCTTTTGAGCAGTTTGCAAATTATCTGTAGTAATCATGGGGCATCTACAAAGATATACACACCTGAATCTTTCATGGAAAAAAAGTAATATTTATATTAGGAGTGCATCTGCTCTGCAGCTTAAAAAATGATTTCTTTGATGGTACTGAGGAATGTTTTTTTTGTTTTTGTTTTTGTTTTTGTTTTTGTTTGTGGTACATGGGCCTCTCACTGTTGTGGCCTCTCCCGTTGCAGAGCACAGGCTCCGGACATGCAGGCTCAGCGGCCATGGCTCACGGGCCCAGCCGCTCCGCGGCATGTGGGATCTTCCTGGACTGGGGTACGAACCCGTGTCCCCTGCATCGGCAGGCGGACTCTCAACCACTGCACCACCAGGGAAGCCCCTGAGGAATGTTTTACGTGGGTGAATGCAAAAAGTCACTTGTAGAGAAGACAAGCAGGGGATAGTGAGGGACCCATAGCAGTGGTCCAGCATGTTGGCCTAAGGTGATAGTGGTAATGATTGAGAGTATTGGGCAGAATATATTTTGGATGTAGAACCAAGAACCATTCTGATGGATATACTGGATATGGAGAAAGAAGACAAGAGATGAATCAAGAATAACTTAAGTACTCAGAGGATGCTGATTTTATTTACTGAGATGAGAAGATCAGAGGAAGAACAGGAAGAAAAAAAAAATGTTTGAGGGCTTCCCTGGTGGCGCAGTGGTTGAGAGTCCCCCTGCTGATGCAGGGGACATGGGTTCGTGCCCCGGTCCGGGAAGATCCCACATGCCATGGAGCGGCTGGGCCCGTGAGCCATGGCCGCTGAGCCTGCGCATCTGGAGCCTGTGCTCCGCAACGGGAGAGGCCGCCACAGTGAGAGGCCCTCAGACCGAAAAAAAAACATAGTTTGAGACATTTATTATGAGACAAATGACATGTTAAGTAGGTGAGTCGATTCTGGAGAAAGATTGGGCTAGAGATAGTTTGAGAGCATTCAAAGCCATTAAATTGGCTAAGCTAGTGTGTGTAAATGGAAGAGCCCAAAGGCAGCTCAACGTTTATAGGTCCAGTGGAGAAGCTAAAAGACACAGAGGGTCAAGTAGGAGAAAACCAAGAAAAGGAAATGTCATGGAAGCTAAGAGAAGAAAAATAGATATTTTTCAAAGAAGACATACAGATGACCAAAAGGTACACAAAAAGGTGCTTGACATCACTAATCATTAGGAAAATTCAAATCAAAATGGCAATGAGATATTACCTCACACCTGTTAGAATAGCTATTATCAAAAAGACAAGCAGTAACAGGTGTTGGGGAGAATATGGAGAAAAAGGAATCCTTGTCCCCTTTTAGTGGGAATGTAAATTGATACAGCCATTATAGAAAATAGTATAAATGTCCCTCAAAAAAATTAAAAATAGAACTACTATATGAATCAGCAATCCAACTTTTCTCTATATATATCCAAAGGAATGAAATCTGTATTTCAAAGAGATATCTGCATGCCCATATTCAAAGCAATATTATTCAGAATAGCCAAGATATGGAAACAATCCAAGTGTCTGTCAACAGATGAATGGATAAAGATGAGGTAGATATATACAGTGGAATATTATGCAGCCATGACTAAGAAGGAAATCCTGCCATCTGAGAGAACATGGGTGGACCATGGATGAACCATGAGGGCATGATGCTAAGTAAAATAAGTCAGACTGAGAAAGACAAATACTGTATGATCTCACTTACATATAACATATAAAGAAGACAAATTCATAGAAACAGAGTAGAGTGGTGATTACCAGGGACTGGAGGCTTAGAGGAAATAGGAATATGGTGGTCAAAAATTTCAAACGTCCAGTTATATGAGGAATAAGTTCTGGGGATCTAATAATATACAGTATGGTTATTATAGTTGATAATACTGTATCATCTACTTGAAAGGAACCAAGACAGCAGTTCTTAAATGTTCTCACCACACAAAAAAGAAATATTAATTATGTGACACGAGGGAGGAGTTAACTAAGGCTAGGCGGTTATCATTTTGCAACATATGAATGTATATATGCATACTTATACAAGGTCATATGTCAATTTTAACTCTAAAAAGCTGGTGATAAAAACTACATGAGCTGATTTATAAGGAAGCCTTACTTTCTTTGCTAATTGCCTGAAGCCAATAATGTAAATACCAGAATATTCTCTTTCTAGTAGTTGAACACTGGAGCTACAACCACACAATAAACTACAAATAATTACTCAGATTGTCTAGGAAGACAGTGCCTCCCCCTTGCTCCCCCTTTCTACTTGATTAAAAGAAAAACACTGGAAAAATTAAGATCTACCTCTGACAATCATTCAAATGTCCAAATACTCATTTTTAAAATTTGAGAAGAAAAATGACTAAATATGCTCCATTTTTAAGAAAGTCCTTGTCATTAATGTTTTACCTGTAATCTGTCTTCACCAAGGCCTAATGCCTGGAAATGTGATTTCCTCATAGAGACAAACACAAAACTGTTCCAATTTGCTAACAGGACACTGAAGATTTATCAATTTTACCTACCATTTCTCTTCTCACTTCAGGTCTTCTTGTCATGCTCCTCTGAGATTTAATCACACACACAACAAAAATTTGATGTTCTTCTCTTGCTTCCTTGGAGCTATAATTTTAGTTTCTTTGTTATCTGCAGCATTTATCTTTTCTAGCCCATCAAATTTAGTCACAAGGATTTCTTTTTTGCTCTTCATGAAGTTACACATTTCATTTGTAATCATGTTCTGGTGCAAAGCAGTAGCAAGTTAGCATTATTCTACCATGTTCCTGAAACAGGTTTTATTTCCTTCTCTCTGAGGCCATGAATTTCTAATTTGTCCTCCATGTATGTGGCATTGATGATGATTGGATTGGGTTAGGGGACCTGTTTACAAAATATTTTCTTCAAATGTGCCGTTTTCCTGCTTCTCAGCAGTTTTCTGGGACCTGGGGTTACAAAATTTAAGCACAGTAAAATCTCCTTTCACAAGGCCCAATCATAGCACTGACTTACCAGGACCCTGGATGTGTCAGCCTCTTTAAACAAACTATCTCTGTTCATGACCACAGTCCTCCTACAGAGGTACTCTTCCATTCATTTTCCAGGAAGGAAGACAGAGAATTGGGAAAATTAAATGACTTGCTCAAGGCATCATGTAGTCAAATCCTGGTCTGTCTTATTTATAAAGCCCATTTCACTGCCTCACAATCCTGCCTATCTAGTTCCCAGCAAATACTCCCCTGTCATTTCCCCCCTACCCTATAATATCAGTCATATCCATCAACTCTGACACCATACTGAAATCTGTATTCCAGGTCTCAAACTTGAGTACATCAGAATAATTTGGGGGTACAGATTAAAAATGCAGATTTTTGAACCCTCTCTGCAGAAATTCTGACTCATACCTGCATTTTAACAAGTGCATCACTTGATTATAATACAGGTGGTCTGATAATCATACTTTGAGAAACACAGGCTGTTTCCATTTATATCCCACCAGACCATACCTAAGCTTGCCTCTTATTGAAATGTCTCCCTTTTTTCATTTATTTAAGCCATAGAATTTTGGATTTTGTTTAATTTTGTTTTTTTGCTTGATGGATGACATACATTACTTATTGAAACCTTAATGACATATCATAATGTGGGTCAAAATCAAGATATTTACCTTAATATTTAGGTAATTCCATTGTGGAGATCTAGAGTATTCAATACCATTTCTTTTCTACCAATTACTTTATCTATCTTTCAAATTCTCTTGTCAATGCTGCTGTTCTTTCCATATTTGGGTTCACTCAGGCTAACAGAAACCTACTATTGCTGTCATTCAGTTAGTGGAACAATCAACAACATTAATTAACTACCCTTCTACTAGACTCTGTGAGGAGTTCCAAGAGTGGAAAACCTAGTAAGTAGATCCCTCCCCAGAATTACCAATTTAATCTAATAGGAGTAATAAGAAAACAAAAAACCAAACAAAAAACCATATGTTTACATTATAAAAAAGAAATGACAGAAACACCAACCCATATGGTAGCTACCAATTTATGCATACTTGCAGTTAAAAACCATTTTATTTTATTTTTTTATTTTTTTGCGGTATGTGGGCCTCTCACTGTTGTGGCCTCTCCTGTTGCGGAGCACAGGCTCCAGACGTGCAGGCTCAGTGGCCATGGCTCACGGGCCTAGCCTCTCCACGTCATGTGGGATCTTCCCGGACCGGGGCACGAACCCGTGTCCCCTGCATCGGCAGGCGGACTATCAACCACTGCGCCACCAGGGAAGCCCTAAAAACCATTTTTAAAACCGATGAGACGAGAGACCATTTCAGTCAACTGGGTAGCCTTTGTAAAAAATGGGACAAAGTCGAAAGAGAAAGTTTCTTGGAAACACAAGCTAAGGTTTCACGAGATAAGAGAGCACATAGACAAGAAGAGAATTATAAAGCAAGTCAAGAGAACTGAAATCTAGAGTTTTAATTTAATTCACATTACAATTGTCAGCCATTGTAAACAAATGGTAATAATTTAATGGAGTCTCATGTTAAGAAGACTCTCTCAGACCCTTAAATGATGCAGCACCTGCCTCTCCAGTGTTTTGATAAGTGGCTCTTCAGCATCTTCTTAACATATCTTAGGTAATGAATTTCTTTCTTTATTAAGAAGGACATTCCTGTTATAAAACTGTTAATTATTAGAAGAGCCTCTTTTTGGTAATAGTCACTCACCTTTGACAGTAGTAGCATGTGGAACACACAGCAGAAAAACTCCTACCTCCACCTGTTGCCCTTGGAGTATTTAAAAGAAAAAAGCCTAATGAGCCCTTCCCCTAGGACAGTGAATATTCTTACCCTTTCATCATCTAGGCTGTGCTATGATTAAAAATGTCTACACTCCATTTGTTATTTTCCTCACTTTCTGTTTATCCCTCAACCCAGTAACATCTGATTACTGATAGATTTTTCTCACCAATCTATTTCCTCATGCCTACCTTTGGAATTGTTCTAAAAAAAGACATTTAGGATAGATATGCTAACTATCAGACCGATGGACAACACTAAATTCCTACATTACCTATTTTTCACATTTATCACCAATTTCCTCTAATCTGTCACCTTCACTGGCTTTTCCTAGTTCTCTTCTACCACACTAGCCCCTTTACAGTGTTATATGTATCTTATTCTTGTATCACACCATCCAATACCAGTATTTTTCAGGTTTCCATGTTACATTCTCTTCTTTTTTCACTCTTACCTCTTCTTGACAATCTCATGGGCTCTCATGATTTTGATTACCATTCTTAGGCTAACAAATTACAATTCTTTACTACTCACACAGACCTCTTTCCTAAGCTCTGTAAATTTGCTTATTTTGTATCTCCACCCAGATGTTCCAGAGGCTCTTCCAAATTAACAGATAAAAAACTGGTCTTTTACTCTCCCCAAATCTATTCCTCACCTAGTGCTCAGAATCATCATAGGAGAGTGGCCAAGATGGCAGAGTAGAAAGACCCTGAGCTCACCTCCTCTCATGAGCACACCAAAATCACAGCTATCTGCAGAACAACCATCAATGAAAAAGACCAGAACCTACCAGAAAAGATCTACAGCTAAAGACATAAAGAAGAAAACACAATGAGTCTAGTAGGAGGGGAAGACTCACGACATTATCAAGTCCCATCCCCCTGAGTGGGTGACCCACAAACTAGAGAATAATTACAATGCAGAGGTTCTCCCACACTGGGCTCCCTAGCCTGGGGATCTGGAAAGACAAACCCCCAGAACATTTGGCTTTGAAGACTAGCATTCACACTCCCACAACCTAGTTCTGGACTTCTTTATCACTTGTCTAAACTCTTAACTGATCCTCTTCTTTTGAGTTTCGGTCTTTCTAGGCAGTCTTCCACATTGCCACTAGAATGACTCTGTCAAAAGACAACTAAGATTATGACATTCCAACTCCTTGAAGCTCTTCACTCGTTTTCTATCGCCTAGCAAAGCCCAAACACTTAGCATGGATCAAAGGCCTTTTACAATCTGGCTTCTGCCTATGTTTTCTGCTTTCTCTCAAGTCAGTCTTTCCATACTTTTCAGGCCTTAGCAGTTCTAATAGTTCCATCTGTTTATAAGGTACAAGTCTCTCTCACTTGGCCCCATCTTCTTAATCCCTGGTAAACAATTCACCATTCAAAATCTATTTTGAATTTAACTGTTACCAAAAAGCATTTCCTGACTAACCCAAACTCTTCTGTGTTACTCTTTTCTCCTGCATACTTATACTGTGGCATTATGTCACATCATGTTCATGTATGTACACCTGTGTATCTACTCTGTGGGACTCTGAGCTCCTTGTAAAAGATCATTTCTTCTAAATACTCTATCCTCCTCATCCCCTCCTGCGCATAGTAGTTCAATAAATATTTATTATATAAACAACTGTGGTTAATAAAATACAGAAATTATCATAAAAACTAGCAGTCTAGTAAGGAGAATATGTTAATAAACCATTCAAATGTGACATATTCTGCATAATCCCAGGTCTGTATGGATATCACAGAAACACAGGCTTCACAGACACCTCAGTTGTGTGTCGTAACGGATGTCACCTCAAGGCATGACATATTCCTCTGTCCATGGATGAAAGCTATGAGAGTCTGGGAAAATATTGATAACTCCTACTTCCCATCCTGAGATACAGAAACAAAGAGAAAAAAAGAGAGAGTATAAAGGAAAGGGAGAAGGCTAGTTTGAGAAGCAATGAGGCAGGACTGGGGAGGAAGAGGTAATCTCTGAAATAATAGAGAGCCTGGCACATGTAGGCACTAAGCAAACATTTCTGAATCAATAAATAAGCAAATGAGTGGTAGTGGATAAAACAGAAGTAGAGTAGGAAAAGTGAGGTCCAATAACACAAAAGTTGTGATTTTAGCTACTAGCTCTGTCTGGTGTAATTAAGCTACCACTGAGTGGATCTTCTTGATATACCAACTTTCATTCCCTGTTATCTTAAAACCACTAATAAGGTATAAACCTCATGCTCAAGGCTATGAACTGTGATGGAAGGAAAGTAACCCATTCTTAAAGACTTTTGGAAAACTGCCAGAAGAGGTAACAATAAATATCTGATTGTTGATTGATTCCACTATAAATTCATAAACATCACCTTAAATAAGCCCATGGTCTTGCCCTGCAGTGGTGACGGTTGCTCATATCTGCAATACATTAAAAACTGCTGAATTATACACCTTATATGGGTGAATTTTATGGCATGTGGACTATATCTCAGTAAATCTATTTTTTTAAATTAACAACAATGATAACAACTATATGGAAATGACCCCAAATTTTATGTCCAACTTAGATTTCTGCTCTGAACTCCAGACTCATACAGCCAATCTCCACATGCATTTCTCAAATGCATCTCTGGATCAGCGCATTAAAAAAGCCATCCTGGCCTCCCTTCCCAAGTGACCTATTTCCAGTAGTATCTCCATCTAGCACACATGCCACCTGCCTTTGTCCTCTTACGCAAGCCTCAAATCCATCAGTTACTCTAAGACTTCCCTTCCTCACTTTCCTTCTCAAACCCAAGTTAATGCTCACATGCATTCACTTCCTTCTATCTCAGCTACCACCCTCTGGTGCCAGACCCTGTTGTCTGCACTGGACCACTGCCACAGCTTTCCAATTACTTGTCCATATCCACCTGCCCACCCCTGCCCACTTCAATTCATTCTCTAATTCTATTCAGAGCTACTGCATCCAAATATAAATATGGTGTGTGGCATCCCTTTTCTCCATGCCCCCTTCCAGTTTAACAACCTTCACAGGACTTAAAGACCAAAGCCCTTGACTTGGCCCACAAGGACCCGCGAAGACCAGCCCCTCATTCTCCCTAGCTCACCTCATACCACGCTTCTGCTCACCTTCCAGCCACACCCACCTCCTTTCGTTTCATTGAATATTGTGTTTCTCCTTTGCCTGTGCTGTCCTCACTGTCTGAAACAACTCACCACTTACCCCTTCCTTTGCTCACTTAAATCTTACTCTTCCCTCGTGCCTAAGCTTCTTAGAGAAGACCCCCCCTGCCATCCCTGGCCAGGTCAATTTTATGTGCTAATAGCACAGTGTGATCCTCTCCGTCTTCATTCCTCCCACCATTATGATTGTACATACATCTGTGTCTCCTTTTGCTTAGTTACTATCTTTCCTACCAAATGGCTACCTCTATATGGGCACCAGCCTCGTTTCTGGTTTTGCTATATTGTTACTGGTTGTTATTTTGCCATACTCAAATGCCTGACTTAGTGTCTGTTCCCCAAGACTACGTTCTTAATAAATACTTTTTGATTGGCAATAAGTTACAGGAGAAACACTTTATCTTACTTGGGGACTTTCTGTGCTCCCTCCTGAGCCTCCCAGAGTCAGGACTTGCCAGGTCGTGGTAGGGGCAGTTGACAGCTCCCCAGGACAGGCTTCTCTAAGCACTGACCTGCTTTCCAAAGAACGTTGGGACATCTCGGGCTTCTGTTTGGCTTAAACAGGGCAGGCAGCGATGACTCGGTTGGCTATGTGGAAACTGTTTGGAAAATGCAGCTTTACTTCGGGATACTGAGGAATTGTGGGAGAAGGAGAGGAAAATGATGAAGCAGCTCAGAGTGAGAGAGAACTGGGGAGGGGAGGACATCCAATGGGAACTTCTGCAAAGTTTGCCTTGTGGTATCCAATTTAAACACCCTCCATATTCCCCATTAAACCATAGGTAAAACTTAATTAGCTTGCTAATGAGCAGTGGAATTTTGTCTGGTGTGGGCAGGGCCATGCCAGAAGAGGATTAGGCAAATTGCTGAGTTCTACTTCAAGGTAGATGCAGGATAAGAACACAGCACTTCCCTGTCATTCCCCAAGAACTCCAATGGGCGTCCTATCCTATCCTCCACCTCACCTGGTCCTTTTGGAGATTTAGAAGATAGAGCTGTGCATCTCTTTGACTTTCCACTTACCTCCTGGTATTGCAGATTGGTACTCCCATATAAGATAAGTGAAGTATTTCAAATAAAGTGGCTTGACCGTGTACGTTTTATTTTTCTCCCCATGATCAGAGGGCATTTTCAGGAATGTTTTCTAAACATCATTTAGCTTGTGCTTTTAGTTTTGTTCCAATAGCAGTGAAAAATAGGAACTACAAGTTTGTGAATTCTCTAGGTTTATGGAAATGTTAAGCAATGGAGTTGCACATGTACAGTGAAATGCAACTGTTATCAAACCTTGAAAATCTGAATGAACTATTTCAGGAAGTAAGAGCATTTTTATGGCATGGGCAGGAAAATGACATTTGCTTACTCTGTACTAAAGCCAGTGCATTATTTTGTATTCATGAATACATTAATCCCAGAGGCTATGATGGGAAGGCAGAATTATAGCACTGTTGTGTAGCATTTATGATGTCTTTCCTGATTTTTCTAAATAATTGGTTATTCTTCACAGTAGTATTGTAAGACAAGTCAATCTCCTTATCTTGACAGTATATTTGAAACCACTGACAGAGAAGTGAAATAAACTGCCAGTATCACTAACAAGTGAGTGAGATAGCTAGAGTAAGCACTTTTGTGTCTGGATTACCAGACAGTTTTAATTTATTTTCAACTGCATCACATGGGCTTCACAGGTCACAGAAGAGCTATCATGTGAAGATATGCAAAGTTAAAGGCAATCTCAATTCCTGCCTTGGGAAAGAGCTACATACCGCAAAATATTTTTCATTGATTACTTTATATTCAAAACCCTGCAAATTAAGGCCAGTATGGATTCCAGTTCTACCAGTGAGGAAAACACGACCCAGATAAGTGAAATGATGCCAGAATGTGCAGAGCTGTGGCTGGAATCTCACTAACCAGTTGTACGAGGTTACAGTTTATATGCATTCTTTACACTAAAGATTGTGCATTTCTAAAGTCATCAGCTCCACAGCATGACTTTCAAAGAGACAGAATTGTTCTTTTTTGTATCGTGCACATTGAAAAATGAATTAAACCAGGTCTCCTGGTCCTGAAAATGAAGAGAGGCTTTTTTCCTCATACAGGCACAGTATCAATTTTTTATAATACATAAGTGTAGAATGAAAACAAAAGAAAACAAAATGATTTACAAAGTGTATCAATTTTTGTAATATCCAATTGTATGATGGAAACAAAAGAAAACAAAAACTATTTACAAAGTTTTTTAATACGGTGCATCAATGAAAAGAATTAAATACCAAATTTTTACATTCCATTATCTCTAAATACATATTCAGTGAGCTAGCTTCATATGTTTTGGATTTTTAAAGTGTAGTCAAAAATATAAAAGCCAAGGAGAAAGGAAATGAATTGGTTTTTTTCATAAAACCATAAAAACATATTTTCTCAAGCACAGGACCAATCAGCTCGATAAAAACATTTACTAAACTAAAAGAAATTTTTGGAAGGAATCACATAGCCTAGAGCAGAGGACGTTTTCCAGAAAAGCAAAATATTGATACATGTTTCAACAAATAGTTAGCAAAACAACAACAAACTTATTTTAAATACTCCAAAATGTTTGTGTTTTTAATTTGGGAAAATCCTATCTCCAGTGGGAAATATGGCTAATCAGTTCCAAAACATTAAAGTTCTTTTTTCTTCTTTCACTCTCAATTAAAAATTGGTTGGGCACAGGATTATGTATTTTCAGAGACAAAATAGTTGCCTTTTCCTTTAACTGTATAATGTAACAGTGGATTCAGGGTCAGTTGTAGATTTCCATCAGGACTGTTCTCAAAGCTTCCAACTCCATTAAAATGAAAAATAGCATTAAAATGTAAAGGTCTTGACACTGAAATGTTTTACAATTATCACCCATCCAAATAGATGCCAAGCAGAATTGTTTAAAGGAGCTGCAAAGTTACTTCTCGGGTAAAGCAGGGTGACAGCTGATATAAGTAGCTCCATTGTTTACATATCTCTCCTACACTGCTCTAGAAATGAACAAATAAGAATTCCATGTTGTTTTGTTTGCTTCCCCCCGCCATTAGAGACTTTTCACCAGCCATGTTTCTTTCACCTGAGGAATGAATTCATATCCCAAGTCAATTAGTAAGTAAATCTTTGGCAATGTAATTGAAATTATAATTCAGACTTTTGATCAAGAACAATGTCAGCAGGTCACTAACAGCCACGCAGAATCCTGTGGCAGTTCCTGAGACAGAGTTTTAAAGGAAAAAGGAAAACTAACTCCAAATAAATGCAAGGAGTACTTAGAAGCATAGAGGTAGAAAAGAGATAACAGAATACATAGGAGCAGATAAAGAAAGTTTATTGGAATGAAAAAAAAGGAGATAAAGTGTACTGGAGCAGGATTGTGATGTAAGCAATAAACCAAGTGGAAAAAACCAGAATATATTATTGTTCTTTTTTAAAATTTTTTATTTTTTTGCGGTACGCGGGCCTCTTACTCCTGTGGCCTCTCCTGTTGCGGAGCACAGGCTCCGGACGCACAGGCTCAGCGGCCATGGCTCACGGGCCCAGCCTCTCTACGGCACGTGGGATCTTCCTGGACCGGGGCACGAACCTGTATCCCCTGCATTAGCAGGCGGACTCTCAACCACTGCGCCACCAGGGAAGCCCCTAAACCCCGCTTTTTACTAACCTAATACGGATGCTAACATTCATTGGCAGGAGTTCCTCCATTGGTAGGAATTGACTTAAGTCACTCGAGAGCTTGATTTTAATGATGACTGCCACCTCAGTGTCTCTCTAGCAAGAAAATTTCCTGCTCTGACATTCAAAAATCTATGTCTGTGTCGCAAGCTCCAAGAAAATGTGCCAGATGGTAAAGACCAGCAGGGAATTGAAGGCTGCTAAGGGCAGCTCTGCCCATTATTAAGTGAGATTTTAAAATTGCAGGGTGTGGAGAAAACACCTCCAAAAGATCAAGTCTATTTATTACATAAGAATATGAAATAACTATTTGACTTTCTTTTATACAAACATAGTTATGTTTGATAAGAACACATACTGAGTACAAGTAGGACCAAAGCTAAGTAATTGCCTCGTTGTAAAAGAAGACAATGAAGAACAAAGAAAGAACAGAAAACATTATCCTTTCTGTTGATATTTCTTTTCATTACAGTGTGTAGGCTCATATCCTCCCAAAGTTTAAGGTGTATTTACATGTATCTATATGAGACGGGGGAAGAGTAACAGGAAAGATGGAGCACTGTGTGGAAGAAGTAATTCTTTTTGTACAATAGGAATTATGTGTTTCCAGATGCATTTTTTACCTGTTGCAAATACCTGGAATTTTTGTTTATTCTACGTCCATGAGAGTTATTATAACTGCCATTGAAAAAAATTCAGTTTAATTCTCAAATATCTGTTAGACCCTATATAAAGCTCTACAGGGGACACAGAGAGGGGTAAGGGAGGTTAATTTGTGAAAGAGTTTGTGAGGGGGAGAGAAATGTTGAAGAGCAATCATCTCACAAGGAAGAAGGAGGGGTCACTGGAGCCTGGCTGCAGGGGTGCTGATTCCTGGCTGGCGTTTCGCCTGTGCTCTAAGTGCGGGCAGGTTATGTGTCCTGGTGGTGGTTCCCTGCCTCCATCTGGAAAACGGGGGAAACAGGAGAGTGTGTATCACAGGTTTCGTGTGAGGATTAAATGAGTGAACACATGCAAGTTCTTAATACTGGCACATTAGAAAAATCCATGTTAGCTGTCACTATGATTAGTGATACTCCATTTAAATGCTATGAGATATCAAAGGAAAGAGATACTGAATTTCATTTAGAGGATAAAAAAATGCTTGGGGAAAGAAAACGTAGCGTTTGGAGAGGGTCTTAGACAAATGGGCATGATTTTGAGAATGGGGTGAGGGCACGGTGTAAAGAAGAGCTTCAAGTGTGAACAGTAAAGCATCACTGAGTCATAGGAGGCAGGTCCTGGACAGGAGAAAGGGCCTGAGTCCGAGAGGCTTGCAAGTGCTGATGGGAGAATCCACGTGTCAGGTCTGGAGGGTGGGCGACTGTCAAGGCATTCCAACCACAGATACCGACGAGAGGCGAGAAAACCCAGGGCATCTTCCAGACAGAGAGAGAAGGCAATGGATAGTGGATGTGTCTTGGGAGAAGCGGAAACTTGGATTTGAATAACCTGAGAGTCAGATGTCAGTAAGATATCCACATAGGCAGTTGGAAATGTTTCAAGCTGACCCATTTAGAAGTCTAAACACCATAATGTGATCAGGAACAACTTGTAGGCATGTAGTTTTTGCTTCTGAAATGTTTTGGAAACTGAAATGCTAGTCTATTAAATAACTTTCCTATAATCGCATAATTCATCACTTAAAAGAGTGAAACCATAATTCATGATTTCTGATTTATTTTTTTAATCTAGCTTTAGAGATTCCCTTCATAAAAGTAAAGTAAAAAATGTTCACCAGTACTGCCAAAAAAAATGTGATTTCCAACCAGAGTGTCACCATAGATGGAGTCCCTAGATACCTGAGTCTCTCTCTCTTTCTACTAAGTGATGTTACATGGTCCTTTTACTTTGGGAGAGGCACCATCTGAAGGGAAGATGAATGTAGCTGACCTGCTTGAGTTTTGATCCAGACTTGTGACTTCACAATTACTATCAGGCAACAATAAATATAACCCCCTTGACTTTTTAAGAAGAAATGGGTGTGAAGAAAATAAATTGCCACATTAAATCATACATCAAATCATTAAACCCAGGCACTGTGTGGCTTTGTGCAAGATACCAAAACAGAAAGTAACATTTGTTTCCTTGTTTGGAAAATGGAGATAATAATAGTGTCCCCTTCATAGGGTGGTTGTGAGGATTAAATGAGATAATCCATGTAAAGACTGAGTACAGTGCCTGGAAATAAATATGCCCAGCTATTTCAACCTGCTATTTTGGTTTGATGCCAGCTGACTAGGATATATGTGGCATGGAAAATTGTCACCAGAGAGGACCACAAGCTAACTGATTACACACTAAAAGGAAAAAAAATGAATAAAACTGCTGCAGAAATGTAAGGAAATGTATTTCTTAGTTCAGACATTGGTATGTTTCTACATTGCATGTGTGGTAGTATAAGCAATCAAATCAAGTGTTTTTGTTTTCTTTTCAGAAATATAAAAGTATTTTATAAATGCAAATAATGTCTTTCTGATCTAAAAGTTTTGTGAGGTTAGATGATTCTATGTTGAGAGCATGTTTGTTACTACTGTGACTAAGATGCGTATAGGTTATTTTCCACCTGAAAAATAAATTTGAAATATAAATTGTCCTCCAAGTCAGTTGCGTTTTTTTTTTTTTTTTGCTGTATGCGGGCCTCTCACTGTTGTGACCTCTCCCGTTGCGGAGCACAGGCTCCGGACGCACAGGCTCAGCGGCCATGGCTCACGGGCCCAGCTGCTCCGTGGCACATGGGATCCTCGCAGACCGGGGCACGAACCCGTGTCCCCTGCATCGCCAGGCGGGCTCTCAACCAACCACTGCGCCACCAGGGAAGCCCCAGTTGCAGGTTTTGAAGCTATTTTGTATGGCCAGATTCCTCCCTCTCCCAAATTGTAAGCAACCAGCAACATCATTTTGCAATGCAGTGACCTACTTCATTCAAATCACCCTACATCACTTTGATTTTTGAATGAATATAACAGTAGAAATCTATTTTGCATCAATTTTGTAGCAGTGTCTTAGAGCTAACCCTCAGTTTTGCGTCATTTAAATTTGAGTCTTAGTACCGTTATAAATATACCTTCAACTAAGATTTCTCTCATACGATAGCACTATCAGTGGTTTTGATCTACATAAAGTGAAGAAGAGAAATGACAGAGAATTAAGCAGCTGAAAATACCCCTAATGTAGCCATAATGCAACTAATGGTGCTATTTAATCACACTAGGGTTCTATCTTACTTCTGTCCTACTTTGGCTACAGGAATCAATATTATCAATGAGTTTCCCATTCTATATTCTCTCACACACATTATTTTCATTGTAAAGCAATGCTTAGCACAATTTCCCTTTCTTTTTACAGGCAGGAAGTAGAGGACGATATCTACGCAACTTATTCTACTTGATAGTATTTTTTTTTCTCATCCTCCTATTATTATGAATTTTTATAATTAAACTTCTAATTTCAAGGTCATTTAGATTCACATAAATTGTAAGAAGTAATGGAGAGATCCCATGTAACCTTTACCCCATTTTCCCCAACAGCCGCATCGTGAAAAATCACCACACTGTAATTGCAATCAGGATGTTGACGTCTATGCAATCAAGACACAACATTCCACCTCCACAAGGACCCTTCTTCCCTCCCTCCGCCATTCTCTCCTTAACTCCTAGTAGTTTGTTCTCCATTTCTATAGTTTTGCCATTTCAAAATGTTACGTAAATGGAATCACATAGGATGTGACTTTGGTAATTGCTTTTTTACAGTCAGTATAGTTCCTGGAGGTTCACGCAGGTTGTGTGTATCAATAGTCTGTTCCTTTTTATTGCTGAGTAGTATTTCGTGGTGTGGATGTATGACATTTGTTTAACTCTTCACCTGCTGGAAGATATCTTGATTGTTTCTGGTTATTGACTTTAAATTCTAAGTTCACAGTTGTAAAGCTTCTACCGTATAATACTGATCCTCTACTGCTTCCACAGCCTCCCAGGGCTTTAGATCATCATGTTCCACAAAGGCAGTGTCTTCTATACTTGTCAAACATGTGGTTTTTCTCATTTAATAGCGTCTCTCTTGACTTACATCCCATTGGACTATCCTTTTGTATCCCTGTGGGTGTTATTTTAGTGTATCCAACTCAGAAGCAAGGATGTTCATGTTGTCCGTTGCAGCTTGGCCTAGACTTGGAGAGCAGGGGGGAATCATGACCACAGACACCATCCAAAGGAAGGCTCAGCTGGTCCCACAAGCAGGCCTCTGTCTCCTGTCTCGTCCTCCTCCTAAGTTCACTTTTCATGCTTTAGTCCTAGATGCAAAGATAGCAGCACTCAGTTATAACTCCAAGGCCTCCCAGTTTGCCAAAGAGGACACAGCTATTGGTTGTGATCCACCAATGGAAAAAGCAGAAAGAAAACTATCCATGCTTATCCCAGAGACAAAAACAGTAAAAGAAACGAGCAGTGGTTTCTTGTGCTGGACCAAAGATTTCCCAAATGTTTTCATTCAATAAACATTCACGGAGTGGCCAAATGCCCTGCTGAATATCATGGGTGTGGGGTACACAACACCAAGATGACATAGTTCTCTAACCTGACCAAAGGGAACTCAAACGGAAAGAGAAGATGCGAATAATGATCTTACTGGCCAGTGATTGAATGTCAACAAATGCATTGTCTGATGGCCTGCGAACACCCCTCCGCCTTTAAAAGGGAGCTCCTGGGCTTCCCTGGTGGTGCAGTGGTTGAGAGTCCGCCTGCCGATGCAGGGGACACGGGTTCGTGCCCCGGTCTGGGAAGATCCCACATGCCGCGGAGCGGCTGGGCCCGTGAGCCATGGCCGCTGAGCCTGCACGTCCGGAGCCTGTGCTCCGCAATGGGAGAGGCCACAACAGTGAGAGGCCCACGTACCGCAAAAAAAAAAAAAGAGCTCCTGAGCCAATGTCACCTCGGGGGGAGGGGACATATATAAAATTATCACTATTCATAACTGCTCTCTGACAAGTTATATGCTCATCAGGGAGAATATTCCTTAGCTAGGATATATATAAGTATCTAATATGTGATATTTGCAAGGTATTACAAAAATGCTCTCTTTAACCTTTCTTAAACAAAGTTCAAAACCATTGAATACGAATTCTATGTAAGTCCTGATAGTGACTTAATTCATTTAGAAAATACTGAAATGGTCACATGATCTTTCTTAGTTTCAGTCTTTTCAAATTACCTTGATTCATTATTATTTAGTTGGTTTAAATACAAATGGACAACTCTGATGATTGCAGTACCTGATTCATCCTGAATCAAGTAGTTTGGCTGATCTGTATGTATTTAATGATTGCAATATCCAATCAGGAGGCTGAAATACTCTTAACCTAACATTGAGCTGAGTCTCTGTGTTGGTTCTCTTGAATGTTGTGGAGAAATACACCCTGGGGAAGAACAAAGAAAAACCACTAAATGGAAATATTTTCCCACAAGACTTTTTATGTCTTTTATTTTATTTTATTTTATTTTATTTTATTTACGTCTTGAATATATTATGACTATTAAAACTGCTTCTTGGAGATTTTTAAGATCCTCTTCCCCCATGGCTTTTAAATGATCCATTAGTTGGGGAAGAAAGTGGGGAAAGAATAATAGTCTTCTAACTCCATTTGTCTGAAGAAGAAATCCATCCTCTGCATGATTGCGTAATGATGGAACATTATCAAGCCCACTCTTTAATGGGCCATAACAAAATAAAATACTCAGAGGGCTCATGAGCATAAGATCCAGCAGAAAATCACAGCTACCTGCTCTGAGCACCATTAAAGCAAATGAGAAGATAGCCTGTTTTTGGAGGAATTAATTTGTGTGATAGACAGCCAACCAGAATTCTTTTGGCAGGGTTATCCTTTCTTTAAACATCTAGTTATTGCTTTGGGCACAGAAAACATATTTGCATGCAGCAGTCATTTAGCAACAGAGTCAAAAAACAAAGAGTAAGGCTCAGAGATACTGTCTACTCTCACATATCCAGGTTGCAACTAAACAAAACACTATTCAGGTACAAATATAGAATTTTCAAACCACATTAGAGAAGACCATTATCGTTCTTACAAAATTGCAGGAGCTTGCAGAAACTTTGTTACTTCACTTTGATGGGCAAGCTAATTTTTTTTCTTTTCTGCTATAGATCATGGCATTCTTACCAGATATCAGACTTCCAACTGCATTTTTTTATCTGACTGTGTCTAAAGCACGTTGTTTTTATTGTCTCATTTGCCTATAATAATAATAATCAACCTGCAGTGCTTACTGGGTAATTTCCATGGTCAGCACGGTGCTAAGGGAAATAGGAAAACAGAGGAAGCTCAGGCAGGATACAATTAAACACCAAGCACGTCGTAGAGAAAGTTTTCTAGAAAGCAGGGTTGCATGAAAGCTTCACAGGGCAGGTGGGGACTTGAGCTTGACCTTGAAGTTCAGGTAGAACAAGCACCGTGAGAAAGACGGAAGGCTTTCTAGCCCAAGGGAAGACACAGAGGTGAGAATGTACATGTCTGTGTGCTCACGAAGTTATGCCCATAGCCAATATAGTGCCTGCCACTCAGTAAGCATCAGAGGACTGTTAAATGGTTATAAGTATGTAGATAATATTGATATAGGGATGGCCCTGGATCTCACAGTCTTCTGAAGCCACTCAGAATTCTTTTTTTTTTTTTTAACTTTTCAGCACTGCTTTTTTTTTTCTCATTAAAAATTTTGGAATGGTTCAAACATACAGCAAACTATACGGAGTAAAATAAACACTCATGTACCCTTCACCCAGAAGAAATATGTGTTACCATTTTTCCTTTACATGTCTCACGCAGAATTCTTTAACACGAGGCAGTAAGCAAGGAAGGGCACCACTATCAGCGTCCACTGTTCTGCATCTTAAATAGGTCAATTCGCCCCCAAGAGTGGCAGTGATATTGCTGCAACATGACACGGCAAGAATCTTAATTCTCATTGCAAGAATTTTCCACCGGATAGGCCAGACAGAGCTGGGGAAGGGGCAGGTCTGGAAGTGGGGTTGGGGGACCTTCAGCCCATCTGCTTTTTCCAGCCTTTGTCTTGACTCTAAGCACCCTTAGCAGGTGTCCCGCGATGTAGCATCGCTGTATCAAAATCAATGTATCTAAGAGAGCTCTGCCTTGAGCTTTGGCTGAGTGGAGCTATTCTTTCCAAACCAACCTCTCCATTTAAGAATAGGATTAGTTAAAGGACTATGAGCAAAGTTTGGTGAGAAAGCTATCATTTTCATCTTCCTGGATACTAGGTGATGCTCAAATTCCAGGCCCAGCCGGCTGGAGTGAGAGCACTCACTGTTCATTAGGCATCTCAGAGCCTTGGATCTTCTCTGCATTTCTGTTGCTCTTTCTCACCTTTAAATGGTACCCACAGAGGATCGAAATGTGCTTTTTAGCATTTATTGGATATATTGGCTAAAGGCTTATGTTTCTGCTCCTTGATTTTAGAACAGATGGTTAATGAATGTGCTTGTGTGCGCACGTGTGTGTTCAAACAGCTTTCTCTAAAATGTGAGCCAGAAATTAAATAGCTTCATTTAATTTATCTGTAGCTCTCAGTTATGTCATTACATGTGCACCCATATCTCTCCAAGAGGGCCATGATCTCTCAGATAGTTTTTAATTTCTCTACTATATTTAAATCTTATTTAAATACATGGTAAATATTATGTATATGGAAATATAACAATTCCACTTGGCTTCTGCAAAAGGCATCCACCAGAGGAACGACGTCACATACGGTCTGCCATCTTCCCCATTTCTTCTCCCTTTTCCTCTCACTCTTCATGATCAGAACTGCTTCTCTATAGGTTTATTAGGGAAAAAAAAAAAAAAAAGGACACGGGGCTTCCCTGGTGGCACAGTGGTTGAGAGTCTGCCTGCAGATGCCGGGGACACGGGTTCGTGCCCTGGTCCAGGAGGATCCCACATGCCGCGGAGCGGCTGGGCCCGTGAGCCATGGCCGCTGAGCCTGAGCGTCCGGAGCCTGTGCTCTGCAATGGGAGAGGCCACAGCGGTGAGAGGCCCGCATACTGCAAAAAATAATAATAATAAAAAAAAGGACACAGTATGTCCTTTATACCTTCTTTCCCACCTGTACTTATCAGCATGAGCCGAATTTATTGTTTTTATAATTCTAGTACCAAGGGACAGGACAATTTCAACATAATGGACTGTATTTTATTGCTCTGTCCCCCAGGACCTGATCTAGGCTGCAAAGTTTCTAACAAACTGTTATCTGGACTGACAGGAATGTAGGATTAAAAAGCCCTTTAAAACCTCACTGGAAAACCTAAAAGCATCCCTGGTGACAAATACAGGAGAAGAGAAATACGTTTTTATTTCACATTTAAATGCTTTAAGGTAGTATTATAGAATGATACATTCTTCCCAAATGTCAGTATGACATTGAGGTGTGGCATACATTGTAGCATGTATTCTGTCACACTTCAGACATTTTTAGGATTATCACTGAGATGGGGGGATATACATAGATAAAGAGACAGCGAGAGAAGAGCAGATAGATAGTCCCTCACCGAAGATAACGATAAGTCAACCTGAATAGAAGCGCTTACCTGAAAACCGGCCAGAAGGCATGTTTGTGGGAGACACTTCTCATCATCATGTCCTTGATCCACACCCACGCCACTTCTTACCTTGAAATCTCATCACCCACACAGTAAACATTTTCTAATATGTTCTCTTCTCTACATTCCTGCCTAGGAAGGCCCAACCTGTGAGGGCTCTGTTCTTTTGGTGTTGATTTTCCGTAATTCAATTTTTGTCTTGGCAAGGATTATCTGCAGGTTTTTTTTTTTTTTTTTAAACCAACTGAATACTCAGTGGTGGGAAGCCATCCAGAAACAGAACACAGCAAGCACCAGCACGAGAGCCAAGTACGCCTAAAATGAGTGAATTCAACCACTGGAGGGCGCTATTGCGGTATTTTACAATTGCCATTAAGAGTGGGAAATAGGCAACACCAGCTCAGCTGCCATGGCAAATGAAAAAAATTACCTCCACAGTTTACCAAGTTTCTGTTATATCTCCAGATCTGTTATATCAGTTATACCAAGTGCACATGAAAACTAGTATTGCCTATATAGAGCGTACTTCAAGTTAGCTATCCCAAATTGGTAAGGTATAAATGTGCGTGGAACCAGCAGGACACTCCCTGTCTATAATACATTTTCATAGCTTTAAACCTTCTCACTGTGTACAAGATGTTGTATATATTTAAATGCAGGATTATTTAGAAGTGACTTTCTTTTTTACTTTTAAATATTCCTACTCTTTCTAAACGAGACATGGGTTGGTAACTTAATATAAGAATAGTGACAGAGACTGTGTCTTATTCACACTGATACCCCCAGCCTGGCTCCGTGCCTGGCATTCAGTATAGTTTACTGAATAAAAACATAAATGAATGAATTCATGAATAGATGAGTGAATGAAAGCTAATGAAGGAAATCACTGGGAAGTTAGTACAAAAAACTAGAGAAGATGTACTCTAATGAAAAGCTCTCCCTCTGCAATTATTTTAACACATTAAAGTCACGGCCTATAAATGGGGATCCTTGCTACAAAAATAGTTTTATTTATATAATTCCGTAAATGTTTCTTTCAAAAAACGATGGCAGAAACATCACAAGATGGGGAAGTTTGTACAATCGCTGCGACAATCTATAGTTAATTAAGATACTTATCCAAGATTAAAAAGTATAATCACTAGGGCAAGGAGAAATGTTCACTTTCAGGGAGCTGGTGAGGATGGGCTAAACGGAAAAGCATCAGTTTACGCCACGTAACAGACAAGCCCCAAATCTTAGTTCCTTAAAACAACAAAACGGAGAAATTATAAAGAGTTTTCCGCTTTACGTCTTCCCATGCTGGGGTCTGGCTGATGGAGCAGCCACCATCTCGAATGTGACCAGTCACCATGACAAAGAGAAAGAGAGCTCACTGCAATGGCAATTCAGTGCTCTGGGGCAGAAATGCACAATCTTACTGTGCATCCAGAAGAGAAAGGAAGCTCAAATACTTCATGAGCGACGACTGACCACCACATTTAGAAAGTAAATCCTGACTGATTTCCATTAAAACAATAAAATCCTGTGTACATCTTAAAAGAATAATGTATCCAAATCCTAGGAACTTCCTTTTCTTGGTTTGTAAGTAAGTAAAAGGTGCGTGAAGGCTCAGCATGGACTCTCATGCCTTCTGTGATGCATGCAGTGTGGGAGGGCCGAGCGCAGGCCGGGTCTCCGTGCCCACAAAGAATGTGCAACTGCGAATACGGGGACTTAGGGTGCACAGGTTTTTGCAGACTACAGGGGCACAGGCACTCCTCTAAAGGACAAAGAGTTTAAATGTTAATACAGATGTTCAAGGCTTTCTAGAAGGGAGAGTGCTATGTGTGTGTGTGTGTGGTGTACGCTCACAATTCACCTGGCTGCCCTTTCAAGGCACCGAGAGAGATTATGTACAGCCCAGTAAAGAGAAAGAAGAGGGTGGCCTAGATTGTAAATTCAAGGAACTTCTGGAAGGATATTTACATATTGAATATTGACTATCTCTTTGCAGGAGTCAACAAAGATTGATGAGGAGACAGTGTGAAGGGGACAGGATGTATCATCGGTGAAGGTTTCCAGCCTCCACCCACCCCAGTGAGGAGAACGAGAGCCCTCCCGCTCCCCCGCCTCTGCCTTCTGACAGGCTAGTTCAGGGGCTCTCATGGGGCTGAATTAGGAAATGGGCCAAGAAGGACTGAAGCTAAGAATGCAAAAGAGGAGATGGAGAGAGGGCCTACGGAGAGAAGGAAACGTAAGTAGGAGGGTGAAAAAGAGACAAAGTCCGGGGTGGGGGGGAAGAGAGCAGGTGTGAGAGGAGAGTAAGTCGTAGGGTTTTGAGGAGAAGAGGGTTTATTCTGTGACCTTTCGCCATGTGCTGGGAGGGCGGCAGGGTTGCAGACGAGGGGCTCCATGTAAAGTGGTATGAAAAAGAATTCTGAGAAAGAGAAACAGAGGACCTGAGAAGCATCCCCTGGGTTTATGCATTGCATTCCCTTTATTGTTTTCCAGAGGCTGAATGTTTTCGTTACTTTTGGTTATTTGGACATGCTTGTTTGAATATTACTCTCTAAGGTTTGCATGGGTTTTTTTGTTTTTTTTTTTAACATATTTATTGGTGTATAATTGCTTTACAATGGTGTGTTAGTTTCTGCTTTACAACAAAGTGTATTTTAAAAATACAGATAAGAAACTGCTCTACTTAGAAATGCACAAATTAATATGCCAGAGTACACTGAAGAAATATCAAAGTTTTGGAGTCTTTTGTCAACCGGAAAAAAGGGTTGTTTGCCAGCATCTTCTTAAAGGCTCTCCTGTTGCAGACAGGAAAGAGCCCCCGATCGTTTTTGCAACGCTCTTCACCGTTCCTGGCCTCTGTGTCAGTCATCAGTCTATTGCCTCACGAGTCCGAACACATCCTTGAATATAATGCTTTATGACCACGAATTCCTTTCAGCACGTCTCCTTTGCAGAGCACGATGTTAAGCGGAAGGGGCTTCTGGCAATTCCCACCGCAGGTCGGGAGGTGGGCCACGCCTCCCGCTGTGGAAGGAGCCTGCCCAAGCCGCGGGGCCAGACCACAATCCCTCTGCAACCTGGCCACCGTGGCCTGGTGAAAGCCTGCTCAGGACCTTGTGCATCCCACCCTCCGAAGGCCTCTGCCCCCCTGGCATCCAGACCCCCAATGCACCCCTCCCCATCTGCACTTGCAGGGCTGCCTGCTGTTTCCCCCAAATCCACTCCAGCCAACCTTTCTGCTACTGGGGGACCAAGGCACACTTTATCCAAGAAGTCTGCACTCTTTCCAAATGTGGCCTTCTTTGGGTTTTCTCCCTCAGCCCTTTGGTACTAGATAGAGTTTCCTTGTGTCTTACAGTTCCTCTTTTTTTTTTTTTTTTTTTTTTTTTTGCGGTACGCGGGCCTCTCACTGCTGTGGCCTCTCCCGTTGCAGAGCACAGGCTCCAGACGCACAGGCCCAGCGGCCATGGCTCACGGGCCCAGCCGCTCCGCGGCATGTGGGATCTTCCTGGACCGGGGCACGAACCCGTGTCCCCTGCATCGGCAGGCGGACTCTCAACCACTGCGCCACCAGGGAGGCCCTACTCTTTAATTAGAGTTAAAATTCTTATACTAATGTAGACTGAAAACAATGCACAATCTGAAAGTTGAGAATTATATTTTATTTGGCCGACAAAACTGAGGACGTAAGCCCAGGATGCAGCCTCTCAGACAGACTGCTCTGCAGAGGTCAGGGAGGGGCCGGGATCTATAGGAGGTTTTGCAACAAAGACCAGGTAGTCACAGTTTCAAAAGATGACTGTTAATTAAAGAAAACCAGGCATCTCAAGTTAAGGAATTTAGTGCTTTTCTGTGTATGGGAAGATGCACGACAAGTCTGGTCTCACTGGTACCATTCCTTTGATATGCACCTCAGCTCTCTGGGGCCAGTGTCCTGTTCTTTCCCATCCTGAATCCCCTCAGGTGCACCATCTGGATGGCTGCAGTGCCTGAGGGCTTGGCAGTGGGCAGCCCGTCTGTCTCCATGCTGAGTCCCCTCAGGGCTCACAGTCCCTGGGGCAGCTGTAGTGGCTTGAGGGCTGCAACATCCTTTGGTTACTGATATGGCAGGCAGCATTTTTCACTTCCTTTGTTTCACCCACTCTGCAGTTTCTGTCTCCCAGTTAGACCCAGGCTGCTACAGACCCTTCGAGTGGTTTGGTGGGCCAGCTCCACTCCTAATACCATGTTCCTCGAGGGAAAGTGTGACTGGCTCGCCACTTGGAAACATCGATTTTATGAGTGATGAGAAATGGGCAGATAGAATAACTTATGTAGAACAACAGGGGTCTAAAATAGGTTCAAACTTAGACGTTAGATGGCTAAAGAATTCCTTTTCATCCACTGTTGAGTAAACAGTAAGGGATGAGTCTTAGATCCATAGCAAACCATGTTCTATGGAAGTCAAAACACAGAGATGAAATGACATATCCAAAAACATAATTGGGCTTTGAGTTTGAGTCTTGTGACTCTCACTAAATCCCGAGTCCGGAGGACACAACTCCGTGGCATCAGTATGTTTGTCAGCCTGTCATCCATTCCCAGGGAGCACTCAGGCTCTGGTTCTTTCTTCTCTAGGCATCCTGTCACCGTTGCTTCAGAAATTTGATGTTTCACCCTGAAAGGTTAACAGCAAAAAGTTCAAATGTCCTTTCTCACCCGCATCACCGTCACACACACGCACAAATGTTTTGTTGTGTTTATTCTTACATCCTATCATTTTTTTCCCCTTCTCTCATTTGCAAATACCACCATTGCTTTTGAAAATCAGGCTATAATTTACTAAATTCAAAAATGTCTTAATTGCGGGTCTTGCATCCTCCCTAATCCGTATCTCCTGGGCAATTATCTGAGGGGTTTCTCCATGTTTGCCATGCACATGCCTAAGATTAGAATTTACATTAACAGTTCCCAAGACTATGAGTCCCAAACTGAGAAGAGAGAGGCCACAGTTACATTAGCTTTTGACAGACAAAATAACATCCTATCGCAGATACCTTTGAATCAGATTTGTCATGCTCCAGAGGGCTCATTTCCTTCAAAAGTGCAAAACCCAGAAGGCCAAGGAATGGAAGGAGGAAGTGTGATCTTGAGTGTTAAATATCTGATGGCAATGACCACATTAAATATTCATACATTTCAAAGCAAATGAAATTTCCCTATTCATCACCTGGTGGTCACAAACTAATATGTATCTTATTAATCTCTTAACAAGAACGGGACCAAATATATATTTGAAACATACTAGTCGAGTTATTGTCTGATCTGCTTTTCTTAAACTTGTTAAAGAACATAACAAAAAAAAATTCAGCGTAGGAGAAAAAATAAGCATTTATAAGAAAACACAGGCTGAGTCAAACCCTGGAAGATACTATCAATTGAAAAATATTTAAATGCATTTTCAGCAAGATGTATGATGTGACAAATGGAAATCAAGTTACCTGAAAGGCACCAGATGTAGAAATCAAAAAACCTACTGCTAAGAATGTCAAAAATGGAAAAATATTAAACAAAGTGGAGCCGGCGTAATTCCTGTGTTAACATATTTGTCAATCACTAGTTTCATATCAACCGCAAATCTCTGTTCTTTCAAAGTTCTCTACAATTTTGATTTTTTTTTCTGAAATTTTACTGTTGTAAAAATTTCCACATAGCCTGTGGGCAGCCTATTTTGAAGTTCACATCCATTCACTAATTTTTTTTTTTTTGGTACATTCATGTGATCTTCCTCCCCCAGAGCCTCCTTCCTTACATCAGCCACTTGGAGACAATGGCTTGGCTTTCTTCCCCACTGTCTCCTAAACTGCTCCTAAACAAGCTCCCCTGCCTCCTCTGCTGCTGCTGCCCTGGTCCTAGTTCCAGTAGATTCTGCAGTTGTCTTTTCCCTCCCATCCAGTCCTTCAAATTACCTCCTGAGTTATCTTTAACACTCTTGATTGTGTCAATTCCCTGTCAAAATATACAAGTTCAACATATAAAAATGAATGTGATAATACTTCCATGTACCAGCAACAAACAATTTGTATGTGTGATCAGAACTTCCCAGGCTCATTGTAGATTTGCATGGGAATGGAAAAGACCAGGAATTGCTAAGACTCTCTCTTGAAGACGAACTAGGTGTGAAGATATACACTACCAGACATCAAGACTTAACCATAAAGCCATGAGAATTAGGAGAATGCGGCCCTAGTGCCAGGATAGACAAGTTAACCAGGGTAGCAGAATAAGAAGGCCAGAAATGAACACATGGATATCTGAACACTTGAATTACAACTGAGATGGCAAGACAGGGCAGAGGAGAAATTGTGTTCTTTTCAATTAATGGTTCTGGAACAAGTGTGTCTCCATATGGAAAACAATGAAATTACAGCTTTATTTCATACACGTACATGAATTAACACCTGGTGTGTTACACATTTAATGTAAGAGACAAATCTGTAAAGCTTTTAGGAGCTGATATAAGAGACTATCTTCGTGACTTCAGGGCAGGAAAAGTTTTCTTAAATAAGATATAACAAGCAACCAGAAAAAAAGACACATATTAATAAAGAAAAAAAGACACATATTAATAAAGAAAAAAAACCCAAACAGGAAAAGCTATTGCAACACATAAAATGAGACAAACTTTCATATTCAAAACATGTTTTACAAAGCATTGAAAAAGGTCACACGATAGAAAAAAAAAGAAAACTTGAACCAGCACTTCACAAAAAAGAAATCCAATGGCTAAAAACATATTTAAAAATTCTCAGCCTCATTAATAATTAAAAAATGCAAATTAAAATCATAAGGAAATTTTACCACACACCCACCAGACTGGCAAAAATTAAAAGTCTGACAAAATCAAGTACTGACACGGATATGGAACATTGGAAACACTCCTGCTATTAGCCTGCAGCCGAAATGGTCTCGCCACTTTAAAAAATACTTTGGCCTATTTTACTAAATTTGAAGAAACATTTATCTTATGGCCCAAAAAGGGCATTCCCTCGAAAAATGTGTGTGCATGTGCACAAGGCGATGTGTAAGAACAGTCACAGCAACACTGCCTGTAAGACCCGAATGTTGGAAACTACGGATGTGTCTTTCCACAATAAATTCTCTGGCGTACGCGTAGAATGGAATACTTGTCAATGAAAATGAATAGGCTACAGCCACACAAAGCAAGGAATAAAGAGCACTAGGCAAAAAAACCAAGACAAAAAGGAATATATAGAGAATGACTTCAATTATATAAAATTTGAAACAGGTAAAATTGAACTGTCGTGTGTCAGGATACACACATAGATGGTTAAACTCTGCAGAGGCGGTAAAACTATCCAGTTAAGCAGGGATTTGATTGCATACAGGTCAGGGTTGTGGTTAACACTGGGTGTGATTGGGATGGGATGCTGGTGTGTGAGCAAGGCTCCTCCTCGGACCTGAGTGTGGTCACAGAGGTGTTTGCTTTATAATTTTTCAATAAATGGTACCTCTAGGTTTTGTGCACTTTTCTCTATACGACCTATATTTCACAGTAGCACCAGATTATGAAAAAGCACTTGCTCACTAGACAAACATGAATCAACATACACAAATCTATCACTTACAGACCCAATTGGGTCAAGTACATTTTTAGCTGAGGAAGAATTTCCCCCCGTTTTGAACACTTCTAGTTTGACCTTGCATTCCTTGTGTTGCCACAGACTAGAAATGTTTTTCCTTATCTCTATATTGGGCTCTCAGAATTTTTTTATTATGGACTCTATGTCTATTCCCATGCAACTGATATTCAGATAAAATCCAGATATGCTGAGTATTTTTAAAAAGAAAGAGAGGATAAAAGTCAAATGACTGAGAAAACGTTAATGTCACAGGGAAAGACAGCAGCTGGCAATGTCCTTCTGACCGTGGCGAGAAACTCGGGGGAGTTTCTGCTGGTCAGCCTCAGACAAGAGAGGCCGCCGTCCCGGCCTCCGTCCACCCAGGGCCTCCGCCTGCTGCGCCTGCCCCGCCTTCCTCCTCTCGGCTCTGCCCTTCGGAGCCTTGCCGGTCACAGCGCGGTCATCAACCAGCTCTTTCCAGCAAGGCCATGGGGGTAGGCAGGGCCTATGTTGTTACTGCTTGTTTATGATTTTTAATTCGATTTTGCATCTGTTACCTTTTGCTATGAACAACCCACCCCAGACTTAGTGACTTAAAGAAACAACCATGTATTGAGCTCTAATTCTGTGAATTAGCTGGGCAGGTTCCTCAGCTACTTTTAGCCGGACTGGCTAGTGAGGCAGCCAGCAGCCGCTGACTAGGATGACCTCTCTCATATGTCTGGCCCAGACGGCAGGACACCTGGCCACGCATATGTCATCGCCCTGCAGGCCAATCTGGGCTTCTTCTCCTGGCAGTCAGAGCTCCGAGAGCAGCAAAGGCAAGTAAGTCGCATCTGCACGTCTGCAGTGTCACCTTTGCCCAAGTCCATCATTCAAAGCCAGGCATGCAGTCCAGCCCAGGACCAGTGTGGGAGGGTATGACCAAAGGATGTGAATGCAAACGGTGGTGACTCTGGCCATCTCTGCCGTCCACGCAGCAGCAGAGTGCCTCTCCTAGGTCATGCAGGCAGTGTGTAGCACTGGAACCATGGCCCACGGTTCCCCACGTCCAGGGCAGTGTTCTTTCCACCAGGGCAAATAAACACGGGGGGTGGGGGGGACCGGGGAAGGTGACTAGGGAGTCACACTTTATTCAATTCAGGGGTTTCGGTGGTGAAATTAACTGAGCAATTGCTATGTGATTGCTCTGTTTTATGTAATGTGAATCACTGTTAGAGTATTCAAATCATCAGCAACATCAGCGTGAAAATAGACATTCACCTCATCTTCTCATATCCGTTCACCCTCTTCCCATCTCTCAGGGTCACCATCGCAGTATAACTTTCCAGATGTCAAACAGCGATCCTTTATTTCTCTTGCACATACATGCAATATTTAACTGAGCTTCGCAAAGCGGATGTCCTCTAAATTTGGTTGACTAAATGATCGGTAGCACAGAGAACACATTAAAATATCAAACTGTTGCCCCGGGAATATTTATTTTGTTAGTCGTACTGTTAATGCTTCAGTGTGTTCAGTCCCAGCAGGCCAGGAGGCTTCCTCATTTGTAACTTCGGTTTTTCATTACAGCCACTTCATCCTCAGGCACTGCAGCTCAGTCCACGGTTTGGAAAAGCCAGCCAGCCAAAGGGAGGGGGACCATGTCTAGTTTGGTTCACACCCCTGCACCTACAGCTCTTTATCCCTGAGCAGACTGTTAGCTCTGGGCTGCAGCATCCTCATCTAGCGCCTGCCCCACAGGCTACGGGAAGGATTGAACGGGATCGATCTACATGCAGCATGCTTATCACGGAGCCTGGCTCCTGCGGACACTCTGTAAATGATCATCTGTCCCGTCGCTAATCACTTGATCATCCTAAGACAAAGATTTGATTTAAAGAGTGATTTGTTCACAAACTATGATAACAGGGGACACTAGAAGATCTCTCGCTAGGTAATTCCCAGCTTTTTCATTTGTTTCCTGAAGTTGATTAAATCTCTCACAGCACACCAGAGATGCTATTTCCTGGCGTCCTCCCCTGAACTGATCAGCTCACCCCGACCCCCGTTTCCATCACCTGCATCTCCCAGACCCTATTCAGGGGACAGATTTTGTGGACTCTCCTTCACTCCCAACAGGAAATGGCACTGCATTCTTCTCAGAGTCACTGACCATCTTTCTACATGTATTTAAAAGCACCACAGGGGTGAAAAAATCTTGCTGATAAAGATGCAGCCTAGTTCTTTAATTTTTTTAAAAAGTCATCTTTCTGAATAAAGTTTAGAGATTTCAGTGCTAACACTTTTCTGGAAAAAAGTCGTGTTTTCTTGCAGATGTAAGGAAGAGAAGGCAAACTCTTTGCCAGGGACAAGTCTTCTTCCTCCTTGGGCCCCATGGTTTACAAACAATAATATACACACATGCCAGGAGGAGAAGATATTACAGTAGAACAATAAATGGCCCCTAAAAACCTCAAAGTGCTTTGAAGACATTGCCGTCACTTTCCCCGGTCACCATTTAGCAATAAAAATCACAGATTCACGGAATTCAAGTGAGATCTCAAGAGTCAGGTGGCAATTGCAAAGTAATGAGGTCCCAGTGGTTTATTTTCTGAAAATTATTTTGGTCATATCCACGAAGGGTTATTTTGAAAAATGAATACCAACAGTTCAAAAACTTTGTAAGCTATTCTGAAGAAGACTTTTCAAAGAAACTAGACACGTCTGAATTTCCTTTCAGGGTTATTTGAAAAATTGACTGGAATGGATGAAAGAAAAAATGTGGAAAAAATAAAGCAAGATATGCAAAAAAAAATTGTTAGAGCTGTGTCCTCCTAACACATAAGCAATAGATGTGACCTCGTAAAGAGATGGGGATTCGGAGGATCTTCTACGTAAAATTGTTTGGGTGTACCAAAAGGTCTATTCCAATGAAAAGTATTTTCTTCAACAATTCCTACCATGTTTCTCATTCGTTTACATTAATTCACCAACTCCTACGATAATGACTCTGGGAGAGGTAACACAGTAAGTCACTGTTAGTGTGAATATTTTCAGTGAAAATTAATTCATCCAAAGAAAACTAAACAAACTGGATTTTTTCTTTTTTTATGTCAGAGGGTGTGGAAAGAATTCAGAGCATACCTGCTGGGACATCACAAAGGTGAGTCCTAAGCAAGCAAGCAGGAGGATGTGGACACAGGGCATATTGTAGAACAGGATGCCCCATCTGTAGCTAGGCAACTTTCTCTAAGCTTCAACTTTCTCCTTGTAAAATAGGAATAATTCTATCTTGTTTAGCATACAGAGTTACTGTGAAAATTGAATTCAACAATATTCTGGAAACATTCCAATGTTTCATTCAAATATAGAAAATGAAGGAATGGGTCCTAGGGGCAGAGGGTCACAAGGACAAAAGCCTGCATTACGATGGGAAAGACTGATGACATAAATAAATGAATGTGTAGATAAATAATACAAGAGATGTCAGTTACTACATCCTGCTTCAAATTACTCTGGGAAAACAGTGTAGATATTTTATTCAAGGACATGATATAAGGAGGAAAAAAAGACAAGTTGCTGCATTAAATGAAGATTTTCTAACATTCCTAAAGAACCCTGGAGACATGAAAATCAGTCTCTTCCCTTGATCTCTCCTTAAAGAAAAGGCAACTGCTAAAAAGAATGTGGTGGATTTTCAAACCCTGACATGCACAGATGCCCATGAGATATGAAATGAAAAAAAAAGCAAGCCGCCGAACCCTTTCGTAGATTCCATTACTTATATGTATGTTTGTAAATGCAGATAAAAAGATCTAGAGAACACACTGAACTATTAACAGTTCTACCTTGAGGGAGAAAAGTGAGAAAGGAAATTACACTTGCATAACATTTGGAAAGTTTCCAGTTACGCACTCCATGATTTCAAAAATTTACTATAGAAAATAATGTGATGGATATCATGATTGACATATGCACATTTTCTTACCATGGGGGACGGGGTCAGCTGAGTCTTGACTAAGTAGGAATCAGTCAGATGAAACAGCAGAGAAAAGTCGTTTATGGTGGACAGTGAGCCTGTGCAAAGGTGCAGGGGCCGGGGAGAGGGGAGGTTCCCAACATGTGCAGTAGTTCAGTAAAAGTGAATCCCAGGTAGATGCGGGAGAAGAGTGGGAGGGGATGGTGGAAGGCTGACCCATGTGCCTAGTGTAAGATGTTGAGGAATCTGAGCTTTATTCCGAGCCACTAGGAGCCATTGATGGATTGGGGGCATGGGAGTTATATGCTCTTGTTTGTGTTTCAGGGAGATGCCTCTGGCGGTGGTGTGGAGAGTGGTCAGGGTGGAAGAAAGGCAATTAGGAAGCACCTGCCATGAGAAGAGACAGAATTATTGAAGGCTTGAATAAATAAAATAAATATAACTGAGAGTGGTCAATTAGACTACTGGCTCTTTGAAACTGAAGTTTAGGAGGGTGAGCTATTCAGGAGATATGGCTTTAAGAATCCTCAGAGTGAATAGCATAAACCAGAATTTCCCAATTCCATTTTTCGTGTTTCCTGTCACAATCCAAGAAAAACCCATATTATTATTTACTGAATAATTTTTTGTTGACTCACATTAACCCTCATCTTGAAGCAGTGAAATCATAGGTTTGATGGACCACGTTTTTCTAGTACATGTTAATATAAGTACATAACAAAATTAAAATAGTACCCTTTTTGTATAGCATCTAAATCCTTCTCAGATACCACCAGTGAAAACCATACTATGCCTTAGGGAACATAGGATCAGTTGTTTCCAACTCTAAAAACTTATGAGTCTATGATATGTAGTCAAAACCTTCCTTTGAAAATTGAGCCCCAGACAATTTATTAGTAATTAGCCCAAGACTTGGCTTAGATCAAATGTGGTCTCTGGACCTAGTTACTCAGAAATGCAAATTCTTAGGCCCTATTGAATCAGAAACTCTGGAGATGTAAGGCTATATCTGTGTTTTAGAAAGTCTTCCATGTGAATCTGACGTCCTGACCCTGAAGTTTGGTAACTGCTGCTTTGGACCACCTGCAAGATTTCTCCAGCAGAGACACTGAGGCACTTAGGAGAATCCAAGTCAGTGCTCTTTTAGCTAACAACACTCTAACTCTTTGTATTATCAGTATTCATACTCTGCGTTTCAGAACTCATGCTCCACTCATTGACAATCATTAAATAAACCGACTGAGGATTAAGATACAGGAGTGGGGCTTCCCTGGTGGCGCAGTGGTTGAGAGTCCACCTGCCGATGCAGGGGACACGGGTTCGTGCCCCGGTCCGGGAAGATCCCACATGCCACGGAGCGGCTGGGCCCGTGAGCCATGGCCGCTGAGCCTGCGTGTCCGGAGCCTGTGCTCCGCAACGGGAGAGGCCACAACAGTGAGAGGCCCGCGTACCGCAGAAAACCAAAACAAAACAAAACAAACAAAAAAAAGATGAAATAAGAAATGTTTTCTAATGAACATAGCTATCGTGTTGAAAGAGACTAATATGGGCCTTGAATTTTAGAACCGTTGAATTAAGCAGCAGGTAATGAAAAGTGATTATCCTAATTACACACAATGCTTTTCTCCTTCACCTCTGAGATATCCTAGTGTGTAAGCATCAAACCTCCTGCTATGTGAATTCTACGCTACCCTCCAGAAAGAGCAAGAACTTTGCTTAATTTCCTGTGTAATGTCAAATAATGCCTTTTCCCCTCTTAGCCTCTCAGTTTTGCACACCAAAGAAAGACATAAATGAGGATAAGATTCCCTAGTTATAATTCCATGGAGTCTTTAGAAGAAAGATTGTGTAAAGGCACATCAGTCTTAAAGGAATCAAATATGTGAGTTTGGGGTTTCTCACTCAATATACAATCTGAAAGGCCGGCATCAGGGTGTGTGCTGGTTGGTGGCTCTGGCATCCTGGGGAAAGAGCTCAGGGCTCGGCTGGGGCTGAAGGGACGCAGATGCTCTGGCTCTTCTGGAGTGTGGTCCAGGAATGTTGGTGCAGATGGGCTGCCTTGCCTCCTAGTTCATTTCCATCTGTGAAGTCAGTGAAACCCCTTCTCAGACCTCAAAAGAATCAGCATATCAGAAAAAAAAAAAAAAAAAAAACGCCTTTGGGTAAACCTCCAAAGCAAATAAGGATTTATGGTCATTAAATAGAAATGTTGTATATTTCATTCTGGAACCTGACATTTTTATGTGGTTAATACATGAAAATGGTCCTAGAAATATCTTCTTTTTTTTTTTTGAGAAGATAACAAAATTTTCTAGGTCTTGTACATGTCAGACACTGCGCTAAGTGCTTTGACATTTGACATGTTATCTAATTTAATCCTCATAATGCTGTACAGTAGGTGTTTCTTTTTAATTTTACAAAGTGAAAAACACTGAGCCTCAGAGAATAGCAAAGGATAAAAAGTTGACGATTTCTTGAGTTAGGGTTTAAATAGGGCATGAGCTTATTGTCACCAACATCTATAAAAACAGCCGTTCCAAATATAAACAAAATAAAGTTTTCACTTTCACAAGATCACAACCTGTGAAAAGTGTCCCTTCTAAGCAGCTGGCTGCCCAGTCCAGAACTGGTGACAGTTCTTACAACTTGCTTCTTGGATCTTTCTCTCTAGTCACCGTGGTTAACAGCTCCATCCTTTGGATTAGACTGCATTTGAATCCTAACTGTACATTTGGGGTAAATCCTAGCAACAGACTTGCTGGCTGTATTCCCTTGTGCCAGTCACTCAACTTTAGAGTTTCTAATGGGCTATTTAAAGGGATGGAGGTGGGATGGTACAGTTTAGATACAGCCTGGCATCTTTCTGCAAAATGACAAGTGAACACTGTGTCAGCAGCTAATACTGATAGGACCCTCAGGACAGGGTCGGCACTGTCACAGTCCCTTAACCCTGGTGGCAGGCAGAGACTCCCTCAACAGATGGTCAGCGGTCTTCAGGGGATTGGTTTGGTTTCCAGCATTGGCCAAACTTCTGTTTGAAGCCCCCTGATACTGACCCTGAGCCATTCCTCTAGCTCCTGCCCAGAGGCCAGCGGGGGAGGTGACCCCAGTCTATAGTAACGTTATCCATCCACTGTCAACTTCTTCATCCACTTTCCTCCCGCTGTGTGAACTGGTGGTTCCCCACGTGCACCAGCTCTTCCCTCGTGCAGATCAGTGCCCTGTGCTAAAAGTCAAGAAAACTGAACACTCACTCCTTCCTGTCTTTTTACTCCTTTTATAATATTTCTTCTTCTTGGAGCAAAGGGACGTCTCTGATTGACTATAAGGGGAAGTACATTGAGAGAAAGACCTCAACAAATAATATCTCAAGAAATAATCTCAGTTCAGGTGTATATAGAATAAGCTGAATTCAGACTTATTTCTGACATTATTTATAGAGGCAAGGAAAACAGAAGTGCCAAGTTCACTCAGTAATGATCGCCACTCCCTTGCCGTCCCCTTCCTTTTCTCCCTCCTGTGATTTTGCGCTTAGTGCCCTCCAGGGATGCTACTCTGAAATGAGGGCTCTTACGGAAGTAAAAATTCTGGCAATTGAATGGTATCCATTCTCAGGACCGGCCCTACTATCATGTCCCTCCCATAACCCCACACACCCCCACCAGCACTGCCCCTTGGTCATTTTTAACATCTGGCCAGTGTTTTTCCATCTCTCACACTTGTATCAAATGAATATGGGAAATCTGTTTTGCAAACCAAATGCGAGTAAGATCTAAATCCCAATGCAAGAAATTACCTCAAATAATGAAAATAAGAGCATTCACGTATGTAATGGAGTGCTGGACGTATGTCATAATGCAGAAAGTGTTATTCTGTTGTAGCTTTAGGGAATCGCTCTACTGCTTATCAAGCACCTTCCCATGCACTATTTGGTTAAATGTAATAGCTCAATATCTCATTCAAAAGAAGTATTCCAGTGAAAGGAATATTAGAGGTTTGTATGTGTTAAGGAAAGCTGGCCTTCTCTCTTATGCTGAATACTCACAGAGCAAGCCCACCTGGCCTTTCACCTCATAAATGAGACACATGCCCAGTTTGGAGAAGGTGGACTACAGGAGGCTTATCAAATGAGATGGCCAATCCTTTAAATGCAGTTATATCTCTGGGCACTTTTTACCTGGTCTGAATATTCCCATTATTTCTGTGATGCCACCAAATAGGCACCTTAATTTTTTTTCAACAATTTTTTGTTTTAAATTTTCATCACTGGAGCTGTTAAAATCAGTCTGTCCCTGCTACTGACAGCCTGTGGCACTACCTGCCCCTTTGCACTTGCCAGCAACGGCAGGAATGTCCATGGTGCTTGTGAAGGCCAAGTGATGGTCAAGGGGAGGTCAGTGGTTGTTTAGGCAGCTAAACCCCTTTCAGGAGGCTTCCGTAAAGCAAGACTTGTGAAGACTTCTTTGGTGTCTTAAAAATCAGAATTATTAGGCTTCCCTGGTGGCACAGTGGTTGAGAATCCGTCTGACAGTGCAGGGGACACGGGTTCGTGCCCCGGTCCAGGAAGATCCCACATGCCACCTAGCAGCTGGGCCCATGAGCCATGGCCGCTGAGCCTGCACAAAAAAAAAAAAAAAAAAAAAAAAAAAAAAAAATCAGAATTATTTAAGTAAATAATACCAAGGCAAAAAAACCTGTGAGTCTTTTTGCCACCAGAATATGGTGTCAACATGGCATTAAGGTTCAGGTCACGTTCCTGATTCATGAAACAACAGTTTACATCAGAATTATCATGTGGTTGATACCCTATGACTTGCTAGAGTATAAAACATCTCTATCATTTTCCCTTTGTCATGTACGCACCATCTTCAGGGTCAAAGAAGAACGTAGCCTCATCAGTGAGACAGAGTACAGGAACCAGCCCTGGAAGTCCAGTTACACTAGCGGGTGAGTAAAGTTCAGCTGATAGGACCATGGACAGCTCTTTGCTAACAAAATGGTGACAGGAATGGTGACTTTGATGTTGATAATATAAAGTAGGATGACAACAAAGGACAGCATTTCTGGTCTTTGTCACTGAACCATGTCCATCATTTCCTTTAAAACTCAGCTCAGATGATATCCCTAAACCAGCCAACTTAGATTGGTTTTAACTGTTCATTGCTTCGGCATTCACATATTCTATATCTGTTCCACCATTTGCACCAGCTATTTCACTTCGTGATTTTTCCAAAATCCTTGCAGTTCTGCATATGTTGGTTTCCTATCTCCTAGCAAATAGGAACTGTGACCAATATGTTTTAGTCCTGCAAGTTAAACCTGATTCAGGGCTCTATATATCATAGGTGCTGCTTTTAGTGATTAAAGTCAAGTTTGCAAATATATGCACATTGGGTACCTATTTGATGTGAATAACAACAGGCTGTGGAAAATGCAGGGTTGAAGAAGACATAGTCTTACCTGGCACTCATGAAATTTAACACAGAGTAGCTAAGAGGCTTGTGAACAATTAACAGTCCTGCCGGGTGGGATGCATGAATGCTCACACAAGAGGCCTGCCAAAGTGATTACAGAAGATACTTCCTCTACACTTAAAGGACTGGGGAAAACTTCTCAGTGAATGAGGTAAAGTTTCTCCAGAGAATAAACATGAGGGGATTTTATTCCAAACAGAGCCTGACCAAGTGCATGGGAGCTAAGAGTGAGAATTATGCTCAAAAACATTGAGAAGGGGCTTCCCTGGTGGCACAGTGGTTGAGAGTCCGCCTGCTGATGCAGGGGACACGGGTTCATGCCCCGGTCCGGGAAGATCCCACATGCCGCGGAGCGGGTAGGCCCGTGAGCCATGGCCGCTGAGCCTGCGCATCCGGAGCCTGTGCTCCGCAACGGGAGAGGCCACAGCAGTGAGAGGCCCGTGTAACGCCCCCCCCAAAAAAAACCACTGAGAAGTATAATATGACTACATACTATGGGAGTGAGGAAAAATGTGAGAAAATGTGAAGTTTTAGTTGAAATCATCATGAAGTATGTCAGAAATCATACTAAATAGTTGTGCTTGATTCTGTAGGCCTCTATTGCTCAAAACTGTTATCCAAGGAATCCCAAGATATTTTCTGTTACTAAACGGATGTGTGGTCAGAAATTTGGGGGAAATACGCACAGTATGCTCCCTTCTTGAATATTCTTTATGTACAACTAAAATTTCTGAAAAGTCTGATGGCAAAGATGTATTTTTGAGTATTTTTAACTCTCAGTTTCTCAAGTTCTAGAATTCCTCTAATTATTTTTTTCCATGACATTTATTAACACCTTGTGGATCTGATTTTCAGGAGAATAAGGTCTGCAGAATGCTACTAGGCAAAGAGGATCACTTATTTACCTGGATGGAAGTGAGTGTTGGGCTCTGATCAATGTTTAATAAATACTCATAGGTTGCCCATTTTACAAAAGGAATTTCAAGCAATATACAATTATTAGTGAGATCCCTGAGACCAACCCATCAACAGATCATTTCTGCAAGGGGTGGTGGCGTAGGGTAAGTTAGTATGGTTCTTTTCTTTTTTTTGTTTTTTTTTGCAGTACGTGGGCCTCTCACTGTTGTGGCCTCTCCCACAGGCTCCGGACGCGCAGGCTCAGCGGCCATGGCTCACGGGCCCAGCCGCTCCGCGGCATGTGGGATCTTCCCAGACTGGGGCACAAACCCGCGTCCCCTGCATCGGCAGGCGGACTCTCAACCACTGCGCCACCAGGGAAGCCCGATTCTTTTCTTTTAATCATGATAAAATATATGTAACATGAAGTTTGCCATCGTAATCATTTTAAGTGCACAGTTTAGTGGCATTAAGTGCATTACATTGTTGTACGACCATCACCACTAGACAGCTCCAGAACTTTTCCATCATTCCAATCTGAAACCCTGCACCCATTAAACAATAATCACCATTCCCCCCTTATCCACCCCAGCCCCTGGTAACTATTATTCTACTTTCATCTTTATGAATTTGACTATTCTGGGAATCTTATGTAAGTGGAATCACACAGTATTTCTCCTTTCATGTCTGACTTATTTCACTTCATGTAATGTTTCAGGATGACACATTTTGAAAAGAGGTGGCCTGAAGTCCAGGAAGAAACAAAACAAAGCAAAGAACCACACACTACAACAAGCTCTAGTAAGAATTATTAGCAGAAAATCAAGCTATACACATCAAAATGTAAAGCACTGGAGGATATAAAGGCATTAACTTCCCTCAAGAGGGCAATCCTCTAATAGAAAGGGCAGAAATAGAAAGAGCTTCAGGTGCATCCTGCCTGTTATGTAGTTCCTTGGGAGATTGGGTCATACCCTGTCATTTTCTGGAGACGAGTTGCCATCATCCAGGCCTTCAGAAGGCTCTGTTTATGTTTAAATATCCAGAGTACATCAAAAATCACAGAAGCTGGGACTTCCCTGGTGGCGCAGTGGTTGGGAATCCACCTGCCAATGTGGGGGACACGGGTTCGAGCCCTGGTCTGGGAGGATCCCACATGCCACGGAGCAACTAAGCCCATGCACCACAACTACTGAGCCCATGTGCCACAACTACTGAAGCCTGCGCACCTAGAGCCCGTCCTCCACAACAAGAGAAGCCACCGCAATGATAAGCCCGCGCACTGCAACTAAGAGTAGCCCCTGCTCCCCGCAACTAGAGAAAGTCCACGTGCAGCAACAAAGACCCAACGCAGCCAAAAATAAAATAAATTTAAAAAAAAAGATGATTCTTTAAAAAAAAGAAAATCACAGAAGCTGTTGAAGGTACTGAACAGGGTCTGCCATCAGAGAGACAGACTGAGGATCAGGCTTTCAGTTGTCCTGCATGGTTGCTTTCAAGTCATAAACAGCAGAACAGAGGCTGATGAGCCTCAGGTATCAAAGGAAAACACAACTGTTTGGCTGCCCTGGGAAACTCTCATAGGAAAGAAAACAGAAAAATTAAGTGTGTGGTAAGGAAGAAAAGCTGAGGAAAAGGGAAAGTATTAAGGCTGATCTTTTTATCTTCCCATCTTCTGAAATCACGTCTCAAGCCCAAATCACTGCACACCTAGACAATGGTGAGACTGGTCCAAACCCCTCACCCCCATGCCTGGATCTCCCCACTAACCCTCCCTCCCAGGCTACCAAATACTCTGGGCATCTGAAGCATCGCTGTGATAGCTTTTCTTCTTTGCTGCAAACTCTCTAATCCTCAAGTGGTCCCCGTGGTCTAACAGTTAAATTCAGCATTCATGGTCCCCAACAGTTCAACCCTATTTGAGGCCAGGTCAGACACCAGGAAATCAGCCATGCTTTCTCTCCTTACCGAAAACCACCCTCTGTGTATGTGTCATAAACTGCTGTTTGATGTGGACACTTCTATTGTAGCCTTTGGGGCGAGAGCAGAGTCCAAGGGAAGGCACCGGAGTCTGCATGCTGAGGTTCACACCCTACTTCCGCCCTGTATGGCCCAGGGCTGGTTGTTGAATTTCTCTGTGCCTCAGTGTCCTCACCAGAAACACAGGAACATAAGAGTGCCATGAGGTCGAGCAGGTCAGGCCCTCAGAGCAGCACAGGACACCGGGGGCAGTGATGAGCCTGTGCCGACTCTCACTCAGCAGACAAAGCTCCATATGCATCACTCATCAACATCTTCTGGAGGAAAGAATCAATGGAAATTAGCTAGTACTATGGCCAAATGAAAGATTCTTGTATTCAACACAGGATATCCCATGAAAATTGAAAATTCCCCAACTATTTAGGGATGGCTATCATGTTTATGAACTATGAGAGGATATAAAATTCTAATCTGCTCACTTTTTACTTCTAGTAATAAAATTGAGCCAAACAGCCAAGAAGAAGAAAGCAAGCGGTTGGTGGGAAAGAAAAGTGAACCATCTAGGGATGTCTCTTTTGTTTATTTGCATTCTTATGCAAATTCCACACAGCCTCTCTGCAGATCCTTGCATCACAGAATTATGAACAACACTCCTCTGAAGATCAATCACTGTGCTTCCTCACCATAGATGGAGCCTGGGTTGTCCCTGGGGACACAGTGTCCCTCTTAAACTCTTCCAGTGAAAGTGGACAGATCTCTGAGCCACTGAACAATAGAAAGGGATTCACACATATTTTAGCACCCACCTCTGGCTTCTGTGATGGCTGTTGTTTTGTTTAGGCTTATTAAGGTCTTTTTATGAATTTATGTCAACCTCTTCTGTCACCGTTGCTCTGTCCCTTGACCTCTAGAACCCTCTGTCACTTGCCTGGATTTTCTTGTGTACATCTCCCACCCAGTCCTTGTATTTTACTCTTGGGCCTTCATTAATATATTTGGAACTACCTTTTGGACTGGAAATAGAGAAAAGTGATCTGCAAAAATAAAAGAGTAAAACAAATACACAAAGGGGGCTTCCTGGGTCTCCACAGCACTCCAGTCCACTATCGCCCTCCAAAGGCCACACAGAATCCCCACCCTTAGAGTCAAGACACCCTAGTGTCCTCCTTTAACTCAAGTTAGTTCAAACTGAGTTCCTATTCTAACAGAACAACACTTTTCAGGGATTATTTATTTGCCTAAATTGAACGTGGCTTTACTTATGGCATGAAATCAATGTCTTACAAGGTCTTTGTCTCATTTTTCACTTTAGCAAAATGAGAGGTTGTATTTAACTGCTTCCTGGAGTTGTCAGAAGGAAGAAGTAATCAGTCAGGATGCTGTGTCTTGGAGGAGAATGTGGGCAACTTTCCCCCGCTGTGTGGCCCAGGGTTCTTTCAGGAGCACTATGACCCTTTAACTGGAACATTTCTCACCAGCTCTTTAACTCAGGGCGGGGAAATCCCACTAGCTTTGGATTCACGTTTGACTCTCTTTCCTAACTCAAGTTTCCTAGAGGGTTCAGGGATTATCTGAGCAACTCAAGCTAAAGACTTGGGTGACTGAAAGTAGATTGGGATGTTGAGTGTCAGAGACCCGAGTAACTGTACACCCATAGGCTCATCAAACTGGGCAATTAGGGTCCCAGCTAGAGTAAATATCTTATTTTCAGTGCTTTCCCCAATTACTTTCTACTCCCTCGTATCCTTTTTTTTTTTTTTTGGTACGCGGGCCTCTCACTGTTGTGGCCTCTCCCGTTGCGGAGCACAGGCTCTGGACGTGCAGGCTCAGCAGCCAGGCTCACGGGCCCAGCCGCTCCGCGGCATGTGGGATCTTCCCGGACCGGGGCACGAACCTTTGTGCCCTGCATCGTCAGGCGGACTGTCAACCACTGCGCCACCGGGGAAGCCCTCCCTCTTATCTTTGATGCATCTGTTTTCTTTCTAATTTTAAGAATTTAGCCTTAATTCTCTAACACATATGTATTTATTTTTTTAACTATTCAAATAAATACTTTACAGATGGCCTAAACCTTGAACCCCTTCATGTTTTCTTAAAGAGTAAGATTTTGTAATGATTCTCCCTTAATAATATAACTGCCGTGTAGGACAACTAATCATCTTTGCATGGCCTCTCTCCAAATTTGATCCAATGATAATCCGACTCCTGATAAAAATTCAGAGTAACATCAAAAAAAAAAAAAAAAGAAAAAGAAAAAGAAAAAGAAATTCCGTTTGATTTTATAAACAACTAATCAGATTAAAACCTCTATGTTCCCTTCCTCTGATTTGTCTTCCGAGGGGGATTTGGCTATCTTGGTGAAACAACCACTAACTTAGATTTCATCTGATTTAAGAGTCTCCATAGGGCTCCCAAATGACAAAGACATAGGATCTTTAGATATTCATTCTAAAAGAAAAAAAAAACAATATAAAAGAGTTTTGGGGCCTCCCTGGTGGCGCAGTGGTTGAGAGTCCGCCTGCCGATGCAGGGGATACGGGTTCGTGCCCCGGTCTGGGAGGATCCCATATGCCGCGGAGCGGCTGGGCCCGTGAGCCATGGCCGCTGAGCCTGCGCATCCGGAGCCTGTGCTCCGCAACGGGAGAGGCCACAACAGTGAGAGGCCCGCGTACGGGAAAAAAAAAAAAAAGAGTTTTGATTGAGCCTGAGGTGAAATCATGCTGCCGCTGACTGGTAGAGGATGTACTCCATCCATACCCTCCCCTCCCCCTTCACTTATTGATTTATGGCTCCTAAAATTCTGCTCCCTCCTGTTTTACTCTTCTATGGTGTCCCCTTGTGAGCAGCCATCTTTACTAAAGCTGAAATATCATGACAGTGGATCACAGCTAGACACTCCATTTGGGGCTGGATGCCTGGTATCTGTCATTATGTGCAAATTTGCTTCTCACTGAATATGGGGGAGACAAATAAGGAAGATGAAATTGCACATGGTTTAATATTCTGCTAGGTAAACGAGCGTGTAGCCCTATTAGAATTAGGGTCAGATATCACGAGACTCCACGTGTCCTGTGAGTTATGGAAGTGAGACAATAAGGTCCCCCTAAGCCCTGCTCCCACCTTCCTCTGGATTTTCAGATGCTCAGCGGTACCTAAAAACCACATAAGGCCATCTGACTTGAACTCTCTATTTCCAATTTGTTCACTTCATGCTGGAACCCCTGCCCTACTCCCCATCTCCTCGAACTGACCCAGATCCTGATCCAAAGCTGATCCCTTGGATTATTGCAGGTGGAGCCATTTCTGTCTCCAGCAGGGGCCTTCGGGAATGCTCACTATGTCTGCTTTGTCTCCAGGGAATATCAAATCGTATTTCAACGTAGAACAGTGAGAAGGACTTTATCAGTTTTATTAAAGCTGTACATTTTGTTTCTAAACCTGCCAAAGAACCCTCTAAGAGCAACTCAACTTCGTTCTCCTTCTTCCTCTACAGAATCCTCCAGCAGGTCAGACCACCAGGACACTCCACGTGGAGCGCGCATGGAAATCGTCCTATGATTCAAGTCAGCGGCGTCTGTCCGGTGGGATATTTCTGTTTAATCTATCTGGATTCATACTTGGCGCGATGCTGTGGATCCAAAAGGAAAACGGCACGTCTGAGGCTGCAGCCAGGAGGTCTGTGGTGGCTCTGGTCTTGCAGACACGCAATGGTTACTTGGAATTGCTTGGCGGTATCTACCTGGGAACCCCGCACATGCCTTCTGTCCCGCTGCTTGTCACAACCTCCTTCTCCACCCTCTGTAGCATAAGCTGACCCCAGCCCGCCTGGATCTTCGCTGCCTTTCCCTGTCCACACCGTCACTCCCCTTATAGGACCCTCCCAACACATAAGAAGTACCTTCACACCCCTCAAGTTACTCTGAATATTCCACCGGACTGGTACTGTCTTTATCTTCTTTTCTGCCTGGTGAAATCTACCCATTTTTGAGGATCAGTCAAATACACATGTCCTCATCTCCTCAACTTTCCTCCTTTCTCTGCATTCCTTAGAGTCTGGGTCTCATTCCTTGTCTGCTTCCTTCTCTACATCGATGCTCGTGATCGCCAGGACTGTCCTAGCACCTGACACTGTCTTTCCAACGTTAAGCCTACAGAAAACGTGCCAAAGAAGCTCACTCAGAATGGAGAGAAAGGGCTGACCGCATACAGGAGGAGGCATGAAGTTTGTGTGCAGATCATGGAGCTGAAAGAAGTCTGAGGCATGTTCTAGGGGAGACTGAGTGAGTGACAACAGCTCTGTCACAGTGATGCTCTGAGGCTGCCCTAACAGGGGGCTCTCGTGGATTTAAAGTTTTATTCATCTAGCAGGTCAAACACCACCCTTTGGGGACTTGAGGCCATATTGCAAATCTGGACAATTTGATTTTTTCATTATTATTCATTATTGATATTAGGGGACTATATTTCAAAAACCAAAGTAAAACTCACATGACTCACTCATACTTGCATTTTCAACATTACTAAAAAAAAAAAAAAATAGAAAAGAATTCGAAGACTGGACCACTGATCGTGGTAGAAATGTTAGCCGTGGGGATATTTCTTTTTTCCTGTCCCAATTATGAATGATAGCACTGGGACAAAGACCACAGGAGCTGTGCCTGCACAACCCTTGTCCCCTCAGTACCTAGAACACTACCTGGGACATGATAGGTCCTAGGTATAAGTGGAAGAACTAACAGTAAATCCACTATAGCTGCACATGCATGAGAAACCATGCTTTCTGAGTCATGTCCAGAAAGTAGTCCTGAAGGTGGAGATGTTGGTCTGTTCTGTTCATTGCTGTGCATTAGAGCTCAAAATGTGCCTGCCAGGCACTCAGTAAATATTTGTCAAGTGAAGGATTGAACGGTGTTCGGATCTTGGAAGCCCTACAAACCAGGTTAAACTTTGGACTCCATCCTAATAGCAACCAGAAGTCATTAAAAGGTTTCAAGTTCGGAAGTTACATGATCAGATTTCAGGTTAAAGGATGATGCTGGTGGGAGAGTGAGGAAGGGCAAGTGGAGAAAGTCAGGGAGCTGTGGCACACGTCCAGGTGGAGGCAGCCCCGATGAGTGGGGATGGAGAAATGAGCACTAGTTGTCAGAGTTTTTTTTTTTTTTTTTTTCTTTTTGCTGTATGCGGGCCTCTCACTGTTGTGGCCTCTCCCATTGCGGAGCACAGGCTCCGGATGCGCAGGCCCAGCGGCCATGGCTCACGGGCCCAGCCGCTCCGCGGCATATGGGATCCTCCCAGACCGGGGCACGAACCCGTATCCCCTGCATCGGCAGGCGGACTCTCAACCACTGCGCCACCAGGGAGGCCCTTGTCAGAGTTTTAAGAAGAAGAATTAACAGCGTGGTTACTGACCACATGTGGGTGGCAAGGTAGAGGTGTCCAGAGCAACTGCCGATTTGAAGCCTGAGCAACTGAGGAGATGGGGCTGCTGTGGATCAGATGCAGTAACAGCAGAAGAGAGGGTTTGCCAGGGAAGACTGTGGTTTGGTTTTACATGTATGTCAAACTTATGAGGACTGTAAACATCTCAGTAGGGAAGTCTAGTAGATGATTGATGACTCTGGTCAGGAAGTTAGGACACACATCTGTCCCAGAAATTAAGGCACAGCTAAGTGACTGCAAACCAGTGGCCAAATTTCTGCCCACAGACTTACTTAGCAAATTAAAAAAATTTTTTGTGTTAGTTGAAACCTTAAAAATGAGAAGACTAGGGCTTCCCTGGTGGTGCAGTGGTTGACAGTCTGCCTGCCGCTGCAGGGGATACGGGTTCGTGCCCTGGTCCAGGAAGATCCCACATGCCGCGGAGCGGCTGGGCCCGTGAGCCATGGCCGCTGAGCCTGCGCGTCCAGAGCCTGTGCTCCGCAACAGGAGAGGCCACAGCAGTGAGAGGCCCGCTTAACCCCCCCCCCCCAAAAAAGAGAAGACTGCACCGAAAAATCCAGATTTTCAACTTGTTGAAGAAAAGTTGAAAATCTAGTAAGGCTGAATCCACATTCCTTTGAGCTAGCAAAGGGTGAGGGCTGGGAAGTGGCTCCCCCTTAGGTGGGAATGTTCAGTCCAGATCACCATAACCCTTATTCCAGGCTGGAATTCTGGGCTTATCCCACACCTGGAGTTCCAGGCACCACTGTCAGGCTGTTTGTGTGCTTGTTCTTCCTAGAACAGAGCTAAGAGAAGAGTGAAGTCTTTCTTACACAACAGTCTCTCTTGAAAGTTGGAAAATGAAAGCTACTAAGAGGAGTGAGTATTTCACAGAAACAAAACAAATTCTTACCCTTGTTCCATATCATCATTGGGTTATCTGTCTAGCACCTAAGGCATTTGACGTGTGACCTCTGACTTGGTTTCTAAAGATAATTTGAGCTACTGTCATGATATTCAGCTTGGAGGTCCATTGCCCAGAAACTCTGCAGCAGATGGTTCTCTCATAAAGCTACAGTGGTCTGGGGGTCAAATTCTGTTCTTCATTCATCTTGATCTTTGTTGCCTTAGCAAGCTGTTTCCACATCCTTGTTAGCTGGTGGTAAGTAATTTATTTATAATAGAATTGTATGTATTGATACTCTTTTCTGATGATATCAATGAGGAATGCAGATTAGACTCTTACTTTAGTGAGGAAGCACTAGTCATGAGCTAAAATGAAGTCCTGCTTATTTTAGTAGCTATAGGGCTTGTTAACTTTCAAGAAATGTGGCATAGGCTTGTTTACAGAATTCTGAAACCTCCTTAGGTTGAGCAATAAAGCATATTGCATGTGTAGTTTCATGGATTTAAAAAAATCAACAACAAAAAAACAAAAACAAGAACTTATTCTGCTTCAGCGCAGGTCCTAATTCTGCCACAAACTTGTTAGTCTTCCGACAAGTTAATTAACTTTTCGAATTTTTCTATGAAGTAGGGTTAAAAATAGCTGAATAATCTACTCTCAGAACAGTGGGAACTACTATGTAAGATGTTTTACAAAGCCATATATAACATTTTACAGATTTTAGTTGTGGTTATGTTTTCTGGTGATAATATAAAATAGCATATGTTAAATCTGCCTCACGTTCAGTCCAAACTTTCATCAGCTTTCTTCTGGTTTATTAAAACTGCATTGGTCGTTGAACTCATTAGTAAAACTGGAGACTTTTCGCTGGCGTTTGATATAGATATGAAAGAAAAGTGTTTTCATACTGAATTGTCTTCAGAGCCGTCACTTTCCGGCTTCCCTTTGGTATTCCTTAATGCTGACTTTACATCTAGTAATTTGATACATTTTTCTGAAAAGCCTGCCGCTCAGAGGATGGGAGTTTGTGCAATTTACTGGAAGATGAATAACAACCACCAGCATTGCCGGTGTCAAGGCGGTGAGAGCAGAGCAAGGGCGCCCTCTTGCGAGGATGTCCTGCCAGTGCACCTCACGGAAGGATGTAATTGGTGGCTCTAGGAGAGAGATTCTCAGCACTCATTTGAGGTAGATGATTCTGCTGCTCTTTGTTTTATTTGCTTAAGAGACCTTCATACGTGGGAGTCATTGACCCTGATTTTGTTTTAATTTACATGTATAAGTGAACTCATATATTTTATCTTTCTCTGTCCTACTTATTTCACCAAGCATAAGTACTCTTTAGGTCCAACCACGTTGTTCCAAATGGCAAGATTTCATTCTTTACATGACTAAGTAATATTCCACCCTTAAGTCTTTCTGACGACTCAGCAATGGGGATTACAGCTGCACCCTTAACTATGTTTTTACCTTGACACCAGTGTTACTATTAATGTCCTAGATTTGGTCTTTACCCAGAAGCCCTTTCTTATCTTGAGAAAACTTAAGAGTACCTCTTTTTACTTCAATTCTCTCTATCCTTTACGTTTAGCCTATGTAGCTAAAAGAAATAGGAGGGACTTTCAACATCCTCCATGGAATGTCCTGGGCCAAATCCATTAGCTCATTTCTACCTGCCGCATTTCTGGAGGCAACATTACTGCCAATCTTTCTGAGACTACATAGCAAGAGTCCTTACTTCTCCAGCTTCCAATAAGAATTTCCTAACTGTCCCTCAGATTTCGTTAACAGTGTCCTCAAGGCCCTTCCAGTATTTGCTTGCTGCCTGGTCCCAAAGCCAGCGCCACAAGTTTTAGGTCTTTATTACAGCAGAAACCCAGTTCCAGCTAACTTCTGTTGCATGTATCTATTACCGTGCAACAAATCAACCTAAACTTAGAGGCTTAAGACAAAAACTTATTATTACCTCTCATAGCCCTGTGGCTTTTCAGGGCCCAGCTATGTGGTTCTTACTTAGGGTCACTCATATGGCTGCAGTCAGATGGCATCTGGTGTTGGAGTCATTGTGTGGACTGAACCCCTAAACTAGCTCACTTATAAATGATGCTGACTGTGAGGTGGGAGCTCAGCTAGAACTGTTACCCAGAGCACCTGCACAGAACCTCTCCGCATAACCTGGGCCTCTCACAGCATGATAGCTGAGCTCTAAGAGGCAACATCCAAGGAGCAAGCCTTTCAAGACATCCATGTGGAGGCTGGGAAGCTACTTGTGATTTAGCCTCTGAGACACCAGAACATCCTTTCCACCTCATTCTATTGGTGAGGCAGTTCATCACTGCCAGCTCAGATTCAAGGGAGGAAAATTAGATTCTACCTCTTGATGTGAGAAGCAGCATGCAATGTGGTACAGGAGGATTTGGTGGTGGCTGTCTCTAGACTCTACCATAATAAAAAACAAGGTATTTATATAGTCTCAAAATCTCCTTCCAGTGGAAAACCTGTCAGACACTACCTTAACGAAATGATCAATGTTAATATCACTATGAAGTACTCAACATTACTCCGTATTCCAACCCCAAAAGCATAAACTGTGTCTAATCTTGAGGAAATGTCAAACAAACCTCAACAGAGAAAATGTACTCTTCAAAGTGTCAAATCATAAAACACAAAAACGGCTAAGTGCTTGCTTCAGATTATGGACTAAGTGGGGATGACAACTAGCAGAGCACATTCCTGGGTAGATCCTGGGCAGGGAACTTCTTTTTCTTTTTCCTTATTGCTATAAAGTAAATTATTAGGAAAAAAGGCAAAATTTGAGTAAGGTCTTTACTCAAGATGGATGCATTAAATCAATACTAATTTCCTGCTTTTGATTACCATATTGAGGCTATTTAAGATGTAGGAAATACACAGTGAAATATTTAGGAGTTAAGGGTCTTTGTGTGTACATCTTACTCTCAAGTGGTTCAGAAAATAATAATAACAATAATAGAAAGATAAAGCAAATGTGGTAAAATATAAATATTTGGGGAGTTTTTTGTACTATTCTTGTAAACTGTATGTGTTTATTGCAAAAAACAAAGCTATACATAAAACAAACAAACAAAAACACAAGCAGATCAAACATACCAGAGAATTCAGAAATGGAATCAAAGAATGAAAACAACTGATACATAGGAAAAGATGTGATCAAACAAAATTTCATGAAACAGCAAGCACACAGTCATACAAAGTCCAAACCAAACAACTTTCTGAGGAAAATTTTTGCAGCACAAAAGACAGCTCATATTCTGAATTTACAAAAGAAATCACAATCAAGCAGCAAAATAAGAGCAGCCCTAAAGAAAATTGAGCACAATACATAAGCAGGTGCTTCACAAGACAGTAAATACAAGTAGCCAGAATAGGTAAAGCCATGCTTTACGATTTCTGGTTAAATTACACGAGCTGAACACATATGATTTCCTCCTTTCCCAAACCCCTACTAAAATGACAGTGGAGGATTTTTTATGATATTTGTAAAGACAAAGAGAGCATGAAATGAGAACAAAAGACCAAAGAGATCACAAAATTTTAGAATCAAAATGCAGGCAAGAAAGCGGTAACTGAGTTAGAACAGCGACGTCCAAAAATTCAGTGCCTATGGGAAGCAGCAGGTGTAAGTGGGGCAGCTAGGAGGAATCAAGCCTATTTGCTTTGCTCTGGAAAGACCCAGGAGTCGAGGCGCCAGCTGCTACTAAAAGTGCAAACGCAGGGCACACATGAAATGCAGATCATTCTGTTTGCCAAGTACTCCTGCTCTGGAAAGACCCAGGAGTCGAGGCGCCAGCTGCTACTAAAAGTGCAAACGCAGGGCACACATGAAATGCAAATCATTCTGTTTGCCAAGCACTCCAAGCACTCCTGAAAAGTGTGAAATAAGGAGGCCAAAAGGCCTGTCCTCATGAAGCTAATCTTCTAATCCTTCTAATAGGGAGCTTACATTCTAATTTATATACATATATAATTATATAATTATTTATATAATTAAATATAATTATATATTAAATATATTATAATAATATATTATATATATATATATATATATAATGTCACAAGGGCTGTGGAAAAAAGTCAGAACACAGGTAGGTAGTCGTGGTCTGCGGAGTGTGTCTTAACGTATGGGGCTCTGGAAAGCCCTTGCTGAAAAGGTGCCATTTGTGCAAAAACTGAAGGAGCTGAGGGGCCAGTCATGCGAAGACCTGTTGGAAGATGGCACAGCAAATGTGACTGTCCTGAATTGGGACTGTGCCTGGCTTGTGGGAGCTAGTTTGGGGAGGGGGCTTAAGGACAGGCATTAGGAGGTAACCAGGAAATAACTAGGACACCATTGCAAGGTTTTTGGAATAAGACAAGGAGACGTTCAAGTGTTTGAAGCTGAAATCTGGAGAATTAACTGAAAGTCATCTTAAAAGAGCAGTTTGACTTCCAGAAACTGTTCCTCTTCCAACACAGCTAGGAAAGAACCTCTCTCCAGCTACAGGGGCAGACTAGAGGTTTACATGCTTGAAAAGTTTGAACTACAGAGCATTTAGTCTCAGAGACACAGCAGAGAGAGCGAAGCCCCTGCTTGAGAACAGGGGAGTCCTGGAAGCCCGCTTACCAGAACGTTCTGCTTACTGCGTCCTCTGCTCCGAACCCTGCTCCCCCAGAAGGGCAGACTCCCAGCAGCACATGGAGGATTTCTGTTTGGGAAAACTGGCCCGCCTACGCATAGCACAGGGAGATCAGCTCGGTGCTCTGTGACCACCTAGAGGGGTGGGATAGGGAGGGTGGGATGGGGGGAGACGCAGGATGGAAGAGATATGGGAGCATGTCTGTGTGTGTAGCTGATTTGCTTTGTTATGGGGCGGAAGCTAACACACCATTGTAGAGCAGTTATACTCCAATAAAGATGTAAAAAAAAAAAAAAAAAAGAAACCTGGCCCGCCTAAAAAAAAGGGACTCTCTAGGCTGACAGTTGGCAATCTCACAGTGATATGCTAGGTCCCTCCCCAATCCTCTCACAGTAAAACCCAGCGGCTGACAGACCCCACCAACCTCCTAGAGCATCCAGTCCATACTCACAAATGTGATCAGCCTGTTACAAGACATTTGTGAAAAGTCTCCAACGCAAAGGAGAGACTAAAATAAGTAAACCAGAGGAGCTCAAAGGAAGCAGAGACAACACATAATACTATGAAAAACAAAAACCTTTTAAAACAAAACTTATAATTAATATTTGCAGAGAGGAAAAAAAATGATTGCAACGAAGAAAAAAGAAAAAGCTGCTACCAAAAAAGAGTATCCAGAGGTAGGGTGACCACCACCCTGGTTTGTCCTGGACTGCCTCCGTTTTAGCACAGAATGTCCCCCATCCCAGGAAATTCACAGTCCCAGGTAAACCAGGATAGTTGGTGGCTGCACTAGAAAAGGAGAAAGCTCTATAAAATTAAAAATATGATGGCAGCAATACGGGATGAGACTAGAAAACTCCAAAATCCCACAGGCTCACTGAATCATGCCATGTGCCCTGCTTCCTCTCCTCCTTCCCTAGTCTTTCCTGCTGTGGCATCAAAAAACCAGCTAAGAGATGGTGCAGAAATTTATTCAATAGAAGGTAAGGTCCTGACCTCAGGTGGTGAAAGTAGGAAAAGAAAGGAAGGAACCAGCTAAGAGGTAGAATCCAAGGGGTTTGAATCCAAGGGCTTTGGAATTTCAGAGGGAGGAAAACACCTCAGACACCGTCTGGTTCAACATCCTCTTCTTATAACCTGGTGCCTGATTCATAGTAATAGTTGAGTACAATATCTGCTGAATAAATTAATGAATAAATGAGGAATGAGACCCAGAGATGTGCTGACACCACTAATTATTGGCTTACCTGGCATATGAACGTAAACCTCCTCACCCCTAAGCCAGCGCCCTCTCCGTTAAGCCACACTTGGTCTCATAAAGCACAATGAATGACTAAAACATTAATCTGAACCTTATTTTATTGCTGCGGCTTGATTCACCTCACTTTCATCCACAGTCTCATTTATTATATGGCACATAAGAATTAATAAATTTTAAAAAAGAGATACGACTGCAGAAATAAAAAGCCAGAGGGTTAGAAAATAAAGCTGAGGACATGAAGCAGGAATAGAACAAAGAGACAAAGATTAAAAAAAGAAGAGAAAAATACTTTTAAAAATGTAGACTCTGTCTGATAGGATTATTAATCTGAATAATAGGAATTCTTGAAAGAAAATGGAGGGGAGGAAATTATCAAAGAACTAATCAAGAACACTTTCTAGGAAGAAGGACTGAAAGGGCTCACTGGGCCCAAAACAATGTTTGGAAGAAAAGAATGGCACCCAGGGACATGGTCAAGAGTGTTCAGAAGAAATGGTCCCTAAAGCCGAGAAAGGGAGTGGGATGGGCAGAGAGAACACATCAGATTCAGAGGGTTTAAATGGAATCAGGAATAAGAATGGCCCATTGGACTGCTCGACAGCAAGGCTAGAAGCTTTAAGTCAAGGAGATCATGCCTCTAAGTTTCCAAGAGAAAATGATGTCAACGTGGACTTCTACAGCCAGTGCGCCAGGATAAAAGCGCAAGGATGTTTCCTGCACTATTGTTTGGATAAGCAAAACTTCAGAAACAGCCTAAATATCTATTATGAGCAATGAAATCAATAATAACAAATAAACATATCATGAAATAAGTATAATAATTATACAACTAAAATATAACATTTTATAATATTCTGATCATTTAAAACAATTTTCTCGACACATTTTACTGAAGAATGAAATTAATTATATGTACTGGCATGGAAAGAACTCCATTATATATTATTAGGTTTAAAGAAGTAAGTTTCAAAATAACAATGTGTATGAGAGTTTTTATTAAAGAATATATAGATAATTGAGAAATTAATATATAGATATAGATAGATAGACAAGTATGGATAAAATAACTGGGAAGAGAGTAAAGTCTCCATGTTATCATTGACTGCCTTTGGAGAATAGTACTTAGAAATTTAGCCTATACTTTTTGCTTTGTACAGTTTTATAGTAGTTGGGTTTTTTCCTTACAGTGTGCAAATTATTTTTAAAATACTATGTATATTTTTCATTTCTTTGTGATGACAGCACCATCTAGTGGTCTATGTTAACTTTTAAAATATTTTAACTTTAAGTTATGTGATATTGAATAATATATTAATATTAAAATAAAAACAAATAACTACAGCAAGGGAAAAGCTTACTTTTAATAAGGCATTTTAAAATAACAAACCCTCTATTATGCTAAGTCAAGTAAGTCAGACAGAGAAAGATAAATACCCTATGATTTCACTTATATGTGGAATCTGGAAAACAAACAAGCAATGAAACAGAAACAGACTCATAGATACAGAGAATAAACTGGTGGTTGCCAGAGGGGGTGGGTGGGAATAGATGAAACAGGTGAATGGTAATTAAGAGGTAAAAACCTCCAGTTATATAATAAATAAGTCACAGTGATGTGATGTATACATAAGGAATATAGTCAATAATATCGTAACAAATTTGTATGGGGACAGATGGATGATAACTGGACTTTTTGTGGTGATTATGTTATAAAGTATAAAAATATTGAATCACGATGTTGTACACTTGGAACTAATATAATACTGTATGTTAATTATAACTCTGTTCTTAAAAAATGATAAGGAGTGGTCAGCCTTGAGTTGATAATTGGTTTGAGTTGATAACTGACTTTGAGTTGATAATTGTTGAAGTTGGATAGTGGGTAAATTGGAATCTGTTTGTGTACATGATTTAATTTCTCAATTATCAAGAATTTAAAATAATTAAAAAAATAAAAAGAACAAACCCTCACAACTTTATCTAAAAAAATTATATCTTAGAATAATCTCCAAGATATATGAAATGGAAAAAATCAAAGTACAGAAAAATATATGTAGTACTCTATCATTTGTACTAAAAGTAAAGCAGAGCATTTTTGCATATTTGATTGTATATGCATAAAATATCTCTGAAATCACAGCCCCCCAGTGAAGTTGGTTGTCTTTAGTGATAAGTAAATGGCTAAAAAATAGGGATGAGAGGAAGACCTTTGTGTATGTTCCCTTTTGAAACTTTAGAATTTTTTTTTTTTTTTTTTTTGCGGTACGTGGGCCTCTCACTGCTGTGGCCTCTCCCGTTGTGGAGCACAGGCTCCAGACGCGCAGGCTCAGCGGCCATGGCTCACGGGCCCAGCTGCTCCGCGGCATGTGGGATCTTTCCGGACCGGGGCACGAACCCGTGTCCCCTGCATCTGCAGGCGGACTCTCAACCACTGCGCCACCAGGGAAGCCCGAACCTTTAGAATTTTAAACCTTAATATAAAATGCTAATTAAAATCAAAGTCCATACCTAAGGAAAATTTGCTCTTGCTCTGTGTAACTTTCAGAGTAATGATGTTATAAACACATCCCTAATATTTATATATCTTATCTGCACCACATGTTAAAGTAGGATTTTCCTTGAAATGAAACTCAGAGGTTCACAGAACCAAATAATCTCTTTAGGGTCCAAGTCTAGAAGACAACTTAAACACTCTGAGAAAAATCAAACTACCGGAAGTTCTCTACTCTGAAAAAAAAGTCATAGTTTGCTCCCCATCCTATATCTTCACCATGGTTTAAGAGGTCCAAGGTCCCTAATCAGCAGCCAGATGTATCTTATCTCCAGAGAGGGTTCACTATTAAAGGGAACAATTGTCAAACCCCCGAAGAGAAAACTCTGGTCATTGAGACCACAGGGTATCATCAAGGACAGTGGTCTTGGACCAAACTTATTTCCCTGAGTTAATTTAGAGTAATCAACAGAAGAGCATAGGGACTTCCTTGGCAGTCCAGTGGTTAAGACTCTTGTGCTTCCACCGTAGGGGGTATGATTTCAGTCCCTGGTCGGGGAACTAAGATTCCCTCATGCTGCGCAGTGTGGCCAAAAAAAAATTTTTAAATAAAAATAAATAAATAAATAAAACAAATAATGATTATTAAAAAAAAAAAAAACATAATGGCTGTCAGCAAGTCCTTGACAGAGTCCTCATAATGATCTGATTAAATAGAGAAGCTTAAGTGGATGGCAATGTTGGTATGAGGATTAATAGTTAGTTGAACAACATAACCAAAGAATATTGATTAATAGATTTCAATCATTTTGCAGATTTCAAGTGCTATCTTCAGCCCGTGCTTTTCAAGAGTGTTACCAGCAACTAGACAGAGAAAACAATATGATTATCCATTTTGTGAAAGACACAAAGCTGTAGTATACATTTTACGACAGAAATAGATGGCCCTGACATTGTGTGAGAACTAATAAAATGGAAATTAAGAGAAAGAAATGTAAAGACTTACACCTATGCTCAAAGAAATTGTCTTCACTAGTGCAGGATACGGAAGGTCTGGTTTATCTGCAGCAGGTGTAAAAGAGACTTGGGAATGTTAGCTCATAGTAAGGATGATGTTTCTGTTTATGGAAAGATCATTACCTAGAACGCAGAGGCAACATTCCTGTTCTACTGCGTACAGAGCTGAAGTCCTGTAGATGCAAAACCCCAAGACACCACACTTCCTAGATGGACTATTGACAAACTAGAAATGATTTAAATGAACACAAGCAGGCTTCTGAGGGGATTTGAATTCATGACGGAGAGCAAATGCAGGGAAAAGAACTAGCAAACTGAAGTCTCAGATGGAATGGTAGCTGTCCTCAGATATCCCAATTGCTCCAGGTGGAAGAGGAAGTAGAAATGTTCAATGTGCCTGAAAGGATAAAAATAAACTCTGTTGGAAGAAATTTCAGGGAAACCAAATTTGCTGTAATATAATTTCATCTTTTCTAACAGTCAGAACTCTACAAACATGGGACGGAATACCTCCAGATGTAGTGTGTCTCTAGATGCTGGAAAGCTCGAGCAAAAGAAGGAAATTTCTATGTGCAAATATTATGAAGGGGACATCCTGTACTGGCTAGAACTTCCAGTATAACATCTAAAGTGGCTGTATTGCCTTAGGGGAAAAGCATTCAGTATTTCACCTTTAAGTATAATGATTGCTCTAGGTTTTTATAATGACTTTTATCAGATTGAGGAAGATTCCTTCCACTCCTAACTTGCCAGGTATTCCGGTCATGGAAGTATTGCTGAGGAGTAAAGAGGCTGCCTTAGAACCGGATGGAATGTGTTCTGTGAGAGGGTCTCAAGTTTCCCCTGCTTTTTTGACATTAATGTAGTATTTCTGGCATTTTGGGAGAGATCACAAACTTTTATACACTGGACATAAGACTTTAGCAGCCCCTTGTCATAACTCCCTTCATTCAAAGGCCTCAGTGTGGGAACATTTAAAATTGCTAAAGTCTTTCCATAAGTGTTGGTCTCACTCCTTAATTAATTTATTCATTAATGCTTTTAAGGTAAAAAAAAATGAATAAGAGAACGTAAAGGAATGAGACCTCCTGGTGAAGTAAACAGCGAAAGGGTTGCTTTAAATGCAACAATAAAAAACAAGACAAGCTGACAACTAGCTGTAAAGTCCCAAGTGGTTGTCGAGTTAATTGTTTACCAAACTCATATTTGTTCAGCCTACATTATCCTTAAAGAAGGCTGTAGAAATTGACCTGTGCTCCGGCACTCACTCCTATAAACCACCTGCTGAACCTCCAGGGAGTGTCAGCTGAGGGCTGTCTCTGCTTCCTGAGAGCTCTATATACAATGGTATTTGCAGAAGGGTGTGATAGAAAAAATAAATAACTGAATTGCATCCATACTGTTCCTGTTTCCTTCTTGATTCTTCAGAAGGGTTTTTTTTTTTCCTTTTAGGGGTACAGATTCTCCTTGGACAAATCCTAGTTAAAACTCCAACTAGGAGGTTACTAAACTTTGGTTAATGAAGGGGCCCAAGGACACGCCTGTGTTTTCATGGACGAGTCGAGTTCAGTGACATGTTTATTAACAGACGTGGTGCGGCCCGTCCTGACCCCAAGACACTGAAGCCTCTGTCTGAACCAGACTCATGGGTTTCTTCCTAGCCTTTCTCAGGGACAGGAATACTTCTGGTAAGTTTTTATAAACTCCATATACTTTTTAATCTCAAAATGAAACTCTTTTTTATTAGTCTATATTAACCAGTAATATATTTCATCGCCGTAACTTTGAAATTCCACGTATTGTTCTTCCCCGGAGATTTTTTTTAAAGCCAAAGAAATATGGCTTAAAAGGTGGAGGAGAAATCTCCACTTTGTAGAACAGCCCCTCTGAATTTTGTTCTTCTCCTTTGCTATGATTGGTTTCTTTGTGCAAGTTTTTCTTTTTTTCCACATTAGAAGATATGTATTTTCATTTAATTCCAAGGTGGAATTAAGCAAGTTAAATGGAATCACAAGACCTCACTCTGTTCCCATACTTTCCTTGTGTTGAAATATAGTGCTATATTTTGGTAACAGCAAGAAATAATTTCAAATATTTCAATAATATTTCAATAATTCAATTTCAATAATTTGAAATTCTATAATTTCAAATATTTCTGAGGAACAGAGTTAAATAATGACTTATTTATTTTTAATTTAGAATAAAGAAGATAAATAATATTTCTTTCTGTGACCAACATAATTTTGTTCTAGATATTCAACGAGCAACCTGAGGTAAAATGTTATGGAATATGCCTCAAAATTCAGGTTGGATCAAACTAATGTCATGGCCTGTTGGGCCGTGTAATAAGGTACAGAAAAGCCACCCAGGCTCACAGAACAACTGTCTGTTGAGACAGAGCAGCAATTACATTAGCAACAATTAAAACAAAATTTCCCTGAGATGCAATATTTATAATCAACCTATACAAACACAGGCAAAATGCTGTTTTTCATATCTACAGGCCCAACCTAGAGCCATTTTACCTAAGATTTAGCAGCAAAGACTCTTTATTATGAAAATTTTCAAACATACAGGAAAAATGAAATAATTATACCATGAACACCCAAATACCTACCATGCAGATTCTATAATTAACATTTTCCTGAGACTACCCTGGAGGTCCAGTGATTAAGACTCAGCGCTTCCAATGCAGGGGGCATGGGTTCGATCCCTGGTCGGGGAAGTAAGATACCACAGCCGGGCGGTGTGGGAAAATAGAAAAAAAAATTTTAAATAATAAAAATAAAATAAAAACATTTTCCTATATCAGCTTCTTCACATACTATCCAATATCCATTTATCCATCCATCAATTTGTCTTATTTACTATTATGATGCATTTTAAAGTTGCAGATCTCAATTTGAAGTGTACCCCTAAATACTTCGGGATACATATCACTAACTAGAGTTCAATACTTGTTTATTCCTTGAGGTAAAATTCACGTGCAGGGAAATGCGCATATCTTTAGTATACCATTTGATATATACATCTGTGTAATCCAAGCCCCTGTCAAGATATAGAGCATCACCATCACTCCAGATCTAGCAAGGCTCTTCATACCCCTGCTCAGTCAGTCCCTTTCCCCACCCTAGAGGCAAACACTATTCTCCTTCATACAGTATACATGCATGATTCTTTTTACATTCATTCATGTTTTTTTTTTTTTTTTTTTTTTTCTTTTTGCGGTATGTGGGCCTCTCACTGTTGTGGCCTCTCCCGTCGCGGAGCACAGGCTCCGGACGCGCAGGCCCAGCGGCCACGGCCCACGGGCCCAGCCGCTCCGCGGCATATGGGATCCTCCCAGACCGGGGCACGAACCCGCATCCCCTGCATCGGCAGGCGGACTCTCAACCACTGCGCCACCAGGGAGGCCCTCATTCATGTTTTTGAGTGTATCAGTAAGTCATTCCTTTTTTTTACTATGAGTAGTATTACAATAGTATCCCATTGTACGAATGTCCCACAGTTGTTTATCTTTTCTTTTGTTGATGGACACCCGAGTTTTATCCAGTTTGGGGCTATTATGAGGAAACCTGCTATGGACATTTACATGTATCTTTCACTGGACTTATGTTTTCAGCCTCTTGTGTAAACACCTAGGAGTAGAATTGCTGGGTCATAATGTACTAATAGTTTTAGTTTTATAAGACACCATCAGAGCCTTTCCAAAATGATTGCATCATTTCATCTCCCTCACTTCAGTTATTCGACATCCTTGCTAATTTTGGGATGGTTAGCCCTTTTAATTTTTGTTGTTCTGGTGTTTGGGTAATGCTGTCTTACTGTGGTTTTATTTGCATTTACCTAATGACTAATGTTGCTAAGCATTTCCCCAGGGGTTTATTGGTCATTCATATATCTTCCTTTGTTGAATGCCTATTTAAGTACTTGGCTCATTTTTTTACAAATTTGGTGGCTTTTCTTTTTATTATTGAGTTGGAGGAGTTCTTGTAAGTATGTATTGCAGCTGCAAGTCCTGTGTCAGATATATAATATGCAGTTCTTTTTCTATTCTGAATCTTAACCCCTTATCAAATACATGATTTGTAAATATTTTCTACAGAAGTAGAAACGTAATGTTGTACACATGAAACATATAATGTTATAAACTGATGTTACCTCAATAAAAATAAATCTAAAAAAATTAAATGATAAGGCTTCTAGCGCAAAAAAGATAGAAGAGTATCTTTGCAACTTGGGAATTTAAAAAAAGGCTTTTAGATAGCACACGGAAATTAATAACCATACAAAAATATAAGTAATTAGACTTCATCAAATTTAAAACTAGTGCTCGTCAAACTACATATTTAAGAAAATGAATGGGCAAGCCACAGACTGGGAGAACATAACTGCAAACAATAGAGGGGCCTGCTTTCATGGGGAGAGACAAACAAAATATGCAAGGGAGAAGAACTGTGATCAACAGAAAACAGGACAATGAAGAGTGCTCAGAGCCTGGTTTAGCCTGAAGGTCAGGAAAGGCCTCTGTGCAGAGGTGGTATTGGGACAGGAACTAGACACAGGGAAAATGTAGGGAAGATGGCCAGGCCCGGGCAGGAGGAGCTGTGCAGGGCTCAGCACGCGTGAGCTCGCTGCGACCAGGGATACAGACAAGATCAGCTCGAGGGAGCACAGGACGTGTCACAGGTGTGACCATCAGAGGGGATGCGGGGCAGGTGATGCAGGGCCTCGCAGGGAAGGCCTGGGGATTAGGATTGTATTCCAGGGGAAGCCACTTGCGAGTTAAGCAGATGGGTGGCGTGATCAGATTTACACTTAGAAAGATGATTCTAGATGATTCCTGAAGGACAGCAGGAGTGCAGGATGGTGGGGCGACATTAATTTAATGACCCATTTCCCTCCCCAAATCGAGAAGATAATGTCTGAAGTTAGTTGGTTTCTGGGGATCATCTAAGTAATCATGACAAATCAAGATGCCATGCTGTAGTTATTCGTAAGCGACTGCAACTTAAATAAGCTTAGATGCACTATGATATGATCTAAATACATATGACAAAAGGAGTAAGATTTATTTTTATTACGTAAAAATGGATATGATTTATCTACAGTCTGCTACTAAATTATAATTGCAGTTAATCCTATGACAGGGGACACGTGATTCATTTACACACGGAGTAACCTGAGATGGACAATAGCATCCAGAGATCAGGCTGTAGGTACCTGACCCAGGAAGAAATGCAGGTTGCACAACCGTCTATGTTTCAGATGCTCCGACAAAGAATACTCAAGAGTGGGGAGGGGGCAAAGAGCTTCATCTTCTGAAGGCATCAGCTTTGCCTTCAGACAGTAAACGTTTGACTTTGAGACCCAGAAGATGGCCATGAAGCCACCTTTCCTGGAATTGAGGGCATGGTGGTGGAGGGATGCTGGTTATTGGCTCTCTGCCCCAGCAGTTGGGAAGGACCTAATTAGTTTCCACGTTCAAGAGCCATAGATGTTACCGAGCCTGCATGCCCACAGCACAGAAAGCCAAACACTGGCAGCGGGAATTCACAGCAAGGTAAAGGTTGATTGCAGGACACCAAGCAAGTGTGTGGGAGACAAGCCTCAGATCCACACCCGCTTGGTCTTGGAGTTGAGAGTGTTTTAAAGGGGAAGAATGAAGAAGCTAGGATTATCATCATCTTGTGACATTTCTGAATCTAGCTCAGGAGTCAGAATGTCTCTGGTTTAGACTCTCTGGCCAAGTGGTCCACGGCTCAGGGTCTGTGAGCTCATCTTGCCCTGGAGAAACAGCCTGAGCTTGTAAGTTAACGATGATACCTACAACAGCAGTTCTATTGCATTAACTATGTTATTGATGACATCAACTTCAGTCACCTGACTCTGGTGGATTAGCGGTCAGTTAGCACATGATTGAGGTCAGGGGCACAAGAAAGGGAATAAAGTTTTGGACAGCGAGATTGAGCATAAACTTGGTAAGGGACCTCGGTTTTAGGGGGACTTGGTTTCGCAGATATCTCACAATACGTATTACCTACCACATCCTTTCACTCAGCTTTCAAATTGTACTTAAAATCCAACAAGAACCTTGTGTTCGTTATGTCTAGGATAACAGCATCCAGTATGCAGAGCTAGAAATAACTCACAGTGTATGATCTACATGTGTAGAAAATGCTAATGGATGCCTCCTTCTAGAAACAGCTACCTTAAAGTCAGTGGATATTCTGGGTGTGGGACAGCTGAAGGCTATGGGAGACTGTCTGCATAGGTGCGTCTTGGTTACCATGTACTGTAACAAAACGTTAGCGACCTTGGGTATTTCCTCCTCATTTCTTGTTCCGACCTACAGCACTTGGTCGCCGCTAGATGGCATCGTTTCTTTTTCTTCTCTGTTATTTTGCTTCTATTGTTTCAGGAACAGTCCTCCCTAAGATACTGGCAATAAAAATTATTTTTTGTTCTCTGAGCTGCTGTAACAGACCGAAATAGTCCTCATATCCTCTGAAGAAGCACGAGTGTGAGCAATCTAATTTCCAAATGCTGAAGGATTGTGGAACACATGAGACTTTATTCTACTAACCTTGAGGAAGTTTGAGAAATTAATATTCTCTACTGCTGAATTCACATGATTCCGTGGATCTTTTTTTCCAGTGATTTCATCTCCCCTTTTCCTCCTTGTACAGCATCTTAACTAATGTCAGGGCACCCTGTGCACCCCATATAGCCAGCAAACATCCAGAACCCTCCCATCCTTCCTTCCAAGCGGCTTTAGCTTCACCCCTTCCTCTCTATTTCAATTGCCGAACCTAATGCAGAGCTAAGTCACTCCAAGTTTTTCCAAATATGATTCGTTTCCTTCAATCTATCCTTCACAGGGAGATGCAGTTACTGTTCTCAAAATGCTGCTTCGTCATGCTGTCATGCTACTAAAGACCTATAGTTACTTTCTAATAGCATTTAAATAAAAACTAAGGCCTCACCTTAAATTCTATCAATTCTCCTTTGCCTATTCAATCTGATCTTTTCCACTATCTAGCATAAGGTAAGAAAAGGAAACTCAGATGGCAAACAAACATAGGGAAGTAGATATAAAGATAGTGGAGTTCTGTAGCACCTTAACAAGACCCTTCTACCCTACTTCTGTTCACCCTTCACCTCCCAAATGGAGCTGTACCTCCTCTTCCAAGTCTTTTCTGACTACCTCAGCCCCAAGGGTTCTCATTCTTAGACAGATTTCCCTAGCACTTGGTGTCTGTCTTCTATCTTACTTTCCATAAGGAACACAGGTTAGTAAATATTGACCGCACCTCTCTTTTGTCCCGTTTCCCTCTGTGAGAAGGTAGAGTTCTTGAGGACAGAGGCTCTTGCTTTTTTGCCCTCTCATGGCACCCGCTATGATTTCTGCCCAGTGGTTAGCATCTAGAGTTGGAGAGATACAATTAAAAGATTGATAGAGAGCACATGTTAAAAAAAATAATGTCATTTGCAGCAACAAGGATGGACCTAGAGATTGTCATACTGAGTGAAGTAAGTCAGACAGAGAAAGACAAATATCGTATGATATCGCTTATATGTGAAATCTAAAAAAAATGGTGCAAATGAACTTATTTACAAAAATAGAAACAGTCACGTATGTAGCAAACAAACTTACGGTTACCAAGGGGGAAGGGGAAGAAGGGATAAATTGGGAGATTGGGACTGACGTGTACACACGACTGTATATACAATAAATAACTAGTAAGGACCCACTGTACAGCACAGGGAACTCTACTCAGTACTCTGTAATGACCTGTATGGGAAAAGAATCTAAAAAGGAGTGTATATATGTATGTATATAACTGATCTTACCATATGGTCCATCAAACATTCTCCTAGACTGAAAAATCATGTCCACACAAACACCTGCACTTGAATGTTTATAGCAATTTTATTCATAATCTCCAAAAACTGATAACAACCAAGATGTCTTTCAATAGGTGAATGGATAAACCAACTGTGGTACATCCATCTAATAGAGTATTATTCAGTGGTAAAAAGCAATCAGCTATCAAGCCATAAAAAGACATACAGTAAATACTAATTGCTAAGTGAAAGAAGATAGTCTGAAAAGCTACAGACTATATGATTCTAACTTTATGACAATTAGAAAAGGCAAAACTAGGGACAGTAAATAGATAAGTGGTTGTCAGGACTTGAGAAGTTTGGAGGACAGGGATGAGTAAAGGAAGTACAAGAGAAACTATTCTGTATGATACAGTAGCAGTGATTGACGTGAGTTTGTCAAAACTGTCCAATGCAAAGAATTAAACAATGTAAATTATGGATTTCAGTTAATAACGTGTCAATTTTTGTTCATTAATTGTAACAAATGTATTATATTAATGCAGGATGTTAATAATAGGAGAAATCGCAGAGACAGGGGAGAGTACACCGACCTCTCTGTGCTGTTTAATATTTTTGTAAATTGAAAACTGTGCTACAAAACTAAGGCTGTTTCTTTTTTTTTTTTTCTTTTTGCGGTATGCGGGCCTCTCACTATTGTGGCCTCTCCCGTTGCGGAGCACAGGCTCCGGATGCGCAGGCCCAGCGGCCATGGCTCACGGGCCCAGCCGCTCCGCGGCATATGGGATCCTCCCAGACCGGGGCACGAACCCGTATCCCCTGCATCGGCAGGCGGACTCTCAACCACTGCGCCACCAGGGAGGCCCTGTTTCTTATTTTTAAATATATAAGTGATGTAAGAAGAAAAATGTATATGTGACTTTGGAAGCAGCCAATAACATGTTGACTTACTCTAAAAATCACAAAACATTGTTTTACTTATTGCAAAGATTTGTGCATTTGAATAAATCACTAAATTCAACTTACTTATGCCAAGGTGACTTATTAACAGCCAGTTCCCATAAAACTGCCCAGAATCTTTTTTATTATTATTATTTTTATTATTTTTATTAGTTTCTGCTTTATAACAAAGTGAATCAGTCATACATATACATCTATTCCCCCATCCCTTCCCTCTTGAGTCTCCCTCCCTCCCACCCTCTCCATCCCACCCCTCCAGGCGGTCACGAGGCACCCAGCTGATCTCCCTGTGCTATGCGGCTGCTTCCCACTATCTATCTACCTTACGTTTGGTACTATATATATGTCCATGCCTCTCTTTCGCTTTGTCACAGCTTACCCTTCCCCCTCCCCGTATCCTCAAGTCCATTCTCAAGTAGGTCTGTGTCTTTATTCCTGTTTTACCCCTAGGTTCTTCATGACAATTTTTTTTCTTAAATTCCATACATATGTGTTAGCATACGGTGTTTGTCTTTCTCTTTCTGAGTTACTTCACTCTGTATGACAGACTCTAGGTCTATCGACCTCATTACAAATAGTTCAGTTTCGTTTCTTTTTATGGCTGAGTAATATTCCATTGTATATATGTGCCACATCTTCTTTATCCATTCATCTGATGATGGACACTTAGGTTGTTTCCATCACCGGGCTATTGTGAATAGAGCTGCAATGAGCATTTTGGTACATGTCTCTTTTTTTTTTTTTTTTTTTTTTTTTTTTTTTTGCGGTACGTGGGCCTCGTGCTGCTGCGGCCTCTCCTGTCGCGGAGCACAGGCTCCGGAAGCGCAGGCTCAATGACCATGGCCCACGGGCCCAGCCGCTCCACGGCATGCGGGATCCTCCCGGACCGGGACACAAACCCGCGTCCCCTGCATCGACAGGAGGGCCCCCAACCACTGCGCCACCAGGGAAGCCCTCTCTTTTTGAATTATGGATTTCTCAGGGTATATGCCTCGTAGTGGGATTGCTGGGTCATATGGTAGTTCTATTTTTAGTTTTTTAAGGAATCTCCATACTGTTCTCCATAGTGGCTGTACCAATTCACATTCCCACCAGCAGTGCAAGAGTGTTCCCTTTTCTCCACACCCTCTCCAGCATTTATTGTTTCTAGATTTCTTGATGATGGCGATTCTGACTGGTGTGAGATGATATCTCATTGTAGTTTTGATGTGCATTTCTCTCATGATTAATGATGTTGAGCATCCTTTCATGTGTTTGTTGGCAGTCTGTATATCTTCTTTGGAGAAATGCCTATTTAAGTCTTCTGCCCATTTTTGGATTGGGTTGTTTGTTTTTTTGCTATTGAGCTGCATGAGCTGCTTATAAATTGTGGAGATTAATCCTTTGTCAGTTGCTTCATTTGCAAATATTTTCTCCCATGCTGAGGGTTGTCTTTTGGTCTTGTTTATGGTTTCCTTTGCTGTGCAAAAGCTTTGAAGTTTCATGAGGTCCCATTTGTTTATCTTTGTTTTTATTTCCATTTCTCTAGGAGGTGGGTCCAAAAGGATCTTGCTGTGATTTATGTCATAGAGTGTTCTGCCTATGTTTTCCTCTAAGAGTTTGATAGTTTCTGGCCTTACATTTAGGTCTTTAATCCATTTTGAGCTTATTTTTGTGTATGGTGTTAGGGAATGATCTAATCTCATACTTTTACATGTCCCTGTCCAGTTTTCCCAGCACCACTTATTGAAGAGGCTGTCCTTTCTCCACTGTACATTCCTGCCTCCTTTATCAAAGATAAGTTGACCTTACGTGCATGGGTTGGTCTCTGGGCTTTCTATCCTGTTCCATTGATCTATCTTTCTGTTTTTATGCCAGTACCACACTGTCTTGATTACTGTAGCTTTGTAGTATAGTCTGAAGTCAGGGAGCCTGATTCCTCCAGCTCCGTTTTTGGTTCTCAAGATTGCTTTGGCTATTCGGGGTCTTTTGTTTTTCCAAACAAATTTTGAAATTTTTTGTTCTAGTTCTGTGAAAAATGCCAGTGGTAGTTTGATAGGGATTGCATTGAATCTGTAGATTGCTTTGGGTAGTAGAGTCATTTTCACAATATTGATTCTTCCAATCCAGAAGCATGGTATATCTCTCCATCTATTTGTATCATCTTTCATTTCTTTCATCAGTGTCTTATAATTTTCTGCATACAGGTCTTTTGTCTCCTTAGGTAGGTTTATTCCTAGATATTTTATTCTTTTTGTTGCAGTGGTAAATGGGAGTGTTTTCTTGATTTCACTTTCAGATGTTACATCATTAGTGTACAGGAATGCCAGAGATTTCTGTGCATTAATTTTGTATCCTGCTACTTTACCAAATTCATTGATTAGCTCTAGTAGTTTTCTGGTAGCATCTTTAGGATTCTCTACGTATAGTATCATGTCATCTGCAAACAGTGACAGCTTTACTTCTTCTTTTCCGATTTGGATTCCTTTTATTTCCTTTTCTTCTCTGATTGCTGTGGCTAAAACTTCCAAAACTATGTTGAATAAGAGTGGTGAGAGTGGGCAGCCTTGTCTTGTTCCTGATCTTAGTGGAAATGGTTTCAGTTTTTCACCAGTGAGGACGATGTTGGCTGTGGGTTTGTCATATATGGCCTTTATAAGGTTGAGGAAAGTTCCCTCTATGCCTACTTTCTGCAGTGTTTTTATCATAACTCGGTGTTGAATTTTTTTGAAAGCTTTCTCTGCATCTATTGAGATGATCATATGGTTTTTCTTCTTCAGTTTGTTAATATGGTGCATCACATTGATTGATTTGCATATATTGAAGAATCCTTGCATTCCTGGAATAAACCCCACTTGATCATGGTGTATGATCCTTCTACTGTGCTGTTGGATTCTGTTTGTTAGTATTTTGTTGAGGATTTTTGCATCTATGTTCATCAGTGATATTGGCCTGTAGTTTTCTTTCTTTGTGACATCCTTGCCTGGTTTTGGTATCAAGGTGATGGTGGCCTCGTAGAATGAGTTTGGGAGTGTTCCTCCCTCTGCTATATTTTGGAAGAGTTTGAGAAGGATAGGTGTTAGCTCTTCTCTAAATGTTTGATCGAATTCGCCTGTGAAGCCATCTGGTCCTGGGCTTTTGTTTGTTGGAAGATTTTGAATCACAGTTTCAATTTCAGGGCTTGTGATTGGTCTATTCATATTTTCTATTTCTTCCTGATTCAGTCTTGGCAGGTTGTGCATTTCTAAGAATTTGTCCATTTCTTCCAAGCTGTCCATTTTATTGGCATAGAGTTGCTTGTAGTAATCTCTCATGATCTTCTGTATTTCTGCAGCGTCAGTTGTTACTTCTCCTTTTTCATTTCTAATTCTATTGATTTGAGTCTTCTCCCTTTTTTTCTTGATGAGTCTGGCTAATGGTTTATCAATTTTGTTTATCTTCTCAAAGAACCAGCTTTTAGTTTTATTGATCTTTGCTAATGTTTCCTTCATTTCTTTTTCATTTATTTCTGATCTGATCTTTATGATTTCTTTCCTTCTGCTAACTTTGGGCGTTTTTTGCTCTTCTTTCTCTAATTGCTTTAGGTGCAGGGTCAGGTTGTTTACTCGAGATGTTTCCTGTTTCTTAAGGTGGGATTGTATTGCTCTAAACTTCCCACTTAGAACTGCTTTTGCTGTGTCCCATAGGTTTTGGGTCATCGTGTCTCCATTGTCATTTGTTTCTAGGTATTTTTTAATTTCCTCTTTGATTTCTTCAGTGATCACTTCGTTATTGAGTAGTGTATTGTTTAGCCTCCATGTGTTTGTATTTTTTACAGATCTTTTCCTGTAGTTGATGTCTAGTCTCATAGCATCGTGGTCAGAAAATATACTTGATACAATTTCAATTTTGTTAAATTTACCAAGGCTTGATTTGTGACCCAAGATATGATCTATCCTGGAGAATGTTTCATGAGCACTTGAGAAAAATGTGTATTCTGTTGTTTTTGGATGGAATGTTCTATAAATATCAATTAAGTCCATCTTCTTTAATGTATCATTTAAAGCTTGTGTTTCCTTATTTATTTTCATTTTGGATGATCTGTCCATTGGTGAAAGTGGGGTGTTACAGTCCCCTACTATGAGTGTGTTACTGTCGATTTCCCCTTTTATGGCTGTTAGTAGTTGCCTTATGTATTGAGGTGCTCCTATGTTGGGTGCATAAATATTTACAATTGTTATAGCTTCTTCTTGGATCGATCTCTTGATCATTATGTAGTGTCCTTCTTTGTCTCTTCTAATAGTCTTTATTTTAAAGTCTATTTTGTCTGATATAAGAATTGCTACTCCAGCTTTCTTTTGATTTCCATTTGCATGGAATATCTTTTTCCATCCCCTTACTTTCAATCTGTATGTGTCTCTAGGTCTGAAGTGGGTCTCTTGTAGACAGCATATATATGGGTCTTGTTTTTGTATCCATTTAGCCAATCTGTGTCTTTTGGTGGGAGCGTTTAGTCCATTTACATTTAAGGTAATTATCGATATGTATGTTCCTATTCCCATTTCCTTAATAGTTTTGGGTTCGTTATTGTAGGTTTTTTCCTTCTGTTGTGTTTCTTGCCTAGAGAAGTTCCTTTAGCTTTTGTTGTAAAGCTGGTTTGGTGGTGCTGAACCCTCTCAGCTTTTGCTTGTCTGTAAAGATTTTAATTTCTCCATCAAATCTGAATGAGATCCTTGCTGGGTAGAGTAGTCTTGGTTGCAGGTTTTTCTCCTTCATCACTTTAATTATGTCCTGCCACTGTCTTCTGGCTTGCAGAGTTTCTGCTGAGAGATCAGCTGTTAACCTGATGGGGATTCCCTTGTGTGTTATCTGTTGTTTTTCCCTTGATGCTTTTAATATGATTTCTTTGTGTTTAATTTTTGACAGTTTGATTAATATGTGTCTTGGCGTATTTCTCCTTGGATTTATTCTGTATGGGACTCTCTGTGCCTCCTGGACTTGATTAACTATTTCCTTTTCCATATTAGGGAAGTTTTCAACTATAATCTCTTCAAATATTTTCTCAGTCCCTTTCTTTTTCTCTTCTTCTTCTGGAACCCCTATAATTCGAATGTTGGTGCATTTAATGTTGTCCCAGAGGTCTCTGAGACTGTCCTCTGTTCTTTTCATTCTTTTTTCTTTATTTTTCTCTGCATCAGTTATTTCCACTATTTTATCTTCCACCTCACTTATCCGTTCTTCTGCCTCAGTTATTCTGCTATTGATCCCATCTAGAGTATTTTTCATTTCATTTATTGTGTTTTTAATTGATGCTTGATTCATCTTTAGTTCTTCTAGGTCCTTGTTAACTGTTTCTTGCATTTTGTCTATTCTATTTCCAAGATTTTGGATCTTGGAAATAGAATCGTGGATCATCTTTACTATCATTATTCTGAATTCTTTTTCAGGTAGACTGCCTATTTCCTCTTCATTTGTTAGGTCTGGTGGGTTTTTATCTTGCTCCTTCTCCTGCTGTGTATTTTTCTGTCTTCTCATTTTGCTTATCTTACTGTGTTTGGGGTCTCCTTTTTGCAGGCTGCAGGTTCGTAGTTCCCGTTGTTTTTGGTGTCTGTCCCCAGTGGCTAAGGTTGGTTTGGTGGGTTGTGTAGGCTTCCTGGTGGAGGGGACTAGTGCCTGTGTTCTGGTGGATGAGGCTGGATCTTGTCTTTCTGGTGGACAGGTCCATGTCTGGTGGTGTACTTTGGGGTGTCTGTGGACTTTTTATGATTTTAGGCAGCCTCTCTGCTAATGGGTGGCATTGTGTTCCTGTCTTGCTAGTTGTTTGTCATAGGGTGTCCAGCACTGTAGCTTGCTGGTCGTTGAGTGAAGCTGGGTGCTGGTGTTGAGATGGAGATCTCTGGAAGATTTTCGCCATTTGATATTATGTGGAGCTGGGAGGTCTCTTGTGGACCAGTGTCCTGAAGTTGGCTCTCCCACCTCAGAGGCACAGCACTGACTCCTGGCTCCTCAATTTGGGATGATGTGTTTTCTATTCATGTATTCCACACATGCAGGGTACATCAAGTTGATTGTGGAGCTTTAATCCGCTGCTTCTGAGGCTCCTGGGAGAGATTTCCCTTTCTCTTCTTTGTTCTCACAGCTCCTGGGTCTCAGCTTTGGATTTGGCCCCACCTGTCCGTGTAGGTCACCGGAGGGCGTCTGCCCAGATTCTTAATGTCAACATGATGTGACAGATTCTATCTCTACTAACAGATATACCTTGGGTTTTGGGAACACAATACTAATGAAAAAAATCAATACAGGGCTTCCCTGGTGGCACAGTGGTTAAGAATTCACCTGCCAATGCTGGGGACGTGGGTTTGAGCCGCAGTCTGGGAAGATCCCACAGCCCGTGGAGCAATTAAGCCCGTGTGCCACAACTACTGAGCCTGTGCTGTAGAGACCGCGAGCCACACCTACTGAGCCCGTGTGCCACAACTACTGAAGCCCGTGTGCCTAGAGCCCGTGCTCCACAACAAGAGAAGCCACCGCAATGAGAAGCCCATGCACCACAACAAAGAGTAGCCCCCACTCGCTGCAACTAGAGAAAGCCTGCGTGCAGCAATGAAAACCCAATGCAGCCAAAATCAATCAATCAATCAATTAATTTTTACAACATCAATACATTCTTAGAGAAATAAACAGAATCCATCAACTGTTATAGATCTGGACATACCACAGAATAACATAATCACTTTTTCCTACACTGATTTCCCTGAACCATCTGGAACACTCAGTTCTGTTTTCCTTAATCACTGTGTTGGACAACTTCTCCCCATGTCTTCTCCATCTGAGTGTGTAACTGTGAGCTTGGTTTCAGTGTAGCAGGGGACAGATGACAAAAAGCAATGGTGAGGCAGATGTGTTGGCATCATAAAGTTTTTAACAAGGCACTGGCAGTCATAAGTAATAATTAACCTCCAATCCCTACCCCAGACATGGCAAGATACCAGGGAGAACTAGGAATGAGACCAGAGATGGATAAGAGCTTTTCAGTTAAGGTGGACTTAACTTTGTTAAAAATAAATTTTTGAGGGAATTCCCTGGCAATCCAGTGGTTAGAACCTGGCACTTTCACTGCCAGGATCCGGGTTCAATCCTTGAGCAGGGAACTAAGATCCCACAAGCTGCCCAACATGGCACAGCCCAAAAAATTAATAATTAAAATTTTGAATATCTGTATAACAAAAAGGATCATAAACAAAGACAAGAGATAGATTGAAAGGAAGTTGTTGTTGTTGTTGTTTTTTTGCGGTACACGGGCCTCTTACTGTTGTGGCCTCTCCTGTCGCAGAGCACAGGCTCCGACGCGCAGGCTCAGTGGCCATGGCTCATGGGCTCAGCCGCTCCGCGGCATGTGGGATCCGCACGGACCGGGGCACGAACCTGCGTCCCCTGCACCAACAGGCGGACTCTCAACCACTGCGCCACCAGGGAAGCCCTGAAAGGAATTTTTTATCCAAAGTTTATAATGAGTGTCTACAAATCAGTGAGAAAATTACAAATGCCCAGTTTAAAACTGGGCAAAACATAAAGACAAGTTATTCACAGAACAAACTGTATAAATAATAAATCAACACATAAAAAAAGTTCAACCTCACTAGAAATCAGGGAAAAGCCAATTTAAACATGAGACAGTATTTTTAACTTCAAATAGGGGGGGAAAACCGGAAGAGGGAGTGTTGAGGAAGGATTTGGGAACCAGTTCTTTACATATAGTACTGAGAAGGTTGTAAATTTCAGGGAAATTTGTGAAGGAACATTTCAAAAGTTTATACATCCAGCAGTTCTACTTCTATAAATCTTTCCTAGAGATATGTGTACCTGTGTGCAAATTTATATTTACAAAAAAATATTTTCCGCTGCATTGTTGGCAATGACAAAAAATTAGAAGGAACCCAAATTCCCATCAATATGAGTGGTTAAATGACAGTAGAGCCATACTCTAGAATGCTCAGCTTCCAGTAACCAGAATAAGCTCGACCAATGTGCACTGATGTGAAAAATTTCCAAGATACATCTTAACCCCCTTGGTAGTATTCTTTTTTTTTTTAAATTTAATTAATTTATTTTTGTCTGTGTTGGGTCTTCGTTTCTGTGCGTGGCTTTCTCTAGTTGCGGCGAGCGGGGGCCTCTCTTCATCACGGTGCGCGGGCCTCTCACTGTCACAGCCTCTCTTGGTGTGGAACACAAGCTCCAGACGCGCAGGCTCGGTAGTTGTGGCTCACGGGCCTAGTTGCTCCACGGCATGTGGGATCTTCCCAGACCAGTGCTCGAACCCGTGTCCCCTGCATTGACAGGTGGATTCTCAACCACTGCACCACCAGGGAAGCCCCGGTAGTATTCTTCATATCTTAAAATGTGCATACCTATGACACATAAATTCCATGTCTAATTTTCTGTCCTACAAACCTACGAAAAGCTACAGACTTCTGATCAATATCCCCCAAACTATTGTCAATTGTAAGAAGTATGTCCAAAAGAAAAAAAAAAAAGAATCAGAAATCTGTTCAAAACCAGCAGATTTTAAAGAACTTATTATCCCCTCACCCACCTCTGTTCTGCTATAGCAACGCTGGAAGACTGCAACTAGGAAAGAGAGCAAGCCTAACTCCCACCTCAAATCTTGTCTCTCAACTACAGGGTATGATGAAGTCATTTAAAAAATATATTTAAAGGAGACTGAACCCTTAGGTGAAAGACCCCAATAAGTTATCTCCCTAAAATAGACAGTAAATAAAGAATTTGGAATGAGTTGCAGGGGAAAGATGTGAAATCTCTTTCTTTGGGTCTTCTTAAAATTATAACATTCCCACATATGTCTGCAGTGTTTTAAATATTTTCCATTTATGTAGTAAACATTGAAAGACAGAAAGACAGAGGTTATTTCCAACTAGATGTTATCCTTTCCCCCCAATGGAACTATGCTTTCCTTTCTAGACACATGAGCTCTCCTTTTTCGAGTCTGAGATTGGAAGTTCTCATGGTTGAATTGTTAACACATTTATCTTTATTTGGGTCGAGTTTGATCCAGCTACTCTGAAGACTATGGTTTCTTCACTAAAAATTGCTTCCATTGTAGATTTATCACCTGGTTGGCAAACGCTGGATAACTTCAGGCACAAGAACATTACTCTGAACCTGGGTGTGGTCAGTGAGATAGAAACCAACATTTTTTTTTCCTTCATGATATGAAATATACTCTATCTTTACTCCCAGGGTTTTGTCCAAAAAACTCATAAAACATAAATTGACTCTGCCCTTCAGACTCCCATGTTCTCCTCCAATCTACACAGCAAAGTCTAAGTTCAATTACACCAAGACTGATGCCAAATTTCAAAAAACGAGAGCACCCTCCATTTCTGCTAGTGCCAGGTGTGTTGTTCCAGGTGCACAGAAGTATCTTAAAAAGTCTTAGTAAATCTCATTCTACACTAAATAATTACTCAACAAGTTCTCTCTGGACCAGGGTGTACTAAGCCAGTGTCTACTTTCTATTGCAGGCGAAGAAGTTTGTGGTCTTTCATGGAGCTTCCGTTTACCAACCTGGAAATGGCATTCATTTTATTGGCTTTTGTTATCTTTTCCCTCTTTACTCTGGCTTCCATCTACACTGACCCGGATGAGAGGAATGAAGGTAAACAGAGAGAGCTCTTCATAAGAGTCCCCGTTTCCTTTCCCCACCCAATCATCTTTCTCTATGGTTTGATTTGGTTTAGTTTCTATTCTGTATGTGAGAATGAGTTTGTTTTGGGGTGTGCTGTGTGTGTGTGTGTGTGTATGAGAGAAAGGAGACAGAGAGACAGAGAAAGAGAGTTTTATTAAATAGCCTGAAATATCTACTCTGGCATTTTACCATTCTTTATTAAGAGAGGTTTGGAAATGGAAACGATTATTCACATGACTTTTAATCCCAGGATTTTGCAGGTCTTATGCCCTGAATTTTATATATATATATATATATATATATATATATATATATATATATATATATGTATATATATAATTTTTCTTTCACCATCCTCCCATCACTGCCCCTCATCCCTGTCCCCCATCAGAAACTTAAAATGTGCAGAAAGCACAATATCTTTCAAAGTCATTAAAGGTAATTTTCACAGGCTAAATGCAAGTTCACAAGAAACAAATTCCATTATCGTATACAAATATGGTGTGTGGAGGTGTGCGTTTTTGTTCAACTATAAATAAGAAGGAAAAGAATTAAAGGTGTTTTCCTAATGAGCTCTTGTCAAAGCCCAAACTTTCAAAAAAAATGTAGAAGCGTTTAAAAAACTCAACACCACATGTTTGCTTATTGCCAATCATAACAATTATTAGCAATAATATGTAATTTAAATGGCAGTTCTTGGTATTTCACTGTAGTTCAGGTCCTACCAAATTTCACACAAAATTAATGGTGACTGACCATTTTTGAGGTCAAAAATTATATATATATATATATATATATATATATATGGCATATGCTAAGGAAATAATATATGTTTGTAGAGAATAAGATAAAATCATAAAAAGAAAACTGTGCTTCCTAAAATTGTGATACCTCTCCATCAATTTTTGGCTGTGAAAGAAGTGCTCTCTGTAAAAGACAATAGTATTCTCTGTCTTATAAACATACTACACTTAAAGAAGTAGAAAACAAGAAGCCACAGTAAACAGACATTTAATTTGTGCTGACATGAAGATTGGGAAGCATAACTGGCGTCCGTAAAGTCTTTTCCATGCTCCATATTGTTTTAGTTTAAGATGGGTTTGGCTGAAAGAAAGAGTAAGAGCAAAATTGCAGTTACTTTAACTAGATGATAATGTCTTTCTCTCACACATAAAGGAAGCCTGGGGGTAGGAAGTTCCCTCCTGACACGACTCCCTGGTGTCCTGGACCCAGGCCACACTGTCTTGGTTCCCTCCCATCTCCTATGGCAGCTCCCATGTCCGGCACTGACCCAGCTGGCCCATCTTCCACTATCATCTATGCATGCCTGTCAGCAAGAAGAAGCAAGAGGGCACACCTCTGTCTTTTAAGAGTGCTCCCAGAACCTACACTCACCACTTCCCTTTGGCCGGAATTTAGTCCACGGACATAGCCAAAGGAAAGCTGGGAAATGTAATAGTTATTCTGGGAGGCGTGTGCGGAGCAAAAACTTTGGGTTTTGTTCCTAAAGGAAGAGGGGTACAACCAGCAGTGTCTGCCAGACACGTAGACTCCTAACCATGCATTCACTACGGGGCTGGTAGTCATGAAATCGGGGAATATTTGAGCTAGAAGGAATGTTAAGAGAGCATCTGATTTACTGATGCTTAACCAGAACTGAATATCAGAAAGGCACCTCATACTTGGGGCCCATCACAAACCCAGCAAATACGCATTTCTGGGTGTCCCACCTGGCCACGTGTCTTTAAACAAGACCCCCTACCCTCCCCCCCCCATTTTTCTAGCTTTCTTCTCTGGTTAAGAAGCATTGACCAACTATTCATATTTCAGATGTGACAACAGAGACCCACAAATGTTTAGTGAGTTTCTCAGGTGCTCAGTTAATTAGCAGAAGAGCCAAAACTAGAGCACAGACTCCCCGTTGCAAGTTCCTGCCCCCTCTCTGCACCCCTGTGATTCCCCAGTTATGATCTATGGACACGGAGAATCAGAAGACTGGGCCAGTCATAGAAATTTACCTTTCCTTTACACTTCTGTATTCCGTTTTTCATAAGTTCCTTTTTCTTCTGCTGTATTCCTCCTATATCTGAGGTCTACTTTCCAAGCTAAAGCAATTCCTCCATTTGAATACTGTTCACTAACAGAACTAGACCCAGCTGCCCAAGAATTCTCATCGAAGAACACCCTTGCGTCCCTTCGTGACCACCAGGTCGGTGCCAAGCACAATTTTGCATGAAAGTACAAAATGTATACACTTTCCTAAATGTGGTAAGACCCAGGAGTAAAACCCACCTTCATTAAAATTGCAGGGCTATTTTAATCTCCTTTCTGGCACAAGCAGAGAATTGCAGGAGCCACAAAAATAAACTTAAGAGAGGCAGATTTAATTTCACATGTGTATTTAAAATCTGATAGACTCAGCTATGGGTAATGGAGAATCTAAATCTGAATGGGACTCAGCTCCTATGTCAGGGAGCTGATTGTCTCATGGAGGATTCAGTTGTATAACCAGAGCAGACCCAGTGAATGGGCTACCAGAGTTTTCAACTAAGGAGGATGGGGTCAGAACGGAAGCTCTTCCTTGGGGGTATTGCGGTGGGCTTCACGGAAGAGGTGGCCACCCTGATGCAGGTGATATTGACAGAGTAGGGTGGGTGGGGTGCATTCCAACTAAGAAAACAGCTTAAGGAAAATTACCTGACCGAAAAAAATGAAATGTATAAGAGGAAAAATCAGCTATAGTTTGGAATGTACCGTAAGTCCAACAAGGAATTGAACAGAACTGATCATTGGCCAGAATCTTCTCAAGTCCTTCAGAGGTCAGAAGACGAACAAAGCATTTTAACAGGGAGTCTCTTAAACTTAAGAGTTGGGTGCCTCTGACCTCAGCCTCCCACGTGAGAGCAAAGGCTCTCAAGCTCTAACTTGCACATAAGTCACCTAGAGATTTTATGAAAAAGTAGACTACTGTTCAGTAGGTCTGGGTGGGACCTGAGATTCTGCATTTCTAAGAAGCTTCCAGGTGACGACCATGGTCTAGAAGACGAGCCCAGCCACAGATGTGATACTTGCAGGCCCCAGGGGGCCAAGCTCATCTGTGTGCAGCAGGGGAGGCGGGAGCTTGGCTACGTGGCTGGGCGTCCACGTTCCGTCCCGTAAGCAAGGCCCTACAGGACACGGGGCAGACCCAGAGCTGGAGGGCAGGGCCTCAGCCTCCAGCCCAGCGCAGTCTTGCCTCAGGTCCTAACGTGTCAGGAGTGGGTGGATTAAGGTTTAAGAAAATATTTTATATGTTTAGAAGAGTTGAGAGTCATTCTTATTTTTTTAGGGAAGAACTTGTATTTAATTAGATTAATTAATTAATCATTTAAGTTGAAGTATAGTTGATTTACAATGTTGTGTTAGTTTTAGGTGTACAGCACAGTGATTCATATATATATATTCTTCTTCAGATTCTTTTCCATTATAGGTTATTACAAAATATTGAGTATAGTTCCCTGTGCTATAGAGTAGGTCCTTATTGGTTACGAGAGTCCCTCTTTAAACATCAGAATATTGGAGTGTACAGTGAAGCGGAGGCAGAGTGGCTCTGCGAGCTCCTCTCTCTCCACTTTCCCATAGAGAAGCCCTGACTGGCCGCTGAGGGCGGGCCACACACACGCCCTCGCGCCCGGCGAACCCGCGCGGTCACTATCATATGACACAGGCTTTGCTGCAGTTCATCTTCCTCCCTGTGTACTTTCCGTTTGCCTTCCTGGAATTCTGCTGCATCACAGAAGCTGGAAGTTCTGATGTTCCATTGAACTCACGATGGAAAGTCTTGACTTGACCGGTCAGAGTCATGAAAGGCAGTCATAGAAATAAAGATTATTCCGCAGAAGGAGAAGGAGCTGGAAAACGACCAAAACGAAAGTGCCTTCAGTGGCATCCATTGCTAGCAAAGAAACTTCTTGACTTTTCAGAAGAGGAAGAAGAGGAAGACGAAGAGGAGGATATTGATAAGGTTCAACTCCTTGGGGCCGCTGGTCTAGAGCAAGATGGTGAAACTGAAGATGATGAATCACCAGAACAGCGAGCCCGGAGACCAATGAATGCATTTCTCTTATTTTGCAAACGTCATCGCTCTCTTGTACGTCAGGAACACCCCAGGCTTGATAACCGAGGTGCTACCAAGATACTAGCTGATTGGTGGGCTGTTCTCGATCCAAAGGAAAAGCAGAAATACACAGACATGGCCAAGGAGTATAAACATGCATTTATGAAAGCAAATCCTGGCTACAAATGGTGTGCTACCACAGACAAGCCTGTGAGATCCCCAACATCCACTGTCAATCCACGGGAGAAACTATGGGCCTTCCCATCTGACTCTTCAAGAGCCTTGCCAAGCCCCAAGAAAACAAAGCCTGAAGAAATGCCTCAGCTTAACTTTGGGATGGCCGATCCTACTCAAATGGGAGGCCTGAGCATGCTGCTTTTAGCTGGAGAACATGTTCTTGGTACACCAGAGATATCCTCTGGCACTTGCAGGCCTGATGTTTCAGAATCCTCTGAATTGCGTCAGAAGTCACCATTATCTCAGTTTGCCGAGATATCTTCAGGTACCTCCCACCCTGATGTTCTGTCAAAACAATGTCAAGCATCAGCCTTGTTTCAGTTTGCAGAGATTTGTTCGAAGACTTCACAGTTGGGCGGTGCTGAACCTGTAAAACGCTGTGGAAAGTCTGCACTCTTTCAACTGGCAGAGATGTGCCTGGCATCAGAGGGGGTGAAAATGGAAGAATCAAAGCTCATAAAAGCCAAAGAATCAGATGGCGGGAGAATTCAAGAACTGGAGAAGGGCAAGGAAGAAAGAGAAATGAAAATGGAGAAAATAGATGAAGCCAGGTTCCAGAAAGAAGCAGAATTTGAAAAATCAGCTAAGGAAAATGTAAGAGATTCTAAGGAATTAAGAAATTTTGAGGAGCTGCGAATGGATGATATAATGGGTATAAAAATGGAAGCTCCTAAAGCAATTAAAAAGGAAGAATTAGAGGAAGATCAAAAAGGTAGTCACTTCCCTGATTTTTCTTACTCTGGCAGTAGCAAGACAATAATAAGCGATGTTCCCAGTAGAAAGGATCACATGTGCCATCCTCATGGCATTAGGATCATCGAGGATCCCACAGCATTAAGCAAACCAGAAAAGCTAAAAAAGGAAAAGAAGAAAACCAAAATGGATCGACATGGAAATGATAAATCCACACCCAAGAAGACTTGCCAAAAGAGGCAGTCCTCGGAATCTGATATCGAGAGTGTCATGTACACCATTGAAGCTGTTGCAAAGGGAGACTGGGGCATCGAGAAGCTTGGAGATACCCCTCGCAAGCAGGTCCATACATCCTTGAGTGGCAAGGGAAGCATTTTGGATGCCAAGCCACCAAAGAAGAGAGTGAAATCAAGAGAGAAGAAAATGTCAAAGGAGAAATCCTCAGACACCACCAAAGAGTCAAGACCTCAAGATTTTATCAGTATTTCTGCCAGCAAGAACATTTCTGGTGAGGTCCCAGAGGGTATAAAAGCAGAACCTTTGACCCCTACAGAGGATGCATTACCACCCAGTCTATCGGGACAGGCCAAGCCTGAGGACAGTGAGTGTCACAGAAAAATAGAGACTTGTGGCTCCCGGAAATCTGAGAGGTCTTGCAAAGGTGCTCTTTATAAAACCCTGGTGTCTGAGGGTATGCTCACCTCTCTGCGAGCTAATGTTGGCAGAGGGAAACGAAGGTCAGGAAAAGGAAAGTCCTCTGATCATGAAGAGTGTTGGCATGAAGAAAGCTGGACGTTTCACCAGAGTGGGACCAGTGGAAGCAAGAAGTTCAAGAAGACAAAGCCAGAGGAAGACTCTCTCCTTGGCTCAGCAAAGCTGGATGAAGAATTTGAAAAGAAATTCAACAGCCTCCCTCAGTATAGTCCTGTTACATTTGACCAGAAATGTGTACCTGTCCCAAGAAAAAAGAAGAAGACCGGACATATGTGCTCAGAACCGACCAAAACCAGCAAAGGTCCTTTCCAGTCTCAGAAAAAGAACTTATTCCACAAAATTGTCAGCAAATACAAGCACAACAAGGAGAAGCCTAATGTTCCGGAAAAAGGAAGTGGGGATAAATGGTCAAACAAGCAACTCTTCTTGGCTGCCATTCACCCTACAGAAGCCATATTTTCAGAAGACAGAAACACCACAGAGCCTGCTTATAAGGTTAAAAATGCCCCATCCATTCGCAACACTCCAGAGCCAACAACGGCGCAAGAGCCCTTGGTGGGCAGTCAAAAGAGAAAAGCCAGGAAAACCAAGATCACACACCTTGTCAGGACAGCAGATGGCCGGGTATCACCAGCAGGAGGTACTTTGGATGACAAACCAAAGGAACAACTGCAGAGGAGTCTTGTGAAGGTCACCGAGACAGGCTGCAATGACGAACGCTCACACAACCAAGAGGCCACGGAGACGTGGAGCAGCACCCCGGAGATGCCCGCCGTGTCTGCGTTCTTCAGCCTCGCTGTGCTGGCCGAAGTGGCCGCCATGGAACATGCATAGAAGTCAGAGATCAACTCCGCTCACCCATGATGGACAGCCAAAAGAAATGCCCCAGACTCCTGTACTTATTTCTTGCGCTGACCAGTGAAGCGCCCTTTACTTGTAAACCATTGTGCTTTACCTACTACCCTAGCCTTGTCTTTATTGAGAGATGCGAGTGAGTCCATGTGGTGGCAAATATAGACAGCAAACAAGGGCTTGTTGCCCTACACGGCCCAGATTCACTTGAAGCAGAAGTTGGCACCCTGGGCCAGTTTGTTCTTTCAGAACCCAGAGTCTTTGAGGGTGATGTTGTCTGTCTGATAATGAGCAGAAATGGGATGATCCTAGAGCTTTGCTTTCTAGTGAAGGCTTTTGATGGTAATAGGTGGTAACTTGGTAAAAGGCTGCCTTTACTGTAGCTCATCCAGCGTCTCTTTTACCAACCAGAGAGTGTGAAACTAGTTTCATATATTACCTAGTTATTCTTTCAAAACAAAAACAAACAGCAAAAAAACAAAAACTGACACACTGCACTAGTTATTATTAGATATTCTTGGTCTTTTTTGTACGTGGAGGTTTATGTTCTAAGATGGTTTATATAATAGGTTATACCTACATTTATATTGTAGAATAATATTAAAAAGCCTCTTCCAGAGACTCCCAAACAGCACGGGCAGGCAGATGTACCGCTGTTAGCGGTGTATGCTCGGCCTTGTGGTCCATATATTCTGCACTTTTATATTTGCCAAGAGAGTGGTAGTTTGCTGGCAAAAAGAGAAAGAGAGAGAAGAAGAAAAATTACAGTTCTTACAAGCAGAAATTTTTTCTTAGCCTTGAGTGACCAAGAAGAATTTGCTTGGGTCAAATTGTGGCGAATATTTTCCCAGACAGGGGAAGAGTCCAGCAGATTACAGATTACTGATGTTTTCATGCCTTGAGGATTCTTTTATTTTTACACAAGGGTCTGAGTGACCAATGGATCGTTCATACAGACAAAAAAAGAAAAATAGTATTCAGAAGTGACCTTAGTATTACTTCACTATTCAGAACACATTGAAGACACACTCACTTTGTGTGGTCTTTGAGCTACAGCCCTTTTACATCCATCCCAGACAGACTGGACGGGTAGCAATTGCTATGCACAGCGTAATTGGCACTGCAGGTTTTTAGAGCCATTTTGAGTTTTTGTGGTTACGGAGGTATTGATGAGGGAGGTGTGCCTGACCAGAGTGGGACTCGCGGTTATAGATCCACCTGCAAGTTTCCTGTTTCCTTTTCATGTTTTGTTGCTTTTGAACATAAAACCAACTATACATATGCCAGTGCAACTGGATTAACTGGCTTAGAACATTCAACATATTGACTCCATCACCTGCCGTTCACAGTATCTTGTTTCTTAGCAACAGATGCAAAGTGATAAATCAAAATTAGTCGGCGGCTACAGATTTTACAGGGTATTTGTTCCATAGCACAAAGTATTTCCCCACTCTTGCATCACAGCACAAACTACCAAATTTTAAGTATTGGATTCCAGCAATAATTTTTACTGGTTTTCAAACTGGCGGAATTTTGATAGTGTTAGTTCAAGTTTGAAACTTTTGAATTAGATCTCTAAATGGTGACAGTTTACAAGGTTTTATCTAGCTATCTTATTTATACTTGACTGAATTGTAATGATGATTTTTTTTCTAATCGTAATTTGACCTAATAGCCATACAAAAAATGACTCTATTCGTACTGACTAGGTTTAGCTTTTCACGGTTGTAGATGTTACTTCAGTTTCGGTGCTGGAAACTATGTACCACATACTAACAGAATTGAAAAAGAACAGAGAGATTTGGGCTTTTTTTTTTTTTTTCAAAGCAGGTAAAGAGGGCATCAGGGCATTGGAACGGTGTCCTCAAAAATGCATATTCCTTGTGGGCATGGAGGAAGAAGGAATTAGTAAGCAAGGTTAATCAGAGGCAGAAGCTTAGCCCCATTCACACAGAAATAAATCAGGTGAGCAACCCCAGATTTTAGCATGATATTTTTACTATGATGCTGTTGTATTCATATTTTCTAAATTTCGAAACACAAAGTGAATGTTTGAAAATTGCTGGGTCCCAGTGTTGGTGGCTGTTGGAGTTTCTGGACCACTTGCTAGCAGTGATTTAAAAATTATAATTAGCTAAAATCCAAAAAAAAAATAAAACCAACAACAAAAATTGTTTGGTGCAGAACATGCACCTTGACAATGGCACTAACTTGTTATTCTCTAGAACATGTTAGAATAGGTCTATTTTTGCCAGTGCCCTCTCCTCCAGTCCTCTGATTACATTTCACTAGAGTTCCTTAACAGAGTGCTGTATATTCATGGGACCTTTTTTAAAAAGAAGCAAAACAAAAGATGACTTTTTTCTATGTGATTAATATATCTTACTTGATCTGCTTTTCCTAAACCTCAGTGGCTTTTCCCTTAGGCAGGGGTCGGGGTGGAGGGCAACCTACTGGATACGACTGTTTTCAGATACTTTAGAAAAAAAAAAAACCCACCTTCTTGTAGACATGCTTAATTTTTAAGCGGTTAGGCACTGAGAGTAGCAGAAATCCTGCAAAGCTTTATAGTCTTTTAGACACTCACCTTGTCATTTCTCTGAGTAATGTCTTGATTTCAAACATAGTGCTTTTCTCATGCCCTGAATCCACTGGAGAGGGGTGTTGGTATTTTCAGGTAACAACATTTGTGAGCACACATATTGCAGACCAACATGTAGTACCCTCCCCCATTTATCATTTTCATTTCACTTCTCTCATTCTTTTTTATTTTGGAAAATCATATTGCTATGGTGTGTACCTTAATCTGCCAGCAAACACCATCTACACTAACATTTGTCCCACAAGCATCCTCAAGAGAAAAAGTTGTTGCACCTTATGTATATCTCAAGCAAACCCAAATATGATGCTCTTCTGCCTTTGTTTTTTTTTTTTTTTTTTTTTTTTTTTCCTTTTTGCTGTATGCGGGCCTCTCACTGTTGTGGCCTCTCCCGTTGCGGAGCACAGGCTCCGGATGCGCAGGCCCAGCGGCCATGGCTCACGGGCCCAGCCGCTCCGCGGCATATGGGATCCTCCCAGACCGGGGCACGAACCCGTATCCCCTGCATCGGCAGGCGGACTCTCAACCACTGCGCCACCAGGGAGGCCCCTGCCTTTGTTTTATTCTAAATTGTTGTATCATATCTTTCTGAAACCATTCTGAATCTAGTTGAAATTCTCAATATTTATGCTTTTACCTTAATTTCTAGATTCAAACCTGTATATAAATCTTTTGAACAAAATTGTCCTAGCCCTTCTCTGTGTTGCTGGAAGTGGATGATTTAGTCTCAGATGGAGACACAGTACTGTTCCAGTTTTCTTTAGCCTTTTATTTATTTAGTTATTCTGGGTATTTTCCTATGTAATTTTGAAGTGTGTAGAGTATATTATAGTTACTGAAGCTGCAGCTCTAAGAAGCTGAGTGAAAGAGAGAAAATACTGTAAGACGCCCTTCTTAAGTGTTTATTTGTTTGGATAACTGTAATGAGGCCAGGAAAAGGCAAAAGGTCCCACAGCCACTTTGAAGACACAGGTTCTTATCCCCAAACTAGGTTAGGTCCCAGATTTTAGATCAAAATGGTGAATTCTTTAAAGCCCTCTTTTTTAAAAGGATATATCATACCATTGTAATTCTGACAGTCTTTGCCCCCCCGAAAATATATTTATTTAATTCCGTCAGATGAGCTTTCTACCAGTGCCCCCTCAAAGCCATGCTCAACTCATTCCCACGTTATCACTGTTATTATAGTTCCTGCCATTCAAACTGCTGCAGAGAAAAAAAGGGATGGAACACTATGAACAAAAAGGAGCATCTGAACGGGTCTGGTTATTTAGAATCCAACTTGTGTAATCCCTGTCACTCTCTTATCAAGTCAGATGCTACTCTGCCTGAGTCATAGAAAAGTTTGTTTGCACTCTGTAGTCCTTGGCTCATCCTCTGGAAGTGTTTGCACCTATGTAAAATCTCAAGCAGATTATAAATCAATACAGCACTAGGAGTAAGCTGAAAACTGAATGACATGTTTTGTTTAGACAGTTCCGGGGGAGGGATGGGGAATATCAAGTAACTCTGTTCCAAGTTTGACATTTGGCATTAATGTGAAGCAGTGGGACCATGCTGCCTGCTAAAGTACTGTATGAATCCTAAGTGTTCTGGAGACCAGCAGCTGGAGGCTGGAGGCCAGCATCCATACAGCAAAGGGGAAGCATCGCCGCTTCTTGGGGGAAAAGGAAGGAAGTCGTGCAAGGCCTGGAGTCATCATTTGTAAAGGGAAAGTCGGGGTGTACGTGATGCTGTGAGAAAGTTCACCGTTGATTGCACTGCTCCACAGAGCCCTCAGATAAGGCCAATCCTAATGGGCTACCTCGGCTTTAACGGTTAAGTCCAGTAAGTCCTGTTTCAAAGGTTTGTCTCTTTTTGCTTCTACCGTCAGTGCCACTGTTTTCCACTGCAGTGTTTTGACTTCCCAAACCACCTTCTCCGGAGAGAACAATGTATTGCTGAAAATGGGCAGTAGAAGCAAATGCTCTTATTACATTTGACCTATAAAGTATTCAGAGTGACTGCTAGGTGGGAATTCAAATTGAGCTTTCCCCACATAGGATCTTGTTTTGCACCTTATAAAGAGTGTACTAATTGTTAATTAGGTGTTGCTTTTATTTATACAAGCATTCCCAAAGAATTAGATTTGGATTTTGTGTTTCTTTGAGTTTGGGGATTTTTTGTTTTACAGTTATCTTATTTAGATTGACTAACATCATACTTACAATAAAAAAAGAAACAGTGGTTCAGTTCATCTTACCAGATATGTCTGGTGATGTATTCAGAGTCTGATGGACTGCTTTGCTTTTATGTAGTTTGGAAGTGATAATGAAGTTTATTATACCCCATATGAAATGACCTTGTCCTTTTCACTGGGGACATTATCTTACATTTTAGAAAAAGAAGCACCAAAAGAGTGAACAACAAGACAAGTACATTTGATTCCCCTCATACACCTCCATCTGTTTGTGCTACGCTTTCCTTAAAAATATAAACATAGGGCCTCCCTGGTGGCGCAGTGGTTGAGAGTCCGCCTGCCGATGCAGGGGATACGGGTTCGTGCCCTGGTCTGGGAGGATCCCATATGCCGCGGAGCGGCTGGGCCCGTGAGCCATGGCCGCTGGACCTGCGCATCCGGAGCCTGTGCTCCACAACGGGAGAGGCCACAACAGTGAGAGGCCCGCGTACCGCAAAAAGAAAAAAAATATATATATATAAACATACATTTTCTTCACACATACAAAAAGTTTCCTCTCCTGGCCAAATTTTATTTGTGGTGGTATGATTTATACTAATAACGGAAAAGAGGAAACCTTGTACTTTGAAGTTCGGTGGCCACTGTTTCCTTGTTGCAGTCAGTGGTCAAAATTGATCCTGCCCTGAAGTTGATCTTTTAAATTAATTAATTAATTAATTAATTTTTAAATTTTTTATTAGTTTCTGCTTACTAACAAAGTGAATCAGTCATACATATACATCTGTTCCCACATCCCTTCCCTCATGCATCTCCCTCCCTCCCACCCTCCCCATCCCACCCCTCCAGGCGGTCACAAAGCACCGAGCTGATCTCCCTGTGCTCTGCGGCTGCTTCCCACTGTCTATCTACCTTACGTTTGGTAGTGTATATATGTCCATGCCTCTCTTTCGCTTTGTCACAGCCTACCCTTCCCCCTCCCCATATCCTCAAGTCCATTCTCAAGTAGGTCTGTGTCTTTATGCCCGTTTTACCCCTAGGTTCTTCGTGACATTTTTTTTAATTCCATATATATGTGTTAGCATACGGTATTTGTCTTTCTCTTTCTGACTTACTTCACTCTGTATGACAGACTCTAGGTCTATCCACCTCATTACAAATAGCTCAGTTTCGTTTCTTTTTCTGGCTGAGTAATATTCCATTGTATATATGTGCCACATCTTCTTTATCCATTCATCGGATGATGGACACTTAGGTTGTTTCTATCTCCGGGCTATTGTGAATAGAGCTGCAATGAACATTTTGGTACATGTCTCTTTTTGAATTATGGTTTTCTCAGGGTATATGCCTCGTAGTGGGATTGCTGGGTCATATGGTAGTTCTATTTTTAGTTTTCTAAGGAACCTCCATACTGTTCTCCATAGTGGCTGTACCAATTCACATTCCCACCAGCAGTGCAAGAGGGTTCCCTTTTCTCCACACCCTCTCCAGCATTTATTGTATCTAGATTTCTTGATGATGGCGATTCTGACTGGTGTGAGATGATATCTCATTGTAGTTTTGATGTGCATTTCTCTCATGATTAATGATGTTGAGCATCCTTTCATGTGTTTGTTGGCAGTCTGTATATCTTCTTTGGAGAAATGCCTATTTAAGTCTTCTGCCCATTTTTGGATTGGGTTGTTTGTTTTTTTGCTATTGAGCTGCATGAGCTGCTTATAAATTGTGGAGATTAATCCTTTGTCAGTTGCTTCATTTGCAAATATTTTCTCCCATGCTGAGGGTTGTCTTTTGGTCTTGTTTATGGTTTCCTTTGCTGTGCAAAAGCTTTGAAGTTTCATGAGGTCCCATTTGTTTATCTTTGTTTTTATTTCCATTTCTCTAGGAGGTGGGTCCAAAAGGATCTTGCTGTGATTTATGTCATAGAGTGTTCTGCCTATGTTTTCCTCTAAGAGTTTGATAGTTTCTGGCCTTACATTTAGGTCTTTAATCCATTTTGAGCTTATTTTTGTGTATGGTGTTAGGGAATGATCTAATCTCATACTTTTACATGTCCCTGTCCAGTTTTCCCAGCACCACTTATTGAAGAGGCTGTCCTTTCTCCACTGTACATTCCTGCCTCCTTTATCAAAGATAAGTTGACCTTACGTGCATGGGTTGGTCTCTGGGCTTTCTATCCTGTTCCATTGATCTATCTTTCTGTTTTTATGCCAGTACCACACTGTCTTGATTACTGTAGCTTTGTAGTATAGTCTGAAGTCAGGGAGCCTGATTCCTCCAGCTCCGTTTTTGGTTCTCAAGATTGCTTTGGCTATTCGGGGTCTTTTGTTTTTCCAAACAAATTTTGAAATTTTTTGTTCTAGTTCTGTGAAAAATGCCAGTGGTAGTTTGATAGGGATTGCATTGAATCTGTAGATTGCTTTGGGTAGTAGAGTCATTTTCACAATATTGATTCTTCCAATCCAGAAGCATGGTATATCTCTCCATCTATTTGTATCATCTTTAATCTCTTTCATCAGTGTCTTATAATTGTCTGCATACAGGTCTTTTGTCTCCTTAGGTAGGTTTATTCCTAGATATTTTATTCTTTTTGTTGCAGTGGTAAATGGGAGTGTTTTCTTGATTTCATTTTCAGATGTTTCATCATTAGTGTAGAGGAATGCCAGAGATTTCTGTGCATTAATTTTGTATCCTGCTACTTTACCAAATTCATTGATTAGCTCTAGTAGTTTTCTGGTAGCATCTTTAGGATTCTCTATGTATAGTATCATGTCATCTGCAAACAGTGACAGCTTTACTTCTTCTTTTCCGATTTGGATTCCTTTTATTTCCTTTCCTTCTCTGATTGCTGTGGCTAAAACTTCCAAAAGTAGGTTGAATAAGAGTGGTGAGAGTGGGCAACCTTGTCTTGTTCTTGATCTTAGTGGAAATGGTTTCAGTTTTCCACCATTGAGGACAATGTTGGCTGTGGGTTTGTCATATATGGCCTTGATTAGGTTGAGGAAAGTTCCCTCTATGCCTACTTTCTGCAGGGTTTTTATCATAAATGGGTGTTGAATTTTGTCAAAAGCTTTCTCTGCATCTATTGAGATGATCATATGGTTTTTCTCCTTCAATTTGTTAATATGGTGTATCACATTGATTGATTTGCGTATATTGAGTAATCCTTGCATTCCTGGAATAAACCCCACTTGATCATGGTGTATGATCCTTTTAATGTGCTGTTGGATTCTGTTTGCTAGGATTTTGTTGAGGATTTTTGCATCTATGTTCATCAGTGATATTGGCCTGTCGTTTTCTTTCTTTGGGACATCCTTGCCTGGTTTTGGTATCAAGGTGATGGTGACCTCGTAGAATGAGTTTGGGAGTGTTCCTTCCTCTGAAATTGTTTGGAAGAGTTTGAGAAGGATGGGTGTTAGCTCTTCTCTAAATGTTTGATCGAATTCGCCTGTGAAGCCATCTGGTCCTGGGCTTTTGTTTGTTGGAAGATTTTGAATCACAGTTTCAATTTCAGGGCTTGTGATTGGTCTATTCATATTTTCTATTTCTTCCTGATTCAGTCTTGGCAGGTTGTGCATTTCTAAGAATTTGTCCATTTCTTCCAGGTTGTCCATTTTATTGGCATCGAGTTGCTTGTAGTAATCTCTCATGATCTTTTGTATTTCTGCAGCGTCAGTTGTTACTTCTCCTTTTTCATTTCTAATTCTATTGATTTGAGTCTTCTCCCTTTTTTTCTTGATGAGTCTGGCTAATGGTTTGTCAATTCCTTAAGTTGATCTTTATGCACAGAATTAGTTCCTGTGAACATTACTACTCTTTCCAGAGATTTTCTAATAACTTGGGCCAGAACTGGTTACCGAGGAGCAAGGACCTAATTCCATGCCTCCACACCCTCCCACTGCACCGCACCACACGTCTTACCTCACAAGCTCTAACCTAAATCACAGAGGCACGCGTTTCGTGGACTAACCATGACCTCCCCTGGCGGCCTCAGGGGAGTGCTCACGTCCACTGACACCTCCCTTTAGTGCGTCAGCTCGTAGCGGCAGAGCTGGGGTGGGGGAGGTTTGTGATCTGGAGCTCAGCACATGCTCGGCAACATGTTTCTCATTTCCTTAGCATTCATGGCTTGCTCTCAGGAATCTGTCGAAAAGGAATAAAAACCACCTGAGAGTCCACATTACCAGATTATGAACTTTTCCCATAGGTTTGAATTGCTTACTTACCTGTTATAAATTAACCACAGCTTCATTTGACCACCAGGTCTTAAGTCTGTTGACAGTTTTCAGCATGACCGAATTGCTCATTTTTCTTGCTTTCAGAAATTGGCTTGGTTCTCTTTAGAGTTGGTGTAAACATGCCATGTAAGAAATGATTTCCACTTAATGGTACAACAGAATTATTGCTTTCTTAGATGTATGTGTAGTAAAAGTCAATATACACATTTATATAATTTCTTTCCTCAAAATCTTATACTTAATTTGATATTTCTAAAAGTTGCACATGTAAGTCATGTGTATAACCTGCTAAAGTACTTTAACTGTGATCTTAAAAGTGAATAAAAAATATTTAATAGAAAATCAGAATATTGGGCTTCCCTGGTGGCGCAGTGGTTGAGAGTCCACCTGCCGATGCAGGGGACGCGGGTTCGTGCCCCGGTCCGGGAAGATCCTACATGCCGCGGAGTGGCTGGGCCCGTGAGCCATGGCTGCTGAGCCTACGCGTCCGGAGCCCGTGCTCCACAACGGGAGAGGCCACAGCAGTGAGAGGCCCGCGTACCGCAAAAAAATAAAAAATAAAAAAAAACTCAGAATATTTTAGTATTGCAAGAGTTCTGCAGCTCTTAATAGTTTGTAAATCCACTATCTCATTTGTAATTAACATTCTCAATTCTCTTACTCTATGCCTTTTTGTAAGGGAATAGTTAAGACAACTTTCTTTGTTGAAAAGGGTATAAGGTATGACAAAGCCCTGAGATATTTCAGGAAATTGTATTTATTGAGAAACTGACCAAGAACCCACATTTTTCCCTGTTACTGTAAGAAGTCTCCAGAGAAAGATTTTCAAAGACTGTCAGTTCAGTTCTTCTCACTGGAAGAAGTCTGGCTATTTTGATCCCTAACTGAATTTACATAGATCATCTACATTTGACCATTCAGAGGTACTGAAGAACATTGCTTTTGTTCTGGACCATATGATGTATTTTAAAAGTTAAAGTTGAAACATAACATATAGTGCTTCTTTGCAAATATGAGTCCAAATAAGAACAGAAATCAGTCACTGTAGAAAAACATGTAGCCCAACAGAAATCTTGACTGGGCAAGGAAGCTTCACCTACTTCACCTAGGGACGAACCCGCGTCCCCTGCATCGGCAGGCGGACTCTCAAACACTGCACCACCAGGGAAGCCCTGAAGGGAATTTTTGTTTTTTTTTTTTTTTTTTTTGCTTTATAACAAATTTAATCAGTTATACATATACATATGTTTCCATATCCCCTCCCATTTGCGTCTCCCTCCCACCCTCCCTATCCCACCCCTCCAGGCGGTCACAAGGCACCAAGCTGATCTCCCTGTGCTATGCGGCTGCTTCCCACTAGCTATCTACCTTACGTTTGGTAGTGTATATATGTCCATGCCGCTCTTTCACTTTGTCACAGCTTACCCTTCCCCCTCCCCATATCCTCAAGTCCATTCTCTAGTAGGTCTGTGTCTTTATTCCTGTCTTACCCCTAGGTTCTTCATGACATTTTTTTTTTCTTAAATTCCATATATATGTGTTAGCATACAGTATTTGTCTTTCTCTTTCTGACTTACTTCACTCTGTATGACAGACTCTAGGTCTATCCACCTCATTACAAATAGCTCAATTTCATTTCTTTTTATGGCTGAGTAATATTCCATTGTATATATGTGCCACATCTTCTTTATCCATTCATCCGATGATGGACACTTAGGTTGTTTCCATCTCCGGGCTATTGTAAATAGGGCTGCTATGAACATTTTGGTACATGTCTCTTTTTGAATTATGGTTTTCTCAGGGTATATGCCCAGTAGTGGGATTGCTGGGTCATATGGTAGTTCTATTTGTAGTTTTTTAAGGAACCTCCATACCGTTCTCCATAGCGGCTGTACCAATTCACATTCCCACCAGCAGTGCAAGAGTGTTCCCTTTTTTCCACACCCTCTCCAGCATTTATTGTTTCTAGATTTCTTGATGATGGCGATTCTGACTGGTGTGAGATGATATCTCATTGTAGTTTTGATGTGCATTTCTCTAATGAGTAAAGATGTTGAGCATCCTTTCATGTGTTTGTTGGCAGTCTGTATATCTTCTGTGGAGAAATGTCTATTTAGGTCTTCTGCCCATTTTTGGATTGGGTTGTTTGTTTTTTTGTTATTGAGCTGCATGAGCTGCTTATAAATTTTGGAGATTAATCCTTTGTCAGTTGCTTCATTTGCAAATATTTTCTCCCATTCTGAGGGTTGTCTTTTGGTCTTGTTTATGGTTTCCTTTGCTGTGCAAAAGCTTTTAAGTTTCATTAGGTCCCATGTGTTTATTTTTGTCTTTATTTCCATTTCTCTAGGAGGTGGGTCAAAAAGGATCTTGCTGTGATTTATGTCATAGAGTGTTCTGCCTATGTTTTCCTCTAAGAGTTTGATAGTGTCTGGCCTTACATTTAGGTCTTTAATCCATTTTGAGCTTATTTTTGTGTATGGTGTTAGGGAGTGATCTAATCTCATACTTTTACATGTCCCTATCCAGTTTTCCCAGCACCACTTATTGAAGAGACTGTCCTTTCTCCACTGTACATTCCTGCCTCCTTTATCAAAGATAAGGTGACCATATGTCCGTGGGTTTAACTCTGGGCTTTCTATCCTGTTCCATTGATCTATCTTTCTGTTTTTGTGCCAGTACCATACTGTCTTGATTACTGTAGCTTTGTAGTATAGTCTGAAGTCAGGGAGCCTGATTCCTCCAGCTCCATTTTTCGTTCTCAAGATTGCTTTGGCTATTCGGGGTCTTTTGTGTTTCCATACAAATTGTGAAATTTTTTGTTCTAGTTCTGTGAAAAATGCCAGTGGTAGTTTGATAGGGATTGCATTGAACCTGTAGATTGCTTTGGGTAGTAGAGTCATTTTCACAATATTGATTCTTCCAATCCAAGAACATGGTACATCTCTCCATCTATTTGTATCATCTTTAATTTCTTTCATCAGTGTCTTATAATTTTCTGCATACAGGTCTTTTGTCTCCTTAGGTAGGTTTATTCCTAGATATTTTATTCTTTTTGTTGCAATGGTAAATGGGAGTGTTTCCTTGATTTCACTTTCAGATTTTTCATCATCAGTATATAGGAATGCCAGAGATTTCTGTGCATTAATTTTGTATCCTGCAACTTTACCAAATTCATTGATTAACTCTAGTAGTTTTCTGGTAGCATCTTTAGGATTCTCTATGTATAGTATCATGTCATCTGCAAACAGTGACAGCTTTACTTCTTCTTTTCCAATTTGGATTCCTTTTATTTCCTTTTCTTCTCTGATTGCTGTGGCTAAAACTTCCAAAACTATGTTGAATAAGAGTGTTGAAAGTGGGCAACCTTGTCTAGTTCCTGATCTTAGTGGAAATGGTTTCAGTTTTTCACCATTGAGGACGATGCTGGCTGTGGGTTTGTCATATATGGCCTTTATTATGTTGAGGAAAGTTCCCTCTATGCCTACTTTCTGCAGGGTTTTTATCATAAATGGGTGTTGAATTTTGTCGAAAGCTTTCTCTGCATCTATTGAGATGATCATATGGTTTTTCTCCTTCAATTTGTTAATATGGTGTATCACGTTGATTGATTTGCGTATATTGAAGAATCCTTGCATTCCTGGAATAAACCCCACTTGATCATGGTGTATGATCCTTTTAATGTGCTGTTGGATTCTGTTTGCTAGGATTTTGTTGAGGATTTTTGCATCTATGTTCATCAGTGATATTGGCCTGTAGTTTTCTTTCTTTGTGACATCCTTGCCTGGTTTTGGTATCAAGGTGATGGTGGCCTCGTAGAATGAGTTTGGGAGTGTTCCTCCCTCTGCTATATTTTGGAAGAGTTTGAGAAGGATAGGTGTTAGCTCTTCTCTAAATGCTTGATAGAATTCGCCTGTGAAGCCATCTGGTCCTGGGCTTTTGTTTGTTGGAAGATTTTTTATCACAGTTTCAATTTCAGTGCTTGTGATTGGTCTGTTCATATTTTCTATTTCTTCCTGATTCAGTCTTGGCAGGTTGTGCATTTCTAAGAATTTGTCCATTTCTTCCAGGTTGTCCATTTTATTGGCATAGAGTTGCTTATAGTAATCTCTCATGATCTTTTGTATTTCTGTAGTGTCAGTTGTTACTTCTCCTTTTTCATTTCTAATTCTATTGATTTGAGTCTTCTCCCTTTTTTTCTTGATGAGTCTGGCTAATGGTTTATCAATTTTGTTTATCTTCTCAAAGAACCAGCTTTTAGTTTTATTGATCTTTGCTATCGTTTCCTTCATTTCTTTTTCATTTATTTCTGATCTGATTTTTATGATTTCTTTCCTTCTGCTAACTTTGGGATGTTCTTGTTCTTCTTTCTCTAATTGCTTTAGGTGCAAGGTTAGGTTGTTTATTCGAGATGTTTCCTGTTTCTTAAGGTGGGATTGTATTGCTATAAACTTCCCTCTTAGAACTGCTTTTGCTGCATCCCATAGGTTTTGGGTCGTCGTGTCTCCATTGTCATTTGTTTCTAGGTATTTTTTAATTTCCTCTTTGATTTCTTCAGTGATCACTTCGTTATTAAGTAGTGTATTGTTTAGCCTCCATGTGTTTGTATTTTTTACAGCTCTTTTCCTGTAATTGATATCTAGTCTCATAGCATTGTGGTCGGAAAAGATACTTGATACAATTTCAATTTTCTTAAATTTACCAAGGGTTGATTTGTGACCCAAGATATGATCTATCCTGGAGAATGTTCCATGAGCACTTGAGAAAAATGTGTATTCTGTTGTTTTTGGATGGAATGTCCTATAAATATCAATTAAGTCCATCTTGTTTAATGTATCATTTAAAGCTTGTGTTTCCTTATTTATTTTCATTTTGGATGATCTGTCCATTGGTGAAAGTGGGGTGTTAAAGTCCCCTACTATGATTGTGTTACTGTCGATTTCTCCTTTTATGGCTCTTAGTATTTGCCTTATGTATTGAGGTGCTCCTATGTTGGGTGCATAAATATTTACAATTGTTATATCTTCTTCTTGGATCGATCCCTTGATCATTATGTAGTGTCCTTCTTTGTCTCTTCTAGTAGTCCTTATTTTAAAGTCTATTTTGTCTGATATGAGAATTGCTACTCCAGCTTTCTTTTGGTTTCCATTTGCATGGAATATCTTTTTCCATCCCCTTACTTTCAGTCTGTATGTGTCTCTAGGTCTGAAGTGGGTCTCTTGTAGACAGCATATAGATGGGTCTTGTTTTTGTATCCATTCAGCCACTCTGTGTCTTTTGGTGGGAGCATTTAGTCCATTTACATTTAAGGTAATTATCGATATGTATGTTCCTATTCCCATTTTCTTAATTGTTTTGGGTTCATTATTGTAGGTATATTCCTTCTGTTGTGTTTCTTGCCTAGAGAAGTTCCTTTAGCATTTGTTGTAAAGCTGGTTTGGTGGTGCTGAACTCTCTCAGCTTTTGCTTGTCTGTAAACATGTTAATTTCTCCATCAAATCTGAATGAGATCCTTGCTGGGTAGAGTAATCTTGGTTGCAGGTTTTTCTCCTTCATCACTTTAAGTATGTCCTGCCACTCCCTCCTGGCTTGTAGAGTTTCTGCTGAGAGATCACCTGTTATCCTGATGGGGATTCCCTTGTGTGTTATTTGTTGTTTTTGCCTTGATGCTTTTAATATGATTTCTTTGTGTTTAATTTTTGACAGTTTGATTAATATGTGTCTTGGCGTATTTCTCCTTGGATTTATTCTGTATGGGACTCTCTGTGCCTCCTGGACTTGATTAACTATTTCCTTTCCCATATTAGGGAAGTTTTCAACTATAATCTCTTCAAATATTTTCTCAGTCCCTTTCTTTTTCTCTTCTTCTTCTGGAACCCCTATAATTCGAATGTTGGTGCGTTTAATGTTGTCCCAGAGGTCTCTGAGACTGTCCTCTGTTCTTTTCATTCTTTTTTCTTTATTTTGCTCTGCAGCAGTTATTTCCACTATTTTATCTTCCACCTCACTTATCCGTTCTTCTGCCTCAGTTATTCTGCTATTGATCCCATCTAGAGTATTTTTTATTTCATTTATTGTGTTTTTAATCGATGCTTGATTCATCTTTAGTTCTTCTAGGTCCTTGTTAACTGTTTCTTGCATTTTGTCTATTCTATTTCCAAGATTTTGGATCTGGGAAATAGAATCTTGGATCATCTTTACCATCATTATTCTGAATTCTTTTTCAGGTAGAGTGCCTATTACCTCTTCATTTGTTAGGTCTGGTGGGTTTTTATCTTGCTCCTTCTCCTGCTGTGTGTTTTTCTGTCTTCTCATTTTGCTTATGTTACTGTGTTTGGGGTCTCCTTTTTGCAGGCTGCAGGTTCGTAGTTCCTGTTGTTTTTGGTGTCTGTCCCCAGTGGCTAAGGTTGGTTTAGTGGGTTGTGTAGGCTTCCTGGTGGAGGGGACTAGTGCCTGTGTTCTGGTGGATGAGGCTGGATCTTGTCTTTCTGGTGGGCAGGTCCACGTCTGGTGGTGTGTTTTGGGGTGTCTGTGGACTTTTTATGATTTTAGGCCACCTCTCTGCTAATGGGTGGCGTTGTGTTCCTGTCTTGCTAGTTGTTTGGCTCAGGGTGTCCAGCACTGTAGCCTGCTGGTCGTTGAGTGAAGCTGGGTGCTGGTGTTGAGATGGAGATCTCTGGAAGATTTTCGCCGTTTGATATTATGTGGAGCAGGGAGGTCTCTTGTGGACCAGTGTCCTGAAGTTGGCTCTCCCACCTCAGAGGCACAGCACTGACTCCGGGCTCCTCAATTTGGGATGATGTGTTGTCTATTCATGTATTCCACAGATGCAGGGTACATCAAGTTGATTGTGGAGCTTTAATCCGCTGCTTCTGAGGCTGCTGGGAGAGGTTTCCCTTTCTCTTCTTTGTTCTCACAGCTCCTGGGTCTCAGCTTTGGATTTGGCCCCGCCTCTGCGTGTAGGTCGCCGGAGGGCATCTGTTCTTCGCTCAGATAGGACAGGGTTAAAGGAGCAGCCTCTTCGGGGACTCTGGCTCACTCAGGCCGGGAGGGAGGGAGGGGGCACGGAGTGCGTGGCGAGCCTGCAGCGGCAGAGGTCGGCGTGACGTTGCACCAGCCCGAGGCGCGCCGTGCGTTCTCCCAGGGAAGCCGCCCCTGGATCCCGGGACCCCGGCAGTGGCGGGCTGCACAGGCTCCCGGAAGGGCGGTGTGGGCAGTGACCTGCGCTCGCACACAGGCTTCTTGGCGGCGGCAGCAGCAGCCCCAGCGTCCCACGCCTGTCACTGGGCTCCGCGCTTTCAGTCGCGACTCGCGCCCGTCCGTGGAGCCCCTTTAAGCAGCGCTCTTAATCCCCTCTCCTCGCGCACCAGGAAACCAAGAGGGAAGAAAAAGTCTCTTGCCTCTTCGGCAGCTCCAGAGTTTTCCCGGACTCCCTCCCGGCTAGCTGTGGCACATTAGCCCCCTTCAGGCTGAGTTCTCGCCGCCAGCCCCAGTCCTCTCCCTGCGCTCTGACCGAAGCCCGAGCCTCAGCTTCCAGCGCTGCGCGCCCCGGCGGGCAAGCAGACAAGCCTCTCGGGCTAGTGAGTGCCGCTCGGCACCGATCCTCTGTGTGCGGATCTCTCCGCTTTGCCCTACCCAGGTATGTGGGGAGTTTCTTGCCTTTTGGGAGGTCTGGGGTCTTCTGCCAGCGTTCAGTAGGTGTTCTGTAGGAGTTGTTCCACGTGTAGCTGTATTTCTGTTGTATCCGTGGGGAGGAAGGTGATCTCCGCGTCTTACTCTTCCGCCATCTTACCCGGAAGTCTTTCCTGAAGGGAATTTTTTATCCAAAGTTTATAATGAGTGTCTACAAATCAGTGAGAAAATTACAAATGCCCAGTTTAAAACTGGGCAAAAGATAAAGACAAGTTATTCACAGAGCAAACTGTATAAATAATAAATCAACACATAAAAAAATGTTCCACCTCACTAGAAATCAGGGAAAAGCCAATTTAAACATGAGATAGTATTTTTAACTTCAAATTGGGGGGGAAAACCGGAAGAGGGAGTGTTGAGGAAGGATTTGGGAACCAGTTCTTTACATATAGTACTGAGAAGGTTGTAAATTTCAGGGAAATTTGTGAAGGAACATTTCAAAAGTTTATACATCCAGCAGTTCTACTTCTATAAATCTTTCCTAGAGATATGTGTACCTGTGTGCAAATTTATATTTACAAAAAAATATTTTCCGCTGCATTGTTGGCAATGACAAAAAATTAGAAGGAACCCAAATTCCCATCAATATGAGTGGTTAAATGACAGTAGAGCCATACTCTAGAATGCTCAGCTTCCAGTAACCAGAATAAGCTCGACCAATGTGCACTGATGTGAAAAATTTCCAAGATACATCTTAACCCCCTTGGTAGTATTCTTTTTTTTTTTTAATTTAATTAATTTATTTTTGTCTGTGTTGGGTCTTCGTTTCTGTGCGTGGCTTTCTCTAGTTGCGGCAAGCAGGGGCCTCTCTTCATCACGGTGCGCGGGCCTCTCACTGTCACAGCCTCTCTTGGTGTGGAACACAAGCTCCAGACGCGCAGGCTCAGTAGTTGTGGCTCACGGGCCTAGTTGCTCCACGGCATGTGGGATCTTCCCAGACCAGGGCTCGAACCCGTGTCCCCTGCATTGACAGGTGGATTCTCAACCACTGCACCACCAGGGAAGCCCCGGTAGTATTCTTCATATCTTAAAATGTGCATACCTATGACACATAAATTCCATGTCTAATTTTCTGTCCTACAAACCTACGAAAAGCTACAGACTTCTGATCAATATCCCCCAAACTATTGTCAATTGTAAGAAGTATGTCCAAAAGAAAAAAAAAAGAATCAGAAATCTGTTCAAAACCAGCAGATTTTAAAGAACTTATTATCCCCTCACCCACCTCTGTTCTGCTATAGCAACGCTGGAAGACTGCAACTAGGAAAGAGAGCAAGCCTAACTCCCACCTCAAATCTTGTCTCTCAACTACAGGGTATGACGAAGTCATTTAAAAAATATATTTAAAGGAGACTGAGCCCTTAGGTGAAAGACCCCAATAAGTTATTTCCCTAAAATAGACAGTAAATAAAGAATTTGGAATGAGTTGCAGGGGAAAGATGTGAAATCTCTTTCTTTGGGTCTTCTTAAAATTATAACATTCCCACATATGTCTGCAGTGTTTTAAATATTTTCCATTTATGTAGTAAACATTGAAAGACAGAAAGACAGAGGTTATTTCCAACTAGATGTTATCCTTTCCCCCCAATGGAACTATGCTTTCCTTTCTAGACACATGAGCTCTCCTTTTTCGAGTCTGAGATTGGAAGTTCTCATGGTTGAATTGTTAACACATTTTTCTTTATTTGGGTTGAGTTTGATCCAGCTACTCTGAAGACTATGGTTTCTTCACTAAAAATTGCTTCCATTGTAGATTTATCACCTGGTTGGCAAACACTGGATAACTTCAGGCACAAGAACATTACTCTGAACCTGGGTGTGGTCAGTGAGATAGAAACCAACATTATTTTTTCCTTCATGATATGAAATATACTCTATCTTTACTCCCAGGGTTTTGTCCAAAAAACTCATAAAACATAAATTGACTCTGACCTTCAGACTCCCATGTTCTCCTCCAATCTACACAGCAAAGTCTAAGTTCAATTACACCAAGACTGATGCCAAATTTCAAAAAACGAGAGCACCCTCCATTTCTGCTGGTGCCAGGTGTGTTGTTCCAGGTGCACAGAAGTATCTTAAAAAGTCTTAGTAAGTCTCATTCTACAATAAATAATTACTCAACAAGTTCTCTCTGGACCAGGGTATACTAAGCCAGTGTCTGCTTTCTATTGCAGGCGAAGAAGTTTGTGGTCTTTCATGGAGCTTCCGTTTACCAACCTGGAAATGGCATTCATTTTATTGGCTTTTGTTATCTTTTCCCTCTTTACTCTGGCTTCCATCTACACTGACCCGGATGAGAGGAATGAAGGTAAACAGAGAGAGCTCTTCATAAGAGTCCCTGTTTCCTTTCCCCACCCAATCATCTTTCTCTATGGTTTGATTTGGTTTAGTTTCTATTCTGTATGTGAGAATGAGTTTGTTTTGGGGTGTGCTGTGTGTGTGTGTGTGTGTATGAGAGAAAGGAGACAGAGAGACAGAGAAAGAGAGTTTTATTAAATAGCCTGAAATATCTACTGTGGCATTTTACCATTCTTTATTAAGAGAGGTTTGGAAATGGAAACGATTATTCACATGACTTTTAATCCCAGGATTTTGCAGGTCTTATGCCCTGAATTTTATATATATATATATATATATATATACATATATATATATATATGTATATGTATATATATAATTTTTCTTTCACCATCCTCCCATCACTGCCCCTCATCCCTGTCCCCCATGAGAAACTTAAAATGTGCAGAAAGCACAATATCTTTCAAAGTCATTAAAGGTAATTTTCACAGGCTAAATGCAAGTTCACAAGAAACAAATTCCATTATTGTATACATATATGGTGTGTGGAGGTGTGCGTTTTTGTTCAACTATAAATAAGAAGGAAAAGAATTAAAGGTGTTTTCCTAATGAGCTCTTGTCAAAGCCCAAACTTTCAAAAAAAATGTAGAAGCGTTTAAAAAACTCAACACCACATGTTTGCTTATTGCCAATCATAACAATTATTAGCAATAATATGTAATTTAAATGGCAGTTCTTGGTATTTCACTGTAGTTCAGGTCCTACCAAATTTCACACAAAATTACTGGTGACTGACCATTTTTGAGGGCAAAAATTATATATATATATATATATATATATATATATATATATATATATGGCATATGCTAAGGAAATAATATATGTTTGTAGAGAATAAGATAAAATCATAAAAAGAAAACTGTGCTTCCTAAAATTGTGATACCTCTCCATCAATTTTTGGCTGTGAAAGAAGTGCTCTCTGTAAAAGACAATAGTATTCTCTGTCTTATAAACATACTACACTTAAAGAAGTAGAAAACAAGAAGCCACAGTAAACAGACATTTAATTTGTGCTGACATGAAGATTGGGAAGCATAACTGGAGTCCGTAAAGTCTTTTCCATGCTCCATATTGTTTTAGTTTAAGATGGGTTTGGCTGAAAGAAAGAGTAAGAGCAAAATTGCAGTTACTTTAACTAGAAGATAATGTCTTTCTCTCACACATAAAAGAAGCCTGGGGGTAGGAAGTTCCCTCCTGACACGACTCCCTGGTGTCCTGGACCCAGGCCACACTGTCTTGGTTCCCTCCCATCTCCTATGGCAGCTCCCATGTCCAGCACTGACCCAGCTGGCCCATCTTCCACTATCATCTATGCATGCCTGTCAGCAAGAAGAAGCAAGAGGGCACACCTCTGTCTTTTAAGAGTGCTCCCAGAACCTACACTCACCACTTCCCTTTGGCCAGAATTTAGTCCACGGACATACCGAAAGGAAAGCTGGGAAATGTAATAGTTATTCTGGGAGGCGTGTGCGGAGCAAAAACTTTGGGTTTTGTTCCTAAAGGAAGAGGGGTACAACCAGCAGTGTCTGCCAGACACGTAGACTCCTAACCATGCATTCACTACGGGGCTGGTAGTCATGAAATCGGGGAATATTTGAGCTAGAAGGAATGTTAAGAGAGCATCTGATTTACTGATGCTTAACCAGAACTGAATATCAGAAAGGCACCTCATACTTGGGGCCCATCACAAACCCAGCAAATACGCATTTCTGGGTGTCCCACCTGGCCACGTGTCTTTAAACAAGACCCCCTACCCTCCCCCCCCCCATTTTTCTAGCTTTCTTCTCTGGTTAAGAAGCATTGACCAACTATTCATATTTCAGATGTGACAACAGAGACCCACAAATGTTTAGTGAGTTTCTCAGGTGCTCAGTTAATTAGCAGAAGAGCCAAAACTAGAGCACAGACTCCCCGTTGCAAGTTCCTGCCCCTTCTCTGCACCCCTGTGATTCCCCAGTTATGATCTATGGACACGGAGAATCAGAAGACTGGGCCAGTCATAGAAATTTACCTTTCCTTTACACTTCTGTATTCCGTTTTTCATAAGTTCCTTTTTCTTCTGCTCTGTTCCTCCTATATCTGAGGTCTACTTTCCAAGCTAAAGCAATTCCTCCATTTGAATACTGTTCACTAACAGAACTAGACCCAGCTGCCCAAGAATTCTCATCGAAGAACACCCTTGCTTCCCTTCGTGACCACCAGGTCGGTGCCAAGCACAATTTTGCATGAAAGTACAAAATGTATACACTTTCCTAAATGTGGTAAGACCCAGGAGTAAAACCCACCTTCATTAAAATTGCAGGGCTATTTTAATCTCCTTTCTGGCACAAGCAGAGAATTGCAGGAGCCACAAAAATAAACTTAAGAGAGGCAGATTTAATTTCACATGTGTATTTAAAATCTGATAGACTCAGCTATGGGTAATGGAGAATCTAAATCTGAATGGGACTCAGCTCCTATGTCAGGGAGCTGATTGTCTCATGGAGGATTCAGTTGTATAACCAGAGCAGACCCAGTGAATGGGCTACCAGAGTTTTCAACTAAGGAGGATGGGGTCAGAACGGAAGCTCTTCCTTGGGGGTATTTCGGTGGGCTTCACGGAAGAGGTGGCCACCCTGATGCAGGTGATATTGACAGAGTAGGGTGGGTGGGGTGCATTCCAACTAAGAAAACAGCTTAAGGAAAATTACCTGACCGAAAAAAATGAAATGTATAAGAGGAAAAATCAGCTATAGTTTGGAATGTACCGTAAGTCCAACAAGGAATTGAACAGAACTGATCATTGGCCAGAATCTTCTCAAGTCCTTCAGAGGTCAGAAGACGAACAAAGCATTTTAACAGGGAGTCTCTTAAACTTAAGAGTTGGGTGCCTCTGACCTCAGCCTCCCACGTGAGAGCAAAGGCTCTCAAGCTCTAACTTGCACATAAGTCACCTAGAGATTTTATGAAAAAGTAGACTACTGTTCAGTAGGTCTGGGTGGGACCTGAGATTCTGCATTTCTAAGAAGCTTCCAGGTGACGACCATGGTCTAGAAGACGAGCCCAGCCACAGATGTGATACTTGCAGGCCCCAGGGGGCCAAGCTCATCTGTGTGCAGCAGGGGAGGCGGGAGCTTGGCTACGTGGCTGGGCGTCCACGTTCCGTCCCGTAAGCAAGGCCCTACAGGACACGGGGCAGACCCAGAGCTGGAGGGCAGGGCCTCAGCCTCCAGCCCAGCGCAGTCTTGCCTCAGGTCCTAACGTGTCAGGAGTGGGTGGATTAAGGTTTAAGAAAATATTTTATATGTTTAGAAGAGTTGAGAGTCATTCTTATTTTTTTAGGGAAGAACTTGTATTTAATTAGATTAATTAATTAATCATTTAAGTTGAAGTATAGTTGATTTACAATGTTGTGTTAGTTTTAGGTGTACAGCACAGTGATTCATATATATATATTCTTCTTCAGATTCTTTTCCATTATAGGTTATTACAAAATATTGAGTATAGTTCCCTGTGCTATAGAGTAGGTCCTTATTGGTTACGAGAGTCCCTCTTTAAACATCAGAATATTGGAGTGTACAGTGAAGCGGAGGCAGAGTGGCTCTGCGAGCTCCTCTCTCTCCACTTTCCCATAGAGAAGCCCTGACTGGCCGCTGAGGGCGAGCCACACACACGCCCTCGCGCCCAGCGAACCCGCGCGGTCACTATCATATGACACAGGCTTTGCTGCAGTTCATCTTCCTCCCTGTGTACTTTCCGTTTGCCTTCCTGGAATTCTGCTGCATCACAGAAGCTGGAAGTTCTGATGTTCCATTGAACTCACGATGGAAAGTCTTGACTTGACCGGTCAGAGTCATGAAAGGCAGTCATAGAAATAAAGATTATTCCGCAGAAGGAGAAGGAGCTGGAAAACGACCAAAACGAAAGTGCCTTCAGTGGCATCCATTGCTAGCAAAGAAACGTCTTGACTTTTCAGAAGAGGAAGAAGAGGAAGACGAAGAGGAGGATATTGATAAGGTTCAACTCCTTGGGGCCGCTGGTCTAGAGCAAGATGGTGAAACTGAAGATGATGAATCACCAGAACAGCGAGCCCGGAGACCAATGAATGCATTTCTCTTATTTTGCAAACGTCATCGCTCTCTTGTACGTCAGGAACACCCCAGGCTTGATAACCGAGGTGCTACCAAGATACTAGCTGATTGGTGGGCTGTTCTCGATCCAAAGGAAAAGCAGAAATACACAGACATGGCCAAGGAGTATAAACATGCATTTATGAAAGCAAATCCTGGCTACAAATGGTGTGCTACCACAAACAAGCCTGTGAGATCCCCAACATCCACTGTCAATCCACGGGAGAAACTATGGGCCTTCCCATCTGACTCTTCAAGAGCCTTGCCAAGCCCCAAGAAAACAAAGCCTGAAGAAATGCCTCAGCTTAACTTTGGGATGGCCGATCCTACTCAAATGGGAGGCCTGAGCATGCTGCTTTTAGCTGGAGAACATGTTCTTGGTACACCAGAGATATCCTCTGGCACTTGCAGGCCTGATGTTTCAGAATCCTCTGAATTGCGTCAGAAGTCACCATTATCTCAGTTTGCCGAGATATCTTCAGGTACCTCCCACCCCGATGTTCCGTCAAAACAATGTCAAGCATCAGCCTTGTTTCAGTTTGCAGAGATTTGTTCGAAGGCTTCACAGTTGGGTGGTGCTGAACCTGTAAAACGCTGTGGAAAGTCTGCACTCTTTCAACTGGCAGAGATGTGCCTGGCATCAGAGGGGGTGAAAATGGAAGAGTCAAAGCTCATAGAAGCCAAAGAATCAGATGGCGGAAGAATTCAAGAACTGGAGAAGGGCAAGGAAGAAAGAGAAATGAAAATGGAGAAAATAGATGAAGCCAGGTTCCAGAAAGAAGCAGAATTTGAAAAATCAGCTAAGGAAAATGTAAGAGATTCTAAGGAATTAAGAAATTTTGAGGAGCTGCGAATGGATGATATAATGGGTATAAAAATGGAAGCTCCTAAAGCAATTAAAAAGGAAGAATTAGAGGAAGATCAAAAAGGTAGTCACTTCCCTGATTTTTCTTACTCTGGCAGTAGCAAGACAATAATAAGCGATGTTCCCAGTAGAAAGGATCACATGTGCCATCCTCATGGCATTAGGATCATCGAGGATCCCACAGCATTAAGCAAACCAGAAAAGCTAAAAAAGGAAAAGAAGAAAACCAAAATGGATCGACATGGAAATGATAAATCCACACCCAAGAAGACTTGCCAAAAGAGGCAGTCCTCGGAATCTGATATCGAGAGTGTCATGTACACCATTGAAGCTGTTGCAAAGGGAGACTGGGGCATCGAGAAGCTTGGAGATACCCCTCGCAAGCAGGTCCATACATCCTCGAGTGGCAAGGGAAGCATTTTGGATGCCAAGCCACCAAAGAAGAGAGTGAAATCAAGAGAGAAGAAAATGTCAAAGGAGAAATCCTCAGACACCACCAAAGAGTCAAGACCTCAAGATTTTATCAGTATTTCTGCCAGCAAGAACATTTCTGGTGAGGTCCCAGAGGGTATAAAAGCAGAACCTTTGACCCCTACGGAGGATGCATTACCACCCAGTCTATCGGGACAGGCCAAGCCTGAGGACAGTGAGTGTCACAGAAAAATAGAGACTTGTGGCTCCCGGAAATCTGAGAGGTCTTGCAAAGGTGCTCTTTATAAAACCCTGGTGTCTGAGGGTATGCTCACCTCTCTGCGAGCTAATGTTGGCAGAGGGAAACGAAGGTCAGGAAAAGGAAAGTCCTCTGATCATGAAGAGTGTTGGCATGAAGAAAGCTGGACGTTTCACCAGAGTGGGACCAGTGGAAGCAAGAAGTTCAAGAAGACAAAGCCAGAGGAAGACTCTCTCCTTGGCTCAGCAAAGCTGGATGAAGAATTTGAAAAGAAATTCAACAGCCTCCCTCAGTATAGTCCTGTTACATTTGACCAGAAATGTGTACCTGTCCCAAGAAAAAAGAAGAAGACCGGACATATGTGCTCAGAACCGACCAAAACCAGCAAAGGTCCTTTCCAGTCTCAGAAAAAGAACTTATTCCACAAAATTGTCAGCAAATACAAGCACAACAAGGAGAAGCCTAATGTTCCGGAAAAAGGAAGTGGGGATAAATGGTCAAACAAGCAACTCTTCTTGGCTGCCATTCACCCTACAGAAGCCATATTTTCAGAAGACAGAAACACCACAGAGCCTGCTTATAAGGTTAAAAATGCCCCATCCATTCGCAACACTCCAGAGCCAACAACGGCGCAAGAGCCCTTGGTGGGCAGTCAAAAGAGAAAAGCCAGGAAAACCAAGATCACACACCTTGTCAGGACAGCAGATGGCCGGGTATCACCAGCAGGAGGTACTTTGGATGACAAACCAAAGGAACAACTGCAGAGGAGTCTTGTGAAGGTGACCGAGACAGGCTGCAATGACGAACGCTCACACAACCGAGAGTCCACGGAGACGCGGAGCAGCACCCCGGAGATGCCCGCCGTGTCTGCGTTCTTCAGCCTCGCTGTGCTGGCCGAAGTGGCCGCCATGGAACATGCATAGAAGTCAGAGATCAACTCCGCTCACCCATGATGGACAGCCAAAAGAAATGCCCCAGACTCCTGTACTTATTTCTTGCGCCGACCAGTGAAGCACCCTTTACTTGTAAACCATTGTGCTTTACCTACTACCCTAGCCTTGTCTTTATTGAGAGATGCGAGTGAGTCCATGTGGTGGCAAATACAGACAGCAAACAAGGGCTTGTTGCCCTACACGGCCCAGATTCACTTGAAGCAGAAGTTGGCACCCTGGGCCAGTTTGTTCTTTCAGAACCCAGAGTCTTTGAGGGTGATGTTGTCTGTCTGATAATGAGCAGAAATGGGATGATCCTAGAGCTTTGCTTTCTATTGAAGGCTTTTGATGGTAATAGGTGGTAACTTGGTAAAAGGCTGCCTTTACTGTAGCTCATCCAGCGTCTCTTTTACCAACCAGAGAGTGTGAAACTAGTTTCATATATTACCTAGTTATTCTTTCAAAACAAAAACAAACAGCAAAAAAACAAAAACTGACACACTGCACTAGTTATTATTAGATATTCTTGGTCTTTTTTGTACGTGGAGGTTTATGTTCTAAGATGGTTTATATAATAGGTTATACCTACATTTATATTGTAGAATAATATTAAAAAGCCTCTTCCAGAGACTCCCAAACAGCACGGGCAGGCAGATGTACCGCTGTTAGCGGTGTATGCTCGGCCTTGTGGTCCATATATTCTGCACTTTTATATTTGCCAAGAGAGTGGTAGTTTGCTGGCAAAAAGAGAAAGAGAGAGAAGAAGAAAAATTACAGTTCTTACAAGCAGAAATTTTTTCTTAGCCTTGAGTGACCAAGAAGAATTTGCTTGGGTCAAATTGTGGCGAATATTTTCCCAGACAGGGGAAGAGTCCAGCAGATTACAGATTACTGATGTTTTCATGCCTTGAGGATTCTTTTATTTTTACACAAGGGTCTGAGTGACCAATGGATCGTTCATACAGACAAAAAAAGAAAAATAGTATTCAGAAGTGACCTTAGTATTACTTCACTATTCAGAACACATTGAAGACACACTCACTTTGTGTGGTCTTTGAGCTACAGCCCTTTTACATCCATCCCAGACAGACTGGACGGGTAGCAATTGCTATGCACAGCGTAATTGGCACTGCAGGTTTTTAGAGCCATTTTGAGTTTTTGTGGTTACGGAGGTATTGATGAGGGAGGTGTGCCTGACCAGAGTGGGACTCGCGGTTATAGATCCACCTGCAAGTTTCCTGTTTCCTTTTCATGTTTTGTTGCTTTTGAACATAAAACCAACTATACATATGCCAGTGCAACTGGATTAACTGGCTTAGAACATTCAACATATTGACTCCATCACCTGACGTTCACAGTATCTTGTTTCTTAGCAACAGATGCAAAGTGATAAATCAAAATTAGTCGGCGGCTACAGATTTTACAGGGTATTTGTTCCATAGCACAAAGTATTTCCCCACTCTTGCATCACAGCACAAACTACCAAATTTTAAGTATTGGATTCCAGCAATAATTTTTACTGGTTTTCAAACTGGCGGAATTTTGATAGTGTTAGTTCAAGTTTGAAACTTTTGAATTAGATCTCTAAATGGTGACAGTTTACAAGGTTTTATCTAGCTATCTTATTTATACTTGACTGAATTGTAATGATGATTTTTTTTCTAATCGTAATTTGACCTAATAGCCATACAAAAAATGACTCTATTCGTCCTGACTAGGTTTAGCTTTTCACGGTTGTAGATGTTACTTCAGTTTCGGTGCTGGAAACTATGTACCACATACTAACAGAATTGAAAAAGAACAGAGAGATTTGGGCTTTTTCTTTTTTTTTCAAAGCAGGTAAAGAGGGCATCAGGGCATTGGAACGGTGTCCTCAAAAATGCATATTCCTTGTGGGCATGGAGGAAGAAGGAATTAGTAAGCAAGGTTAATCAGAGGCAGAAGCTTAGCCCCATTCACACAGAAATAAATCAGGTGAGCAACCCCAGATTTTAGCATGATATTTTTACTATGATGCTGTTGTATTCATATTTTCTAAATTTCGAAACACAAAGTGAATGTTTGAAAATTGCTGGGTCCCAGTGTTGGTGGCTGTTGGAGTTTCTGGACCACTTGCTAGCAGTGATTTAAAAATTATAATTAGCTAAAATCCAAAAAAAAAATAAAACCAACAACAAAAATTGTTTGGTGCAGAACATGCACCTTGACAATGGCACTAACTTGTTATTCTCTAGAACATGTTAGAATAGGTCTATTTTTGCCAGTGCCCTCTCCTCCAGTCCTCTGATTACATTTCACTAGAGTTCCTTAACAGAGTGCTGTATATTCATGGGACCTTTTTTAAAAAGAAGCAAAACAAAAGATGACTTTTTTCTATGTGATTAATATATCTTACTTGATCTGCTTTTCCTAAACCTCAGTGGCTTTTCCCTTAGGCAGGGGTCGGGGTGGAGGGCAACCTACTGGATACGACTGTTTTCAGATACTTTAGAAAAAAAAAAAAACCCACCTTCTTGTAGACATGCTTAATTTTTAAGCGGTTAGGCACTGAGAGTAGCAGAAATCCTGCAAAGCTTTATAGTCTTTTAGACACTCACCTTGTCATTTCTCTGAGTAATGTCTTGATTTCAAACATAGTGCTTTTCTCATGCCCTGAATCCACTGGAGAGGGGTGTTGGTATTTTCAGGTAACAACATTTGTGAGCACACATATTGCAGACCAACATGTAGTACCCTCCCCCATTTATCATTTTCATTTCACTTCTCTCATTCTTTTTTATTTTGGAAAATCATATTGCTATGGTGTGTACCTTAATCTGCCAGCAAACACCATCTACACTAACATTTGTCCCACAAGCATCCTCAAGAGAAAAAGTTGTTGCACCTTATGTATATCTCAAGCAAACCCAAATATGATGCTCTTCTGCCTTTGTTTTATTCTAAATTGTTGTATCATATCTTTCTGAAACCATTCTGAATCTAGTTGAAATTCTCAATATTTATGCTTTTACCTTAATTTCTAGATTCAAACCTGTATATAAATCTTTTGAACAAAATTGTCCTAGCCCTTCTCTGTGTTGCTGGAAGTGGATGATTTAGTCTCAGATGGAGACACAGTACTGTTCCAGTTTTCTTTAGCCTTTTATTTATTTAGTTATTCTGGGTATTTTCCTATGTAATTTTGAAGTGTGTAGAGTATATTATAGTTACTGAAGCTGCAGCTCTAAGAAGCTGAGTGAAAGAGAGAAAATACTGTAAGACGCCCTTCTTAAGTGTTTATTTGTTTGGATAACTGTAATGAGGCCAGGAAAAGGCAAAAGGTCCCACAGCCACTTTGAAGACACAGGTTCTTATCCCCAAACTAGGTTAGGTCCCAGATTTTAGATCAAAATGGTGAATTCTTTAAAGCCCTCTTTTTTAAAAGGATATATCATACCATTGTAATTCTGACAGTCTTTGCCCCCCCGAAAATATATTTATTTAATTCCGTCAGATGAGCTTTCTACCAGTGCCCCCTCAAAGCCATGCTCAACTCATTCCCACGTTATCACTGTTATTATAGTTCCTGCCATTCAAACTGCTGCAGAGAAAAAAAGGGATGGAACACTATGAACAAAAAGGAGCATCTGAACGGGTCTGGTTATTTAGAATCCAACTTGTGTAATCCCTGTCACTCTCTTATCAAGTCAGATGCTACTCTGCCTGAGTCATAGAAAAGTTTGTTTGCACTCTGTAGTCCTTGGCTCATCCTCTGGAAGTGTTTGCACCTATGTAAAATCTCAAGCAGATTATAAATCAATACAGCACTAGGAGTAAGCTGAAAACTGAATGACATGTTTTGTTTAGACAGTTCCGGGGGAGGGATGGGGAATATCAAGTAACTCTGTTCCAAGTTTGACATTTGGCATTAATGTGAAGCAGTGGGACCATGCTGCCTGCTAAAGTACTGTATGAATCCTAAGTGTTCTGGAGACCAGCAGCTGGAGGCTGGAGGCCAGCATCCATACAGCAAAGGGGAAGCATCGCCGCTTCTTGGGGGAAAAGGAAGGAAGTCGTGCAAGGCCTGGAGTCATCATTTGTAAAGGGAAAGTCGGGGTGTACGTGATGCTGTGAGAAGGTTCACCGTTGATTGCACTGCTCCACAGAGCCCTCAGATAAGGCCAATCCTAATGGGCTACCTCGGCTTTAACGGTTAAGTCCAGTAAGTCCTGTTTCAAAGGTTTGTCTTTTTTTGCTTCTACCGTCAGTGCCACTGTTTTCCACTGCAGTGTTTTGACTTCCCAAACCACCTTCTCCGGAGAGAACAATGTATTGCTGAAAATGGGCAGTAGAAGCAAATGCTCTTATTACATTTGACCTATAAAGTATTCAGAGTGACTGCTAGGTGGGAATTCAAATTGAGCTTTCCCCACATAGGATCTTGTTTTGCACCTTATAAAGAGTGTACTAATTGTTAATTAGGTGTTGCTTTTATTTATACAAGCATTCCCAAAGAATTAGATTTGGATTTTGTGTTTCTTTGAGTTTGGGGATTTTTTGTTTTACAGTTATCTTATTTAGATTGACTAACATCATACTTACAATAAAAAAAGAAACAGTGGTTCAGTTCATCTTACCAGATATGTCTGGTGATGTATTCAGAGTCTGATGGACTGCTTTGCTTTTATGTAGTTTGGAAGTGATAATGAAGTTTATTATACCCCATATGAAATGACCTTGTCCTTTTCACTGGGGACATTATCTTACATTTTAGAAAAAGAAGCACCAAAAGAGTGAACAACAAGACAAGTACATTTGATTCCCCTCATACACCTCCATCTGTTTGTGCTACGCTTTCCTTAAAAATATCAATATACATTTTCTTCACACATACAAAAAGTTTCCTCTCCTGGCCAAATTTTATTTGTGGTGGTATGATTTATACTAATAACGGAAAAGAGGAAACCTTGTACTTAGAAGTTCGGTGGCCACTGTTTCCTTGTTGCAGTCAGTGGTCAAAATTGATCCTGCCCTGAAGTTGATCTTTTTAATTAATTAATTAATTAATTAATTTTTAAATTTTTTATTAGTTTCTGCTTACTAACAAAGTGAATCAGTCATACATATACATCTGTTCCCACATCCCTTCCCTCATGCATCTCCCTCCCTCCCACCCTCCCCATCCCACCCCTCCAGGCGGTCACAAAGCACCGAGCTGATCTCCCTGTGCTCTGCGGCTGCTTCCCACTGTCTATCTACCTTACGTTTGGTAGTGTATATATGTCCATGCCTCTCTTTCGCTTTGTCACAGCCTACCCTTCCCCCTCCCCATATCCTCAAGTCCATTCTCAAGTAGGTCTGTGTCTTTATGCCCGTTTTACCCCTAGGTTCTTCGTGACATTTTTTTAAATTCCATATATATGTGTTAGCATACGGTATTTGTCTTTCTCTTTCTGACTTACTTCACTCTGTATGACAGACTCTAGGTCTATCCACCTCATTACAAATAGCTCAGTTTCGTTTCTTTTTCTGGCTGAGTAATATTCCATTGTATATATGTGCCACATCTTCTTTATCCATTCATCGGATGATGGACACTTAGGTTGTTTCTATCTCCGGGCTATTGTGAATAGAGCTGCAATGAACATTTTGGTACATGTCTCTTTTTGAATTATGGTTTTCTCAGGGTATATGCCTCGTAGTGGGATTGCTGGGTCATATGGTAGTTCTATTTTTAGTTTTCTAAGGAACCTCCATACTGTTCTCCATAGTGGCTGTACCAATTCACATTCCCACCAGCAGTGCAAGAGGGTTCCCTTTTCTCCACACCCTCTCCAGCATTTATTGTATCTAGATTTCTTGATGATGGCGATTCTGACTGGTGTGAGATGATATCTCATTGTAGTTTTGATGTGCATTTCTCTAATGATTAATGATGTTGAGCATCCTTTCATGTGTTTGTTGGCAGTCTGTATATCTTCTTTGGAGAAATGCCTATTTAAGTCTTCTGCCCATTTTTGGATTGGGTTGTTTGTTTTTTTGCTATTGAGCTGCATGAGCTGCTTATAAATTGTGGAGATTAATCCTTTGTCAGTTGCTTCATTTGCAAATATTTTCTCCCATGCTGAGGGTTGTCTTTTGGTCTTGTTTATGGTTTCCTTTGCTGTGCAAAAGCTTTGAAGTTTCATGAGGTCCCATTTGTTTATCTTTGTTTTTATTTCCATTTCTCTAGGAGGTGGGTCCAAAAGGATCTTGCTGTGATTTATGTCATAGAGTGTTCTGCCTATGTTTTCCTCTAAGAGTTTGATAGTTTCTGGCCTTACATTTAGGTCTTTAATCCATTTTGAGCTTATTTTTGTGTATGGTGTTAGGGAATGATCTAATCTCATACTTTTACATGTCCCTGTCCAGTTTTCCCAGCACCACTTATTGAAGAGGCTGTCCTTTCTCCACTGTACATTCCTGCCTCCTTTATCAAAGATAAGTTGACCTTACGTGCATGGGTTGGTCTCTGGGCTTTCTATCCTGTTCCATTGATCTATCTTTCTGTTTTTATGCCAGTACCACACTGTCTTGATTACTGTAGCTTTGTAGTATAGTCTGAAGTCAGGGAGCCTGATTCCTCCAGCTCCGTTTTTGGTTCTCAAGATTGCTTTGGCTATTCGGGGTCTTTTGTTTTTCCAAACAAATTTTGAAATTTTTTGTTCTAGTTCTGTGAAAAATGCCAGTGGTAGTTTGATAGGGATTGCATTGAATCTGTAGATTGCTTTGGGTAGTAGAGTCATTTTCACAATATTGATTCTTCCAATCCAGAAGCATGGTATATCTCTCCATCTATTTGTATCATCTTTAATCTCTTTCATCAGTGTCTTATAATTGTCTGCATACAGGTCTTTTGTCTCCTTAGGTAGGTTTATTCCTAGATATTTTATTCTTTTTGATGCAGTGGTAAATGGGAGTGTTTTCTTGATTTCATTTTCAGATGTTTCATCATTAGTGTAGAGGAATGCCAGAGATTTCTGTGCATTAATTTTGTATCCTGCTACTTTACCAAATTCATTGATTAGCTCTAGTAGTTTTCTGGTAGCATCTTTAGGATTCTCTATGTATAGTATCATGTCATCTGCAAACAGTGACAGCTTTACTTCTTCTTTTCCGATTTGGATTCCTTTTATTTCCTTTCCTTCTCTGATTGCTGTGGCTAAAACTTCCAAAAGTAGGTTGAATAAGAGTGGTGAGAGTGGGCAACCTTGTCTTGTTCTTGATCTTAGTGGAAATGGTTTCAGTTTTCCACCATTGAGGACAATGTTGGCTGTGGGTTTGTCATATATGGCCTTGATTAGGTTGAGGAAAGTTCCCTCTATGCCTACTTTCTGCAGGGTTTTTATCATAAATGGGTGTTGAATTTTGTCAAAAGCTTTCTCTGCATCTATTGAGATGATCATATGGTTTTTCTCCTTCAATTTGTTAATATGGTGTATCACATTGATTGATTTGCGTATATTGAGTAATCCTTGCATTCCTGGAATAAACCCCACTTGATCATGGTGTATGATCCTTTTAATGTGCTGTTGGATTCTGTTTGCTAGGATTTTGTTGAGGATTTTTGCATCTATGTTCATCAGTGATATTGGCCTGTCGTTTTCTTTCTTTGGGACATCCTTGCCTGGTTTTGGTATCAAGGTGATGGTGACCTCGTAGAATGAGTTTGGGAGTGTTCCTTCCTCTGAAATTGTTTGGAAGAGTTTGAGAAGGATGGGTGTTAGCTCTTCTCTAAATGTTTGATCGAATTCGCCTGTGAAGCCATCTGGTCCTGGGCTTTTGTTTGTTGGAAGATTTTGAATCACAGTTTCAATTTCAGGGCTTGTGATTGGTCTATTCATATTTTCTATTTCTTCCTGATTCAGTCTTGGCAGGTTGTGCATTTCTAAGAATTTGTCCATTTCTTCCAGGTTGTCCATTTTATTGGCATCGAGTTGCTTGTAGTAATCTCTCATGATCTTTTGTATTTCTGCAGCGTCAGTTGTTACTTCTCCTTTTTCATTTCTAATTCTATTGATTTGAGTCTTCTCCCTTTTTTTCTTGATGAGTCTGGCTAATGGTTTGTCAATTCCTTAAGTTGATCTTTATGCACAGAATTAGTTCCTGTGAACATTACTACTCTTTCCAGAGATTTTCTAATAACTTGGGCCAGAACTGGTTACCGAGGAGCAAGGACCTAATTCCATGCCTCCACACCCTCCCACTGCACCGCACCACACGTCTTACCTCACAAGCTCTAACCTAAATCACAGAGGCACGCGTTTCGTGGACTAACCATGACCTCCCCTGGCGGCCTCAGGGGAGTGCTCACGTCCACTGACACCTCCCTTTAGTGTGTCAGCTCGTAGCGGCAGAGCTGGGGTGGGGGAGGTTTGTGATCTGGAGCTCAGCACATGCTCGGCAACATGTTTCTCATTTCCTTAGCATTCATGGCTTGCTCTCAGGAATCTGTCGAAAAGGAATAAAAACCACCTGAGAGTCCACATTACCAGATTATGAACTTTTCCCATAGGTTTGAATTGCTTACTTACCTATTATAAATTAACCACAGCTTCATTTGACCACCAGGTCTTAAGTCTGTTGACAGTTTTCAGCATGACCGAATTGCTCATTTTTCTTGCTTTCAGAAATTGGCTTGGTTCTCTTTAGAGTTGGTGTAAACATGCCTTGTAATAAATGATTTCCACTTAATGGTACAACAGAATTATTGCTTTCTTAGATGTATGTGTAGTAAAAGTCAATATACACGTTTATATAATTTCTTTCCTCAAAATCTTATACTTAATTTGATATTTCTAAAAGTTGCACATGTAAGTCATGTGTATAACCTGCTAAAGTACTTTAACTGTGATCTTAAAACTGAATAAAAAATATTTAATAGAAAATCAGAATATTGGGCTTCCCTGGTGGCGCAGTGGTTGAGAGTCCACCTGCCGATGCAGGGGACGCGGGTTCGTGCCCCGGTCCGGGAAGATCCTACATGCCGCGGAGTGGCTGGGCCCGTGAGCCATGGCTGCTGAGCCTACGCGTCCGGAGCCCGTGCTCCACAACGGGAGAGGCCACAGCAGTGAGAGGCCCGCGTACCGCAAAAAAATAAAAAATAAAAAAAAACTCAGAATATTTTAGTATTGCAAGAGTTCTGCAGCTCTTAATAGTTTGTAAATCCACTATCTCATTTGTAATTAACATTCTCAATTCTCTTACTCTATGCCTTTTTATAAGGGAATAGTTAAGACAACTTTCTTTGTTGAAAAGGGTATAAGGTATGACAAAGCCCTGAGATATTTCAGGAAATTGTATTTATTGAGAAACTGACCAAGAACCCACATTTTTCCCTGTTACTGTAAGAAGTCTCCAGAGAAAGATTTTCAAAGACTGTCAGTTCAGTTCTTCTCACTGGAAGAAGTCTGGCTATTTTGATCCCTAACTGAATTTACATAGATCATCTACATTTGACCATTCAGAGGTACTGAAGAACATTGCTTTTGTTCTGGACCATATGATGTATTTTAAAAGTTAAAGTTGAAACATAACATATAGTGCTTCTTTGCAAATATGAGTCCAAATAAGAACAGAAATCAGTCACTGTAGAAAAACATGTAGCCCAACAGAAATCTTGACTGGGCAAGGAAGCTTCACCTACTTCACCTAGGGACGAACCCGCGTCCCCTGCATCGGCAGGCGGACTCTCAAACACTGCACCACCAGGGAAGCCCTGAAGGGAATTTTTTATCCAAAGTTTATAATGAGTGTCTACAAATCAGTGAGAAAATTACAAATGCCCAGTTTAAAACTGGGCAAAAGATAAAGACAAGTTATTCACAGAGCAAACTGTATAAATAATAAATCAACACATAAAAAAATGTTCCACCTCACTAGAAATCAGGGAAAAGCCAATTTAAACATGAGATAGTATTTTTAACTTCAAATTGGGGGGGAAAACCGGAAGAGGGAGTGTTGAGGAAGGATTTGGGAACCAGTTCTTTACATATAGTACTGAGAAGGTTGTAAATTTCAGGGAAATTTGTGAAGGAATATTTCAAAAGTTTATACATCCAGCAGTTCTACTTCTATAAATCTTTCCTAGAGATATGTGTACCTGTGTGCAAATTTATATTTACAAAAAAATATTTTCCGCTGCATTGTTGGCAATGACAAAAAATTAGAAGGAACCCAAATTCCCATCAATATGAGTGGTTAAATGACAGTAGAGCCATACTCTAGAATGCTCAGCTTCCAGTAACCAGAATAAGCTCGACCAATGTGCACTGATGTGAAAAATTTCCAAGATACATCTTAACCCCCTTGGTAGTATTCTTTTTTTTTTTTAATTTAATTAATTTATTTTTGTCTGTGTTGGGTCTTCGTTTCTGTGCGTGGCTTTCTCTAGTTGCGGCAAGCAGGGGCCTCTCTTCATCACGGTGCGCGGGCCTCTCACTGTCACAGCCTCTCTTGGTGTGGAACACAAGCTCCAGACGCGCAGGCTCAGTAGTTGTGGCTCACGGGCCTAGTTGCTCCACGGCATGTGGGATCTTCCCAGACCAGGGCTCGAACCCGTGTCCCCTGCATTGACAGGTGGATTCTCAACCACTGCACCACCAGGGAAGCCCCGGTAGTATTCTTCATATCTTAAAATGTGCATACCTATGACACATAAATTCCATGTCTAATTTTCTGTCCTACAAACCTACGAAAAGCTACAGACTTCTGATCAATATCCCCCAAACTATTGTCAATTGTAAGAAGTATGTCCAAAAGAAAAAAAAAAGAATCAGAAATCTGTTCAAAACCAGCAGATTTTAAAGAACTTATTATCCCCTCACCCACCTCTGTTCTGCTATAGCAACGCTGGAAGACTGCAACTAGGAAAGAGAGCAAGCCTAACTCCCACCTCAAATCTTGTCTCTCAACTACAGGGTATGACGAAGTCATTTAAAAAATATATTTAAAGGAGACTGAGCCCTTAGGTGAAAGACCCCAATAAGTTATTTCCCTAAAATAGACAGTAAATAAAGAATTTGGAATGAGTTGCAGGGGAAAGATGTGAAATCTCTTTCTTTGGGTCTTCTTAAAATTATAACATTCCCACATATGTCTGCAGTGTTTTAAATATTTTCCATTTATGTAGTAAACATTGAAAGACAGAAAGACAGAGGTTATTTCCAACTAGATGTTATCCTTTCCCCCCAATGGAACTATGCTTTCCTTTCTAGACACATGAGCTCTCCTTTTTCGAGTCTGAGATTGGAAGTTCTCATGGTTGAATTGTTAACACATTTTTCTTTATTTGGGTTGAGTTTGATCCAGCTACTCTGAAGACTATGGTTTCTTCACTAAAAATTGCTTCCATTGTAGATTTATCACCTGGTTGGCAAACACTGGATAACTTCAGGCACAAGAACATTACTCTGAACCTGGGTGTGGTCAGTGAGATAGAAACCAACATTATTTTTTCCTTCATGATATGAAATATACTCTATCTTTACTCCCAGGGTTTTGTCCAAAAAACTCATAAAACATAAATTGACTCTGACCTTCAGACTCCCATGTTCTCCTCCAATCTACACAGCAAAGTCTAAGTTCAATTACACCAAGACTGATGCCAAATTTCAAAAAACGAGAGCACCCTCCATTTCTGCTGGTGCCAGGTGTGTTGTTCCAGGTGCACAGAAGTATCTTAAAAAGTCTTAGTAAGTCTCATTCTACAATAAATAATTACTCAACAAGTTCTCTCTGGACCAGGGTATACTAAGCCAGTGTCTGCTTTCTATTGCAGGCGAAGAAGTTTGTGGTCTTTCATGGAGCTTCCGTTTACCAACCTGGAAATGGCATTCATTTTATTGGCTTTTGTTATCTTTTCCCTCTCTACTCTGGCTTCCATCTACACTGACCCGGATGAGAGGAATGAAGGTAAACAGAGAGAGCTCTTCATAAGAGTCCCCGTTTCCTTTCCCCACCCAATCATCTTTCTCTATGGTTTGATTTGGTTTAGTTTCTATTCTGTATGTGAGAATGAGTTTGTTTTGGGGTGTGCTGTGTGTGTGTGTGTGTGTATGAGAGAAAGGAGACAGAGAGACAGAGAAAGAGAGTTTTATTAAATAGCCTGAAATATCTACTCTGGCATTTTACCATTCTTTATTAAGAGAGGTTTGGAAATGGAAACGATTATTCACATGACTTTTAATCCCAGGATTTTGCAGGTCTTATGCCCTGAATTTTATATATATATATATATATATACATATATATATATATATATGTATATGTATATATATAATTTTTCTTTCACCATCCTCCCATCACTGCCCCTCATCCCTGTCCCCCATGAGAAACTTAAAATGTGCAGAAAGCACAATATCTTTCAAAGTCATTAAAGGTAATTTTCACAGGCTAAATGCAAGTTCACAAGAAACAAATTCCATTATTGTATACATATATGGTGTGTGGAGGTGTGCGTTTTTGTTCAACTATAAATAAGAAGGAAAAGAATTAAAGGTGTTTTCCTAATGAGCTCTTGTCAAAGCCCAAACTTTCAAAAAAAATGTAGAAGCGTTTAAAAAACTCAACACCACATGTTTGCTTATTGCCAATCATAACAATTATTAGCAATAATATGTAATTTAAATGGCAGTTCTTGGTATTTCACTGTAGTTCAGGTCCTACCAAATTTCACACAAAATTACTGGTGACTGACCATTTTTGAGGGCAAAAATTATATATATATATATATATATATATATATATATATATATATATATATGGCATATGCTAAGGAAATAATATATGTTTGTAGAGAATAAGATAAAATCATAAAAAGAAAACTGTGCTTCCTAAAATTGTGATACCTCTCCATCAATTTTTGGCTGTGAAAGAAGTGCTCTCTGTAAAAGACAATAGTATTCTCTGTCTTATAAACATACTACACTTAAAGAAGTAGAAAACAAGAAGCCACAGTAAACAGACATTTAATTTGTGCTGACATGAAGATTGGGAAGCATAACTGGAGTCCGTAAAGTCTTTTCCATGCTCCATATTGTTTTAGTTTAAGATGGGTTTGGCTGAAAGAAAGAGTAAGAGCAAAATTGCAGTTACTTTAACTAGAAGATAATGTCTTTCTCTCACACATAAAGGAAGCCTGGGGGTAGGAAGTTCCCTCCTGACACGACTCCCTGGTGTCCTGGACCCAGGCCACACTGTCTTGGTTCCCTCCCATCTCCTATGGCAGCTCCCATGTCCAGCACTGACCCAGCTGGCCCATCTTCCACTATCATCTATGCATGCCTGTCAGCAAGAAGAAGCAAGAGGGCACACCTCTGTCTTTTAAGAGTGCTCCCAGAACCTACACTCACCACTTCCCTTTGGCCAGAATTTAGTCCACGGACATACCGAAAGGAAAGCTGGGAAATGTAATAGTTATTCTGGGAGGCGTGTGCGGAGCAAAAACTTTGGGTTTTGTTCCTAAAGGAAGAGGGGTACAACCAGCAGTGTCTGCCAGACACGTAGACTCCTAACCATGCATTCACTACGGGGCTGGTAGTCATGAAATCGGGGAATATTTGAGCTAGAAGGAATGTTAAGAGAGCATCTGATTTACTGATGCTTAACCAGAACTGAATATCAGAAAGGCACCTCATACTTGGGGCCCATCACAAACCCAGCAAATACGCATTTCTGGGTGTCCCACCTGGCCACGTGTCTTTAAACAAGACCCCCTCCCCTCCCCCCCCCCATTTTTCTAGCTTTCTTCTCTGGTTAAGAAGCATTGACCAACTATTCATATTTCAGATGTGACAACAGAGACCCACAAATGTTTAGTGAGTTTCTCAGGTGCTCAGTTAATTAGCAGAAGAGCCAAAACTAGAGCACAGACTCCCCGTTGCAAGTTCCTGCCCCTTCTCTGCACCCCTGTGATTCCCCAGTTATGATCTATGGACACGGAGAATCAGAAGACTGGGCCAGTCATAGAAATTTACCTTTCCTTTACACTTCTGTATTCCGTTTTTCATAAGTTCCTTTTTCTTCTCCTCTGTTCCTCCTATATCTGAGGTCTACTTTCCAAGCTAAAGCAATTCCTCCATTTGAATACTGTTCACTAACAGAACTAGACCCAGCTGCCCAAGAATTCTCATCGAAGAACACCCTTGCGTCCCTTCGTGACCACCAGGTCGGTGCCAAGCACAATTTTGCATGAAAGTACAAAATGTATACACTTTCCTAAATGTGGTAAGACCCAGGAGTAAAACCCACCTTCATTAAAATTGCAGGGCTATTTTAATCTCCTTTCTGGCACAAGCAGAGAATTGCAGGAGCCACAAAAATAAACTTAAGAGAGGCAGATTTAATTTCACATGTGTATTTAAAATCTGATAGACTCAGCTATGGGTAATGGAGAATCTAAATCTGAATGGGACTCAGCTCCTATGTCAGGGAGCTGATTGTCTCATGGAGGATTCAGTTGTATAACCAGAGCAGACCCAGTGAATGGGCTACCAGAGTTTTCAACTAAGGAGGATGGGGTCAGAACGGAAGCTCTTCCTTGGGGGTATTGCGGTGGGCTTCACGGAAGAGGTGGCCACCCTGATGCAGGTGATATTGACAGAGTAGGGTGGGTGGGGTGCATTCCAACTAAGAAAACAGCTTAAGGAAAATTACCTGACCGAAAAAAATGAAATGTATAAGAGGAAAAATCAGCTATAGTTTGGAATGTACCGTAAGTCCAACAAGGAATTGAACAGAACTGATCATTGGCCAGAATCTTCTCAAGTCCTTCAGAGGTCAGAAGACGAACAAAGCATTTTAACAGGGAGTCTCTTAAACTTAAGAGTTGGGTGCCTCTGACCTCAGCCTCCCACGTGAGAGCAAAGGCTCTCAAGCTCTAACTTGCACATAAGTCACCTAGAGATTTTATGAAAAAGTAGACTACTGTTCAGTAGGTCTGGGTGGGACCTGAGATTCTGCATTTCTAAGAAGCTTCCAGGTGACGACCATGGTCTAGAAGACGAGCCCAGCCACAGATGTGACACTTGCAGGCCCCAGGGGGCCAAGCTCATCTGTGTGCAGCAGGGGAGGCGGGAGCTTGGCTACGTGGCTGGGCGTCCACGTTCCGTCCCGTAAGCAAGGCCCTACAGGACACGGGGCAGACCCAGAGCTGGAGGGCAGGGCCTCAGCCTCCAGCCCAGCGCAGTCTTGCCTCAGGTCCTAACGTGTCAGGAGTGGGTGGATTAAGGTTTAAGAAAATATTTTATATGTTTAGAAGAGTTGAGAGTCATTCTTATTTTTTTAGGGAAGAACTTGTATTTAATTAGATTAATTAATTAATCATTTAAGTTGAAGTATAGTTGATTTACAATGTTGTGTTAGTTTTAGGTGTACAGCACAGTGATTCATATATATATATATTCTTCTTCAGATTCTTTTCCATTATAGGTTATTACAAAATATTGAGTATAGTTCCCTGTGCTATAGAGTAGGTCCTTATTGGTTACGAGAGTCCCTCTTTAAACATCAGAATATTGGAGTGTACAGTGAAGCGGAGGCAGAGTGGCTCTGCGAGCTCCTCTCTCTCCACTTTCCCATAGAGAAGCCCTGACTGGCCGCTGAGGGCGAGCCACACACACGCCCTCGCGCCCAGCGAACCCGCGCGGTCACTATCATATGACACAGGCTTTGCTGCAGTTCATCTTCCTCCCTGTGTACTTTCCGTTTGCCTTCCTGGAATTCTGCTGCATCACAGAAGCTGGAAGTTCTGATGTTCCATTGAACTCACGATGGAAAGTCTTGACTTGACCGGTCAGAGTCATGAAAGGCAGTCATAGAAATAAAGATTATTCCGCAGAAGGAGAAGGAGCTGGAAAACGACCAAAACGAAAGTGCCTTCAGTGGCATCCATTGCTAGCAAAGAAACTTCTTGACTTTTCAGAAGAGGAAGAAGAGGAAGACGAAGAGGAGGATATTGATAAGGTTCAACTCCTTGGGGCCGCTGGTCTAGAGCAAGATGGTGAAACTGAAGATGATGAATCACCAGAACAGCGAGCCCGGAGACCAATGAATGCATTTCTCTTATTTTGCAAACGTCATCGCTCTCTTGTACGTCAGGAACACCCCAGGCTTGATAACCGAGGTGCTACCAAGATACTAGCTGATTGGTGGGCTGTTCTCGATCCAAAGGAAAAGCAGAAATACACAGACATGGCCAAGGAGTATAAACATGCATTTATGAAAGCAAATCCTGGCTACAAATGGTGTGCTACCACAGACAAGCCTGTGAGTTCCCCAACATCCACTGTCAATCCACGGGAGAAACTATGGGCCTTCCCATCTGACTCTTCAAGAGCCTCGCCAAGCCCCAAGAAAACAAAGCCTGAAGAAATGCCTCAGCTTAACTTTGGGATGGCCGATCCTACTCAAATGGGAGGCCTGAGCATGCTGCTTTTAGCTGGAGAACATGTTCTTGGTACACCAGAGATATCCTCTGGCACTTGCAGGCCTGATGTTTCAGAATCCTCTGAATTGCGTCAGAAGTCACCATTATCTCAGTTTGCCGAGATATCTTCAGGTACCTCCCACCCTGATGTTCCGTCAAAACAATGTCAAGCATCAGCCTTGTTTCAGTTTGCAGAGATTTGTTCGAAGGCTTCACAGTTGGGCGGTGCTGAACCTGTAAAACGCTGTGGAAAGTCTGCACTCTTTCAACTGGCAGAGATGTGCCTGGCATCAGAGGGGGTGAAAATGGAAGAATCAAAGCTCATAAAAGCCAAAGAATCAGATGGCGGAAGAATTCAAGAACTGGAGAAGGGCAAGGAAGAAAGAGAAATGAAAATGGAGAAAATAGATGAAGCCAGGTTCCAGAAAGAAGCAGAATTTGAAAAATCAGCTAAGGAAAATGTAAGAGATTCTAAGGAATTAAGAAATTTTGAGGAGCTGCGAATGGATGATATAATGGGTATAAAAATGGAAGCTCCTAAAGCAATTAAAAAGGAAGAATTAGAGGAAGATCAAAAAGGTAGTCACTTCCCTGATTTTTCTTACTCTGGCAGTAGCAAGACAATAATAAGCGATGTTCCCAGTAGAAAGGATCACATGTGCCATCCTCATGGCATTAGGATCATCGAGGATCCCACAGCATTAAGCAAACCAGAAAAGCTAAAAAAGGAAAAGAAGAAAACCAAAATGGATCGACATGGAAATGATAAATCCACACCCAAGAAGACTTGCCAAAAGAGGCAGTCCTCGGAATCTGATATCGAGAGTGTCATGTACACCATTGAAGCTGTTGCAAAGGGAGACTGGGGCATCGAGAAGCTTGGAGATACCCCTCGCAAGCAGGTCCATACATCCTCGAGTGGCAAGGGAAGCATTTTGGATGCCAAGCCACCAAAGAAGAGAGTGAAATCAAGAGAGAAGAAAATGTCAAAGGAGAAATCCTCAGACACCACCAAAGAGTCAAGACCTCAAGATTTTATCAGTATTTCTGCCAGCAAGAACATTTCTGGTGAGGTCCCAGAGGGTATAAAAGCAGAACCTTTGACCCCTACGGAGGATGCATTACCACCCAGTCTATCGGGACAGGCCAAGCCTGAGGACAGTGAGTGTCACAGAAAAATAGAGACTTGTGGCTCCCGGAAATCTGAGAGGTCTTGCAAAGGTGCTCTTTATAAAACCCTGGTGTCTGAGGGTATGCTCACCTCTCTGCGAGCTAATGTTGGCAGAGGGAAACGAAGGTCAGGAAAAGGAAAGTCCTCTGATCATGAAGAGTGTTGGCATGAAGAAAGCTGGACGTTTCACCAGAGTGGGACCAGTGGAAGCAAGAAGTTCAAGAAGACAAAGCCAGAGGAAGACTCTCTCCTTGGCTCAGCAAAGCTGGATGAAGAATTTGAAAAGAAATTCAACAGCCTCCCTCAGTATAGTCCTGTTACATTTGACCAGAAATGTGTACCTGTCCCAAGAAAAAAGAAGAAGACCGGACATATGTGCTCAGAACCGACCAAAACCAGCAAAGGTCCTTTCCAGTCTCAGAAAAAGAACTTATTCCACAAAATTGTCAGCAAATACAAGCACAACAAGGAGAAGCCTAATGTTCCGGAAAAAGGAAGTGGGGATAAATGGTCAAACAAGCAACTCTTCTTGGCTGCCATTCACCCTACAGAAGCCATATTTTCAGAAGACAGAAACACCACAGAGCCTGCTTATAAGGTTAAAAATGCCCCATCCATTCGCAACACTCCAGAGCCAACAACGGCGCAAGAGCCCTTGGTGGGCAGTCAAAAGAGAAAAGCCAGGAAAACCAAGATCACACACCTTGTCAGGACAGCAGATGGCCGGGTATCACCAGCAGGAGGTACTTTGGATGACAAACCAAAGGAACAACTGCAGAGGAGTCTTGTGAAGGTGACCGAGACAGGCTGCAATGACGAACGCTCACACAACCGAGAGTCCACGGAGACGCGGAGCAGCACCCCGGAGATGCCCGCCGTGTCTGCGTTCTTCAGCCTCGCTGTGCTGGCCGAAGTGGCCGCCATGGAACATGCATAGAAGTCAGAGATCAACTCCGCTCACCCATGATGGACAGCCAAAAGAAATGCCCCAGACTCCTGTACTTATTTCTTGCGCCGACCAGTGAAGCACCCTTTACTTGTAAACCATTGTGCTTTACCTACTACCCTAGCCTTGTCTTTATTGAGAGATGCGAGTGAGTCCATGTGGTGGCAAATACAGACAGCAAACAAGGGCTTGTTGCCCTACACGGCCCAGATTCACTTGAAGCAGAAGTTGGCACCCTGGGCCAGTTTGTTCTTTCAGAACCCAGAGTCTTTGAGGGTGATGTTGTCTGTCTGATAATGAGCAGAAATGGGATGATCCTAGAGCTTTGCTTTCTATTGAAGGCTTTTGATGGTAATAGGTGGTAACTTGGTAAAAGGCTGCCTTTACTGTAGCTCATCCAGCGTCTCTTTTACCAACCAGAGAGTGTGAAACTAGTTTCATATATTACCTAGTTATTCTTTCAAAACAAAAACAAACAGCAAAAAAACAAAAACTGACACACTGCACTAGTTATTATTAGATATTCTTGGTCTTTTTTGTACGTGGAGGTTTATGTTCTAAGATGGTTTATATAATAGGTTATACCTACATTTATATTGTAGAATAATATTAAAAAGCCTCTTCCAGAGACTCCCAAACAGCACGGGCAGGCAGATGTACCGCTGTTAGCGGTGTATGCTCGGCCTTGTGGTCCATATATTCTGCACTTTTATATTTGCCAAGAGAGTGGTAGTTTGCTGGCAAAAAGAGAAAGAGAGAGAAGAAGAAAAATTACAGTTCTTACAAGCAGAAATTTTTTCTTAGCCTTGAGTGACCAAGAAGAATTTGCTTGGGTCAAATTGTGGCGAATATTTTCCCAGACAGGGGAAGAGTCCAGCAGATTACAGATTACTGATGTTTTCATGCCTTGAGGATTCTTTTATTTTTACACAAGGGTCTGAGTGACCAATGGATCGTTCATACAGACAAAAAAAGAAAAATAGTATTCAGAAGTGACCTTAGTATTACTTCACTATTCAGAACACATTGAAGACACACTCACTTTGTGTGGTCTTTGAGCTACAGCCCTTTTACATCCATCCCAGACAGACTGGACGGGTAGCAATTGCTATGCACAGCGTAATTGGCACTGCAGGTTTTTAGAGCCATTTTGAGTTTTTGTGGTTACGGAGGTATTGATGAGGGAGGTGTGCCTGACCAGAGTGGGACTCGCGGTTATAGATCCACCTGCAAGTTTCCTGTTTCCTTTTCATGTTTTGTTGCTTTTGAACATAAAACCAACTATACATATGCCAGTGCAACTGGATTAACTGGCTTAGAACATTCAACATATTGACTCCATCACCTGACGTTCACAGTATCTTGTTTCTTAGCAACAGATGCAAAGTGATAAATCAAAATTAGTCGGCGGCTACAGATTTTACAGGGTATTTGTTCCATAGCACAAAGTATTTCCCCACTCTTGCATCACAGCACAAACTACCAAATTTTAAGTATTGGATTCCAGCAATAATTTTTACTGGTTTTCAAACTGGCGGAATTTTGATAGTGTTAGTTCAAGTTTGAAACTTTTGAATTAGATCTCTAAATGGTGACAGTTTACAAGGTTTTATCTAGCTATCTTATTTATACTTGACTGAATTGTAATGATGATTTTTTTTCTAATCGTAATTTGACCTAATAGCCATACAAAAAATGACTCTATTCGTCCTGACTAGGTTTAGCTTTTCACGGTTGTAGATGTTACTTCAGTTTCGGTGCTGGAAACTATGTACCACATACTAACAGAATTGAAAAAGAACAGAGAGATTTGGGCTTTTTCTTTTTTTTTCAAAGCAGGTAAAGAGGGCATCAGGGCATTGGAACGGTGTCCTCAAAAATGCATATTCCTTGTGGGCATGGAGGAAGAAGGAATTAGTAAGCAAGGTTAATCAGAGGCAGAAGCTTAGCCCCATTCACACAGAAATAAATCAGGTGAGCAACCCCAGATTTTAGCATGATATTTTTACTATGATGCTGTTGTATTCATATTTTCTAAATTTCGAAACACAAAGTGAATGTTTGAAAATTGCTGGGTCCCAGTGTTGGTGGCTGTTGGAGTTTCTGGACCACTTGCTAGCAGTGATTTAAAAATTATAATTAGCTAAAATCCAAAAAAAAAATAAAACCAACAACAAAAATTGTTTGGTGCAGAACATGCACCTTGACAATGGCACTAACTTGTTATTCTCTAGAACATGTTAGAATAGGTCTATTTTTGCCAGTGCCCTCTCCTCCAGTCCTCTGATTACATTTCACTAGAGTTCCTTAACAGAGTGCTGTATATTCATGGGACCTTTTTTAAAAAGAAGCAAAACAAAAGATGACTTTTTTCTATGTGATTAATATATCTTACTTGATCTGCTTTTCCTAAACCTCAGTGGCTTTTCCCTTAGGCAGGGGTCGGGGTGGAGGGCAACCTACTGGATACGACTGTTTTCAGATACTTTAGAAAAAAAAAAAAACCCACCTTCTTGTAGACATGCTTAATTTTTAAGCGGTTAGGCACTGAGAGTAGCAGAAATCCTGCAAAGCTTTATAGTCTTTTAGACACTCACCTTGTCATTTCTCTGAGTAATGTCTTGATTTCAAACATAGTGCTTTTCTCATGCCCTGAATCCACTGGAGAGGGGTGTTGGTATTTTCAGGTAACAACATTTGTGAGCACACATATTGCAGACCAACATGTAGTACCCTCCCCCATTTATCATTTTCATTTCACTTCTCTCATTCTTTTTTATTTTGGAAAATCATATTGCTATGGTGTGTACCTTAATCTGCCAGCAAACACCATCTACACTAACATTTGTCCCACAAGCATCCTCAAGAGAAAAAGTTGTTGCACCTTATGTATATCTCAAGCAAACCCAAATATGATGCTCTTCTGCCTTTGTTTTATTCTAAATTGTTGTATCATATCTTTCTGAAACCATTCTGAATCTAGTTGAAATTCTCAATATTTATGCTTTTACCTTAATTTCTAGATTCAAACCTGTATATAAATCTTTTGAACAAAATTGTCCTAGCCCTTCTCTGTGTTGCTGGAAGTGGATGATTTAGTCTCAGATGGAGACACAGTACTGTTCCAGTTTTCTTTAGCCTTTTATTTATTTAGTTATTCTGGGTATTTTCCTATGTAATTTTGAAGTGTGTAGAGTATATTATAGTTACTGAAGCTGCAGCTCTAAGAAGCTGAGTGAAAGAGAGAAAATACTGTAAGACGCCCTTCTTAAGTGTTTATTTGTTTGGATAACTGTAATGAGGCCAGGAAAAGGCAAAAGGTCCCACAGCCACTTTGAAGACACAGGTTCTTATCCCCAAACTAGGTTAGGTCCCAGATTTTAGATCAAAATGGTGAATTCTTTAAAGCCCTCTTTTTTAAAAGGATATATCATACCATTGTAATTCTGACAGTCTTTGCCCCCCCGAAAATATATTTATTTAATTCCGTCAGATGAGCTTTCTACCAGTGCCCCCTCAAAGCCATGCTCAACTCATTCCCACGTTATCACTGTTATTATAGTTCCTGCCATTCAAACTGCTGCAGAGAAAAAAAGGGATGGAACACTATGAACAAAAAGGAGCATCTGAACGGGTCTGGTTATTTAGAATCCAACTTGTGTAATCCCTGTCACTCTCTTATCAAGTCAGATGCTACTCTGCCTGAGTCATAGAAAAGTTTGTTTGCACTCTGTAGTCCTTGGCTCATCCTCTGGAAGTGTTTGCACCTATGTAAAATCTCAAGCAGATTATAAATCAATACAGCACTAGGAGTAAGCTGAAAACTGAATGACATGTTTTGTTTAGACAGTTCCGGGGGAGGGATGGGGAATATCAAGTAACTCTGTTCCAAGTTTGACATTTGGCATTAATGTGAAGCAGTGGGACCATGCTGCCTGCTAAAGTACTGTATGAATCCTAAGTGTTCTGGAGACCAGCAGCTGGAGGCTGGAGGCCAGCATCCATACAGCAAAGGGGAAGCATCGCCGCTTCTTGGGGGAAAAGGAAGGAAGTCGTGCAAGGCCTGGAGTCATCATTTGTAAAGGGAAAGTCGGGGTGTACGTGATGCTGTGAGAAGGTTCACCGTTGATTGCACTGCTCCACAGAGCCCTCAGATAAGGCCAATCCTAATGGGCTACCTCGGCTTTAACGGTTAAGTCCAGTAAGTCCTGTTTCAAAGGTTTGTCTTTTTTTGCTTCTACCGTCAGTGCCACTGTTTTCCACTGCAGTGTTTTGACTTCCCAAACCACCTTCTCCGGAGAGAACAATGTATTGCTGAAAATGGGCAGTAGAAGCAAATGCTCTTATTACATTTGACCTATAAAGTATTCAGAGTGACTGCTAGGTGGGAATTCAAATTGAGCTTTCCCCACATAGGATCTTGTTTTGCACCTTATAAAGAGTGTACTAATTGTTAATTAGGTGTTGCTTTTATTTATACAAGCATTCCCAAAGAATTAGATTTGGATTTTGTGTTTCTTTGAGTTTGGGGATTTTTTGTTTTACAGTTATCTTATTTAGATTGACTAACATCATACTTACAATAAAAAAAGAAACAGTGGTTCAGTTCATCTTACCAGATATGTCTGGTGATGTATTCAGAGTCTGATGGACTGCTTTGCTTTTATGTAGTTTGGAAGTGATAATGAAGTTTATTATACCCCATATGAAATGACCTTGTCCTTTTCACTGGGGACATTATCTTACATTTTAGAAAAAGAAGCACCAAAAGAGTGAACAACAAGACAAGTACATTTGATTCCCCTCATACACCTCCATCTGTTTGTGCTACGCTTTCCTTAAAAATATCAATATACATTTTCTTCACACATACAAAAAGTTTCCTCTCCTGGCCAAATTTTATTTGTGGTGGTATGATTTATACTAATAACGGAAAAGAGGAAACCTTGTACTTAGAAGTTCGGTGGCCACTGTTTCCTTGTTGCAGTCAGTGGTCAAAATTGATCCTGCCCTGAAGTTGATCTTTTTAATTAATTAATTAATTAATTAATTTTTAAATTTTTTATTAGTTTCTGCTTACTAACAAAGTGAATCAGTCATACATATACATCTGTTCCCACATCCCTTCCCTCATGCATCTCCCTCCCTCCCACCCTCCCCATCCCACCCCTCCAGGCGGTCACAAAGCACCGAGCTGATCTCCCTGTGCTCTGCGGCTGCTTCCCACTGTCTATCTACCTTACGTTTGGTAGTGTATATATGTCCATGCCTCTCTTTCGCTTTGTCACAGCCTACCCTTCCCCCTCCCCATATCCTCAAGTCCATTCTCAAGTAGGTCTGTGTCTTTATGCCCGTTTTACCCCTAGGTTCTTCGTGACATTTTTTTAAATTCCATATATATGTGTTAGCATACGGTATTTGTCTTTCTCTTTCTGACTTACTTCACTCTGTATGACAGACTCTAGGTCTATCCACCTCATTACAAATAGCTCAGTTTCGTTTCTTTTTCTGGCTGAGTAGTATTCCATTGTATATATGTGCCACATCTTCTTTATCCATTCATCGGATGATGGACACTTAGGTTGTTTCTATCTCCGGGCTATTGTGAATAGAGCTGCAATGAACATTTTGGTACATGTCTCTTTTTGAATTATGGTTTTCTCAGGGTATATGCCTCGTAGTGGGATTGCTGGGTCATATGGTAGTTCTATTTTTAGTTTTCTAAGGAACCTCCATACTGTTCTCCATAGTGGCTGTACCAATTCACATTCCCACCAGCAGTGCAAGAGGGTTCCCTTTTCTCCACACCCTCTCCAGCATTTATTGTATCTAGATTTCTTGATGATGGCGATTCTGACTGGTGTGAGATGATATCTCATTGTAGTTTTGATGTGCATTTCTCTAATGATTAATGATGTTGAGCATCCTTTCATGTGTTTGTTGGCAGTCTGTATATCTTCTTTGGAGAAATGCCTATTTAAGTCTTCTGCCCATTTTTGGATTGGGTTGTTTGTTTTTTTGCTATTGAGCTGCATGAGCTGCTTATAAATTGTGGAGATTAATCCTTTGTCAGTTGCTTCATTTGCAAATATTTTCTCCCATGCTGAGGGTTGTCTTTTGGTCTTGTTTATGGTTTCCTTTGCTGTGCAAAAGCTTTGAAGTTTCATGAGGTCCCATTTGTTTATCTTTGTTTTTATTTCCATTTCTCTAGGAGGTGGGTCCAAAAGGATCTTGCTGTGATTTATGTCATAGAGTGTTCTGCCTATGTTTTCCTCTAAGAGTTTGATAGTTTCTGGCCTTACATTTAGGTCTTTAATCCATTTTGAGCTTATTTTTGTGTATGGTGTTAGGGAATGATCTAATCTCATACTTTTACATGTCCCTGTCCAGTTTTCCCAGCACCACTTATTGAAGAGGCTGTCCTTTCTCCACTGTACATTCCTGCCTCCTTTATCAAAGATAAGTTGACCTTACGTGCATGGGTTGGTCTCTGGGCTTTCTATCCTGTTCCATTGATCTATCTTTCTGTTTTTATGCCAGTACCACACTGTCTTGATTACTGTAGCTTTGTAGTATAGTCTGAAGTCAGGGAGCCTGATTCCTCCAGCTCCGTTTTTGGTTCTCAAGATTGCTTTGGCTATTCGGGGTCTTTTGTTTTTCCAAACAAATTTTGAAATTTTTTGTTCTAGTTCTGTGAAAAATGCCAGTGGTAGTTTGATAGGGATTGCATTGAATCTGTAGATTGCTTTGGGTAGTAGAGTCATTTTCACAATATTGATTCTTCCAATCCAGAAGCATGGTATATCTCTCCATCTATTTGTATCATCTTTAATCTCTTTCATCAGTGTCTTATAATTGTCTGCATACAGGTCTTTTGTCTCCTTAGGTAGGTTTATTCCTAGATATTTTATTCTTTTTGATGCAGTGGTAAATGGGAGTGTTTTCTTGATTTCATTTTCAGATGTTTCATCATTAGTGTAGAGGAATGCCAGAGATTTCTGTGCATTAATTTTGTATCCTGCTACTTTACCAAATTCATTGATTAGCTCTAGTAGTTTTCTGGTAGCATCTTTAGGATTCTCTATGTATAGTATCATGTCATCTGCAAACAGTGACAGCTTTACTTCTTCTTTTCCGATTTGGATTCCTTTTATTTCCTTTCCTTCTCTGATTGCTGTGGCTAAAACTTCCAAAAGTAGGTTGAATAAGAGTGGTGAGAGTGGGCAACCTTGTCTTGTTCTTGATCTTAGTGGAAATGGTTTCAGTTTTCCACCATTGAGGACAATGTTGGCTGTGGGTTTGTCATATATGGCCTTGATTAGGTTGAGGAAAGTTCCCTCTATGCCTACTTTCTGCAGGGTTTTTATCATAAATGGGTGTTGAATTTTGTCAAAAGCTTTCTCTGCATCTATTGAGATGATCATATGGTTTTTCTCCTTCAATTTGTTAATATGGTGTATCACATTGATTGATTTGCGTATATTGAGTAATCCTTGCATTCCTGGAATAAACCCCACTTGATCATGGTGTATGATCCTTTTAATGTGCTGTTGGATTCTGTTTGCTAGGATTTTGTTGAGGATTTTTGCATCTATGTTCATCAGTGATATTGGCCTGTCGTTTTCTTTCTTTGGGACATCCTTGCCTGGTTTTGGTATCAAGGTGATGGTGACCTCGTAGAATGAGTTTGGGAGTGTTCCTTCCTCTGAAATTGTTTGGAAGAGTTTGAGAAGGATGGGTGTTAGCTCTTCTCTAAATGTTTGATCGAATTCGCCTGTGAAGCCATCTGGTCCTGGGCTTTTGTTTGTTGGAAGATTTTGAATCACAGTTTCAATTTCAGGGCTTGTGATTGGTCTATTCATATTTTCTATTTCTTCCTGATTCAGTCTTGGCAGGTTGTGCATTTCTAAGAATTTGTCCATTTCTTCCAGGTTGTCCATTTTATTGGCATCGAGTTGCTTGTAGTAATCTCTCATGATCTTTTGTATTTCTGCAGCGTCAGTTGTTACTTCTCCTTTTTCATTTCTAATTCTATTGATTTGAGTCTTCTCCCTTTTTTTCTTGATGAGTCTGGCTAATGGTTTGTCAATTCCTTAAGTTGATCTTTATGCACAGAATTAGTTCCTGTGAACATTACTACTCTTTCCAGAGATTTTCTAATAACTTGGGCCAGAACTGGTTACCGAGGAGCAAGGACCTAATTCCATGCCTCCACACCCTCCCACTGCACCGCACCACACGTCTTACCTCACAAGCTCTAACCTAAATCACAGAGGCACGCGTTTCGTGGACTAACCATGACCTCCCCTGGCGGCCTCAGGGGAGTGCTCACGTCCACTGACACCTCCCTTTAGTGTGTCAGCTCGTAGCGGCAGAGCTGGGGTGGGGGAGGTTTGTGATCTGGAGCTCAGCACATGCTCGGCAACATGTTTCTCATTTCCTTAGCATTCATGGCTTGCTCTCAGGAATCTGTCGAAAAGGAATAAAAACCACCTGAGAGTCCACATTACCAGATTATGAACTTTTCCCATAGGTTTGAATTGCTTACTTACCTATTATAAATTAACCACAGCTTCATTTGACCACCAGGTCTTAAGTCTGTTGACAGTTTTCAGCATGACCGAATTGCTCATTTTTCTTGCTTTCAGAAATTGGCTTGGTTCTCTTTAGAGTTGGTGTAAACATGCCTTGTAATAAATGATTTCCACTTAATGGTACAACAGAATTATTGCTTTCTTAGATGTATGTGTAGTAAAAGTCAATATACACGTTTATATAATTTCTTTCCTCAAAATCTTATACTTAATTTGATATTTCTAAAAGTTGCACATGTAAGTCATGTGTATAACCTGCTAAAGTACTTTAACTGTGATCTTAAAACTGAATAAAAAATATTTAATAGAAAATCAGAATATTGGGCTTCCCTGGTGGCGCAGTGGTTGAGAGTCCACCTGCCGATGCAGGGGACGCGGGTTCGTGCCCCGGTCCGGGAAGATCCTACATGCCGCGGAGTGGCTGGGCCCGTGAGCCATGGCTGCTGAGCCTACGCGTCCGGAGCCCGTGCTCCACAACGGGAGAGGCCACAGCAGTGAGAGGCCCGCGTACCGCAAAAAAATAAAAAATAAAAAAAAACTCAGAATATTTTAGTATTGCAAGAGTTCTGCAGCTCTTAATAGTTTGTAAATCCACTATCTCATTTGTAATTAACATTCTCAATTCTCTTACTCTATGCCTTTTTATAAGGGAATAGTTAAGACAACTTTCTTTGTTGAAAAGGGTATAAGGTATGACAAAGCCCTGAGATATTTCAGGAAATTGTATTTATTGAGAAACTGACCAAGAACCCACATTTTTCCCTGTTACTGTAAGAAGTCTCCAGAGAAAGATTTTCAAAGACTGTCAGTTCAGTTCTTCTCACTGGAAGAAGTCTGGCTATTTTGATCCCTAACTGAATTTACATAGATCATCTACATTTGACCATTCAGAGGTACTGAAGAACATTGCTTTTGTTCTGGACCATATGATGTATTTTAAAAGTTAAAGTTGAAACATAACATATAGTGCTTCTTTGCAAATATGAGTCCAAATAAGAACAGAAATCAGTCACTGTAGAAAAACATGTAGCCCAACAGAAATCTTGACTGGGCAAGGAAGCTTCACCTACTTCACCTAGGGACGAACCCGCGTCCCCTGCATCGGCAGGCGGACTCTCAAACACTGCACCACCAGGGAAGCCCTGAAGGGAATTTTTTATCCAAAGTTTATAATGAGTGTCTACAAATCAGTGAGAAAATTACAAATGCCCAGTTTAAAACTGGGCAAAAGATAAAGACAAGTTATTCACAGAGCAAACTGTATAAATAATAAATCAACACATAAAAAAATGTTCCACCTCACTAGAAATCAGGGAAAAGCCAATTTAAACATGAGATAGTATTTTTAACTTCAAATTGGGGGGGAAAACCGGAAGAGGGAGTGTTGAGGAAGGATTTGGGAACCAGTTCTTTACATATAGTACTGAGAAGGTTGTAAATTTCAGGGAAATTTGTGAAGGAATATTTCAAAAGTTTATACATCCAGCAGTTCTACTTCTATAAATCTTTCCTAGAGATATGTGTACCTGTGTGCAAATTTATATTTACAAAAAAATATTTTCCGCTGCATTGTTGGCAATGACAAAAAATTAGAAGGAACCCAAATTCCCATCAATATGAGTGGTTAAATGACAGTAGAGCCATACTCTAGAATGCTCAGCTTCCAGTAACCAGAATAAGCTCGACCAATGTGCACTGATGTGAAAAATTTCCAAGATACATCTTAACCCCCTTGGTAGTATTCTTTTTTTTTTTTAATTTAATTAATTTATTTTTGTCTGTGTTGGGTCTTCGTTTCTGTGCGTGGCTTTCTCTAGTTGCGGCAAGCAGGGGCCTCTCTTCATCACGGTGCGCGGGCCTCTCACTGTCACAGCCTCTCTTGGTGTGGAACACAAGCTCCAGACGCGCAGGCTCAGTAGTTGTGGCTCACGGGCCTAGTTGCTCCACGGCATGTGGGATCTTCCCAGACCAGGGCTCGAACCCGTGTCCCCTGCATTGACAGGTGGATTCTCAACCACTGCACCACCAGGGAAGCCCCGGTAGTATTCTTCATATCTTAAAATGTGCATACCTATGACACATAAATTCCATGTCTAATTTTCTGTCCTACAAACCTACGAAAAGCTACAGACTTCTGATCAATATCCCCCAAACTATTGTCAATTGTAAGAAGTATGTCCAAAAGAAAAAAAAAAGAATCAGAAATCTGTTCAAAACCAGCAGATTTTAAAGAACTTATTATCCCCTCACCCACCTCTGTTCTGCTATAGCAACGCTGGAAGACTGCAACTAGGAAAGAGAGCAAGCCTAACTCCCACCTCAAATCTTGTCTCTCAACTACAGGGTATGACGAAGTCATTTAAAAAATATATTTAAAGGAGACTGAGCCCTTAGGTGAAAGACCCCAATAAGTTATTTCCCTAAAATAGACAGTAAATAAAGAATTTGGAATGAGTTGCAGGGGAAAGATGTGAAATCTCTTTCTTTGGGTCTTCTTAAAATTATAACATTCCCACATATGTCTGCAGTGTTTTAAATATTTTCCATTTATGTAGTAAACATTGAAAGACAGAAAGACAGAGGTTATTTCCAACTAGATGTTATCCTTTCCCCCCAATGGAACTATGCTTTCCTTTCTAGACACATGAGCTCTCCTTTTTCGAGTCTGAGATTGGAAGTTCTCATGGTTGAATTGTTAACACATTTTTCTTTATTTGGGTTGAGTTTGATCCAGCTACTCTGAAGACTATGGTTTCTTCACTAAAAATTGCTTCCATTGTAGATTTATCACCTGGTTGGCAAACACTGGATAACTTCAGGCACAAGAACATTACTCTGAACCTGGGTGTGGTCAGTGAGATAGAAACCAACATTATTTTTTCCTTCATGATATGAAATATACTCTATCTTTACTCCCAGGGTTTTGTCCAAAAAACTCATAAAACATAAATTGACTCTGACCTTCAGACTCCCATGTTCTCCTCCAATCTACACAGCAAAGTCTAAGTTCAATTACACCAAGACTGATGCCAAATTTCAAAAAACGAGAGCACCCTCCATTTCTGCTGGTGCCAGGTGTGTTGTTCCAGGTGCACAGAAGTATCTTAAAAAGTCTTAGTAAGTCTCATTCTACAATAAATAATTACTCAACAAGTTCTCTCTGGACCAGGGTATACTAAGCCAGTGTCTGCTTTCTATTGCAGGCGAAGAAGTTTGTGGTCTTTCATGGAGCTTCCGTTTACCAACCTGGAAATGGCATTCATTTTATTGGCTTTTGTTATCTTTTCCCTCTCTACTCTGGCTTCCATCTACACTGACCCGGATGAGAGGAATGAAGGTAAACAGAGAGAGCTCTTCATAAGAGTCCCCGTTTCCTTTCCCCACCCAATCATCTTTCTCTATGGTTTGATTTGGTTTAGTTTCTATTCTGTATGTGAGAATGAGTTTGTTTTGGGGTGTGCTGTGTGTGTGTGTGTGTGTATGAGAGAAAGGAGACAGAGAGACAGAGAAAGAGAGTTTTATTAAATAGCCTGAAATATCTACTCTGGCATTTTACCATTCTTTATTAAGAGAGGTTTGGAAATGGAAACGATTATTCACATGACTTTTAATCCCAGGATTTTGCAGGTCTTATGCCCTGAATTTTATATATATATATATATATATACATATATATATATATATATGTATATGTATATATATAATTTTTCTTTCACCATCCTCCCATCACTGCCCCTCATCCCTGTCCCCCATGAGAAACTTAAAATGTGCAGAAAGCACAATATCTTTCAAAGTCATTAAAGGTAATTTTCACAGGCTAAATGCAAGTTCACAAGAAACAAATTCCATTATTGTATACATATATGGTGTGTGGAGGTGTGCGTTTTTGTTCAACTATAAATAAGAAGGAAAAGAATTAAAGGTGTTTTCCTAATGAGCTCTTGTCAAAGCCCAAACTTTCAAAAAAAATGTAGAAGCGTTTAAAAAACTCAACACCACATGTTTGCTTATTGCCAATCATAACAATTATTAGCAATAATATGTAATTTAAATGGCAGTTCTTGGTATTTCACTGTAGTTCAGGTCCTACCAAATTTCACACAAAATTACTGGTGACTGACCATTTTTGAGGGCAAAAATTATATATATATATATATATATATATATATATATATATATATATATATGGCATATGCTAAGGAAATAATATATGTTTGTAGAGAATAAGATAAAATCATAAAAAGAAAACTGTGCTTCCTAAAATTGTGATACCTCTCCATCAATTTTTGGCTGTGAAAGAAGTGCTCTCTGTAAAAGACAATAGTATTCTCTGTCTTATAAACATACTACACTTAAAGAAGTAGAAAACAAGAAGCCACAGTAAACAGACATTTAATTTGTGCTGACATGAAGATTGGGAAGCATAACTGGAGTCCGTAAAGTCTTTTCCATGCTCCATATTGTTTTAGTTTAAGATGGGTTTGGCTGAAAGAAAGAGTAAGAGCAAAATTGCAGTTACTTTAACTAGAAGATAATGTCTTTCTCTCACACATAAAGGAAGCCTGGGGGTAGGAAGTTCCCTCCTGACACGACTCCCTGGTGTCCTGGACCCAGGCCACACTGTCTTGGTTCCCTCCCATCTCCTATGGCAGCTCCCATGTCCAGCACTGACCCAGCTGGCCCATCTTCCACTATCATCTATGCATGCCTGTCAGCAAGAAGAAGCAAGAGGGCACACCTCTGTCTTTTAAGAGTGCTCCCAGAACCTACACTCACCACTTCCCTTTGGCCAGAATTTAGTCCACGGACATACCGAAAGGAAAGCTGGGAAATGTAATAGTTATTCTGGGAGGCGTGTGCGGAGCAAAAACTTTGGGTTTTGTTCCTAAAGGAAGAGGGGTACAACCAGCAGTGTCTGCCAGACACGTAGACTCCTAACCATGCATTCACTACGGGGCTGGTAGTCATGAAATCGGGGAATATTTGAGCTAGAAGGAATGTTAAGAGAGCATCTGATTTACTGATGCTTAACCAGAACTGAATATCAGAAAGGCACCTCATACTTGGGGCCCATCACAAACCCAGCAAATACGCATTTCTGGGTGTCCCACCTGGCCACGTGTCTTTAAACAAGACCCCCTCCCCTCCCCCCCCCCATTTTTCTAGCTTTCTTCTCTGGTTAAGAAGCATTGACCAACTATTCATATTTCAGATGTGACAACAGAGACCCACAAATGTTTAGTGAGTTTCTCAGGTGCTCAGTTAATTAGCAGAAGAGCCAAAACTAGAGCACAGACTCCCCGTTGCAAGTTCCTGCCCCTTCTCTGCACCCCTGTGATTCCCCAGTTATGATCTATGGACACGGAGAATCAGAAGACTGGGCCAGTCATAGAAATTTACCTTTCCTTTACACTTCTGTATTCCGTTTTTCATAAGTTCCTTTTTCTTCTCCTCTGTTCCTCCTATATCTGAGGTCTACTTTCCAAGCTAAAGCAATTCCTCCATTTGAATACTGTTCACTAACAGAACTAGACCCAGCTGCCCAAGAATTCTCATCGAAGAACACCCTTGCGTCCCTTCGTGACCACCAGGTCGGTGCCAAGCACAATTTTGCATGAAAGTACAAAATGTATACACTTTCCTAAATGTGGTAAGACCCAGGAGTAAAACCCACCTTCATTAAAATTGCAGGGCTATTTTAATCTCCTTTCTGGCACAAGCAGAGAATTGCAGGAGCCACAAAAATAAACTTAAGAGAGGCAGATTTAATTTCACATGTGTATTTAAAATCTGATAGACTCAGCTATGGGTAATGGAGAATCTAAATCTGAATGGGACTCAGCTCCTATGTCAGGGAGCTGATTGTCTCATGGAGGATTCAGTTGTATAACCAGAGCAGACCCAGTGAATGGGCTACCAGAGTTTTCAACTAAGGAGGATGGGGTCAGAACGGAAGCTCTTCCTTGGGGGTATTGCGGTGGGCTTCACGGAAGAGGTGGCCACCCTGATGCAGGTGATATTGACAGAGTAGGGTGGGTGGGGTGCATTCCAACTAAGAAAACAGCTTAAGGAAAATTACCTGACCGAAAAAAATGAAATGTATAAGAGGAAAAATCAGCTATAGTTTGGAATGTACCGTAAGTCCAACAAGGAATTGAACAGAACTGATCATTGGCCAGAATCTTCTCAAGTCCTTCAGAGGTCAGAAGACGAACAAAGCATTTTAACAGGGAGTCTCTTAAACTTAAGAGTTGGGTGCCTCTGACCTCAGCCTCCCACGTGAGAGCAAAGGCTCTCAAGCTCTAACTTGCACATAAGTCACCTAGAGATTTTATGAAAAAGTAGACTACTGTTCAGTAGGTCTGGGTGGGACCTGAGATTCTGCATTTCTAAGAAGCTTCCAGGTGACGACCATGGTCTAGAAGACGAGCCCAGCCACAGATGTGACACTTGCAGGCCCCAGGGGGCCAAGCTCATCTGTGTGCAGCAGGGGAGGCGGGAGCTTGGCCACGTGGCTGGGCGTCCACGTTCCGTCCCGTAAGCAAGGCCCTACAGGACACGGGGCAGACCCAGAGCTGGAGGGCAGGGCCTCAGCCTCCAGCCCAGCGCAGTCTTGCCTCAGGTCCTAACGTGTCAGGAGTGGGTGGATTAAGGTTTAAGAAAATATTTTATATGTTTAGAAGAGTTGAGAGTCATTCTTATTTTTTTAGGGAAGAACTTGTATTTAATTAGATTAATTAATTAATCATTTAAGTTGAAGTATAGTTGATTTACAATGTTGTGTTAGTTTTAGGTGTACAGCACAGTGATTCATATATATATATTCTTCTTCAGATTCTTTTCCATTATAGGTTATTACAAAATATTGAGTATAGTTCCCTGTGCTATAGAGTAGGTCCTTATTGGTTACGAGAGTCCCTCTTTAAACATCAGAATATTGGAGTGTACAGTGAAGCGGAGGCAGAGTGGCTCTGCGAGCTCCTCTCTCTCCACTTTCCCATAGAGAAGCCCTGACTGGCCGCTGAGGGCGGGCCACACACACGCCCTCGCGCCCGGCGAACCCGCGCGGTCACTATCATATGACACAGGCTTTGCTGCAGTTCATCTTCCTCCCTGTGTACTTTCCGTTTGCCTTCCTGGAATTCTGCTGCATCACAGAAGCTGGAAGTTCTGATGTTCCATTGAACTCACGATGGAAAGTCTTGACTTGACCGGTCAGAGTCATGAAAGGCAGTCATAGAAATAAAGATTATTCCGCAGAAGGAGAAGGAGCTGGAAAACGACCAAAACGAAAGTGCCTTCAGTGGCATCCATTGCTAGCAAAGAAACTTCTTGACTTTTCAGAAGAGGAAGAAGAGGAAGACGAAGAGGAGGATATTGATAAGGTTCAACTCCTTGGGGCCGCTGGTCTAGAGCAAGATGGTGAAACTGAAGATGATGAATCACCAGAACAGCGAGCCCGGAGACCAATGAATGCATTTCTCTTATTTTGCAAACGTCATCGCTCTCTTGTACGTCAGGAACACCCCAGGCTTGATAACCGAGGTGCTACCAAGATACTAGCTGATTGGTGGGCTGTTCTCGATCCAAAGGAAAAGCAGAAATACACAGACATGGCCAAGGAGTATAAACATGCATTTATGAAAGCAAATCCTGGCTACAAATGGTGTGCTACCACAGACAAGCCTGTGAGTTCCCCAACATCCACTGTCAATCCACGGGAGAAACTATGGGCCTTCCCATCTGACTCTTCAAGAGCCTCGCCAAGCCCCAAGAAAACAAAGCCTGAAGAAATGCCTCAGCTTAACTTTGGGATGGCCGATCCTACTCAAATGGGAGGCCTGAGCATGCTGCTTTTAGCTGGAGAACATGTTCTTGGTACACCAGAGATATCCTCTGGCACTTGCAGGCCTGATGTTTCAGAATCCTCTGAATTGCGTCAGAAGTCACCATTATCTCAGTTTGCCGAGATATCTTCAGGTACCTCCCACCCCGATGTTCCGTCAAAACAATGTCAAGCATCAGCCTTGTTTCAGTTTGCAGAGATTTGTTCGAAGGCTTCACAGTTGGGCGGTGCTGAACCTGTAAAACGCTGTGGAAAGTCTGCACTCTTTCAACTGGCAGAGATGTGCCTGGCATCAGAGGGGGTGAAAATGGAAGAATCAAAGCTCATAAAAGCCAAAGAATCAGATGGCGGAAGAATTCAAGAACTGGAGAAGGGCAAGGAAGAAAGAGAAATGAAAATGGAGAAAATAGATGAAGCCAGGTTCCAGAAAGAAGCAGAATTTGAAAAATCAGCTAAGGAAAATGTAAGAGATTCTAAGGAATTAAGAAATTTTGAGGAGCTGCGAATGGATGATATAATGCGTATAAAAATGGAAGCTCCTAAAGCAATTAAAAAGGAAGAATTAGAGGAAGATCAAAAAGGTAGTCACTTCCCTGATTTTTCTTACTCTGGCAGTAGCAAGACAATAATAAGCGATGTTCCCAGTAGAAAGGATCACATGTGCCATCCTCATGGCATTAGGATCATCGAGGATCCCACAGCATTAAGCAAACCAGAAAAGCTAAAAAAGGAAAAGAAGAAAACCAAAATGGATCGACATGGAAATGATAAATCCACACCCAAGAAGACTTGCCAAAAGAGGCAGTCCTCGGAATCTGATATCGAGAGTGTCATGTACACCATTGAAGCTGTTGCAAAGGGAGACTGGGGCATCGAGAAGCTTGGAGATACCCCTCGCAAGCAGGTCCATACATCCTCGAGTGGCAAGGGAAGCATTTTGGATGCCAAGCCACCAAAGAAGAGAGTGAAATCAAGAGAGAAGAAAATGTCAAAGGAGAAATCCTCAGACACCACCAAAGAGTCAAGACCTCAAGATTTTATCAGTATTTCTGCCAGCAAGAACATTTCTGGTGAGGTCCCAGAGGGTATAAAAGCAGAACCTTTGACCCCTACGGAGGATGCATTACCACCCAGTCTATCGGGACAGGCCAAGCCTGAGGACAGTGAGTGTCACAGAAAAATAGAGACTTGTGGCTCCCGGAAATCTGAGAGGTCTTGCAAAGGTGCTCTTTATAAAACCCTGGTGTCTGAGGGTATGCTCACCTCTCTGCGAGCTAATGTTGGCAGAGGGAAACGAAGGTCAGGAAAAGGAAAGTCCTCTGATCATGAAGAGTGTTGGCATGAAGAAAGCTGGACGTTTCACCAGAGTGGGACCAGTGGAAGCAAGAAGTTCAAGAAGACAAAGCCAGAGGAAGACTCTCTCCTTGGCTCAGCAAAGCTGGATGAAGAATTTGAAAAGAAATTCAACAGCCTCCCTCAGTATAGTCCTGTTACATTTGACCAGAAATGTGTACCTGTCCCAAGAAAAAAGAAGAAGACCGGACATATGTGCTCAGAACCGACCAAAACCAGCAAAGGTCCTTTCCAGTCTCAGAAAAAGAACTTATTCCACAAAATTGTCAGCAAATACAAGCACAACAAGGAGAAGCCTAATGTTCCGGAAAAAGGAAGTGGGGATAAATGGTCAAACAAGCAACTCTTCTTGGCTGCCATTCACCCTACAGAAGCCATATTTTCAGAAGACAGAAACACCACAGAGCCTGCTTATAAGGTTAAAAATGCCCCATCCATTCGCAACACTCCAGAGCCAACAACGGCGCAAGAGCCCTTGGTGGGCAGTCAAAAGAGAAAAGCCAGGAAAACCAAGATCACACACCTTGTCAGGACAGCAGATGGCCGGGTATCACCAGCAGGAGGTACTTTGGATGACAAACCAAAGGAACAACTGCAGAGGAGTCTTGTGAAGGTGACCGAGACAGGCTGCAATGACGAACGCTCACACAACCGAGAGTCCACGGAGACGCGGAGCAGCACCCCGGAGATGCCCGCCGTGTCTGCGTTCTTCAGCCTCGCTGTGCTGGCCGAAGTGGCCGCCATGGAACATGCATAGAAGTCAGAGATCAACTCCGCTCACCCATGATGGACAGCCAAAAGAAATGCCCCAGACTCCTGTACTTATTTCTTGCGCCGACCAGTGAAGCACCCTTTACTTGTAAACCATTGTGCTTTACCTACTACCCTAGCCTTGTCTTTATTGAGAGATGCGAGTGAGTCCATGTGGTGGCAAATACAGACAGCAAACAAGGGCTTGTTGCCCTACACGGCCCAGATTCACTTGAAGCAGAAGTTGGCACCCTGGGCCAGTTTGTTCTTTCAGAACCCAGAGTCTTTGAGGGTGATGTTGTCTGTCTGATAATGAGCAGAAATGGGATGATCCTAGAGCTTTGCTTTCTATTGAAGGCTTTTGATGGTAATAGGTGGTAACTTGGTAAAAGGCTGCCTTTACTGTAGCTCATCCAGCGTCTCTTTTACCAACCAGAGAGTGTGAAACTAGTTTCATATATTACCTAGTTATTCTTTCAAAACAAAAACAAACAGCAAAAAAACAAAAACTGACACACTGCACTAGTTATTATTAGATATTCTTGGTCTTTTTTGTACGTGGAGGTTTATGTTCTAAGATGGTTTATATAATAGGTTATACCTACATTTATATTGTAGAATAATATTAAAAAGCCTCTTCCAGAGACTCCCAAACAGCACGGGCAGGCAGATGTACCGCTGTTAGCGGTGTATGCTCGGCCTTGTGGTCCATATATTCTGCACTTTTATATTTGCCAAGAGAGTGGTAGTTTGCTGGCAAAAAGAGAAAGAGAGAGAAGAAGAAAAATTACAGTTCTTACAAGCAGAAATTTTTTCTTAGCCTTGAGTGACCAAGAAGAATTTGCTTGGGTCAAATTGTGGCGAATATTTTCCCAGACAGGGGAAGAGTCCAGCAGATTACAGATTACTGATGTTTTCATGCCTTGAGGATTCTTTTATTTTTACACAAGGGTCTGAGTGACCAATGGATCGTTCATACAGACAAAAAAAGAAAAATAGTATTCAGAAGTGACCTTAGTATTACTTCACTATTCAGAACACATTGAAGACACACTCACTTTGTGTGGTCTTTGAGCTACAGCCCTTTTACATCCATCCCAGACAGACTGGACGGGTAGCAATTGCTATGCACAGCGTAATTGGCACTGCAGGTTTTTAGAGCCATTTTGAGTTTTTGTGGTTACGGAGGTATTGATGAGGGAGGTGTGCCTGACCAGAGTGGGACTCGCGGTTATAGATCCACCTGCAAGTTTCCTGTTTCCTTTTCATGTTTTGTTGCTTTTGAACATAAAACCAACTATACATATGCCAGTGCAACTGGATTAACTGGCTTAGAACATTCAACATATTGACTCCATCACCTGACGTTCACAGTATCTTGTTTCTTAGCAACAGATGCAAAGTGATAAATCAAAATTAGTCGGCGGCTACAGATTTTACAGGGTATTTGTTCCATAGCACAAAGTATTTCCCCACTCTTGCATCACAGCACAAACTACCAAATTTTAAGTATTGGATTCCAGCAATAATTTTTACTGGTTTTCAAACTGGCGGAATTTTGATAGTGTTAGTTCAAGTTTGAAACTTTTGAATTAGATCTCTAAATGGTGACAGTTTACAAGGTTTTATCTAGCTATCTTATTTATACTTGACTGAATTGTAATGATGATTTTTTTTCTAATCGTAATTTGACCTAATAGCCATACAAAAAATGACTCTATTCGTCCTGACTAGGTTTAGCTTTTCACGGTTGTAGATGTTACTTCAGTTTCGGTGCTGGAAACTATGTACCACATACTAACAGAATTGAAAAAGAACAGAGAGATTTGGGCTTTTTCTTTTTTTTTCAAAGCAGGTAAAGAGGGCATCAGGGCATTGGAACGGTGTCCTCAAAAATGCATATTCCTTGTGGGCATGGAGGAAGAAGGAATTAGTAAGCAAGGTTAATCAGAGGCAGAAGCTTAGCCCCATTCACACAGAAATAAATCAGGTGAGCAACCCCAGATTTTAGCATGATATTTTTACTATGATGCTGTTGTATTCATATTTTCTAAATTTCGAAACACAAAGTGAATGTTTGAAAATTGCTGGGTCCCAGTGTTGGTGGCTGTTGGAGTTTCTGGACCACTTGCTAGCAGTGATTTAAAAATTATAATTAGCTAAAATCCAAAAAAAAAATAAAACCAACAACAAAAATTGTTTGGTGCAGAACATGCACCTTGACAATGGCACTAACTTGTTATTCTCTAGAACATGTTAGAATAGGTCTATTTTTGCCAGTGCCCTCTCCTCCAGTCCTCTGATTACATTTCACTAGAGTTCCTTAACAGAGTGCTGTATATTCATGGGACCTTTTTTAAAAAGAAGCAAAACAAAAGATGACTTTTTTCTATGTGATTAATATATCTTACTTGATCTGCTTTTCCTAAACCTCAGTGGCTTTTCCCTTAGGCAGGGGTCGGGGTGGAGGGCAACCTACTGGATACGACTGTTTTCAGATACTTTAGAAAAAAAAAAAAACCCACCTTCTTGTAGACATGCTTAATTTTTAAGCGGTTAGGCACTGAGAGTAGCAGAAATCCTGCAAAGCTTTATAGTCTTTTAGACACTCACCTTGTCATTTCTCTGAGTAATGTCTTGATTTCAAACATAGTGCTTTTCTCATGCCCTGAATCCACTGGAGAGGGGTGTTGGTATTTTCAGGTAACAACATTTGTGAGCACACATATTGCAGACCAACATGTAGTACCCTCCCCCATTTATCATTTTCATTTCACTTCTCTCATTCTTTTTTATTTTGGAAAATCATATTGCTATGGTGTGTACCTTAATCTGCCAGCAAACACCATCTACACTAACATTTGTCCCACAAGCATCCTCAAGAGAAAAAGTTGTTGCACCTTATGTATATCTCAAGCAAACCCAAATATGATGCTCTTCTGCCTTTGTTTTATTCTAAATTGTTGTATCATATCTTTCTGAAACCATTCTGAATCTAGTTGAAATTCTCAATATTTATGCTTTTACCTTAATTTCTAGATTCAAACCTGTATATAAATCTTTTGAACAAAATTGTCCTAGCCCTTCTCTGTGTTGCTGGAAGTGGATGATTTAGTCTCAGATGGAGACACAGTACTGTTCCAGTTTTCTTTAGCCTTTTATTTATTTAGTTATTCTGGGTATTTTCCTATGTAATTTTGAAGTGTGTAGAGTATATTATAGTTACTGAAGCTGCAGCTCTAAGAAGCTGAGTGAAAGAGAGAAAATACTGTAAGACGCCCTTCTTAAGTGTTTATTTGTTTGGATAACTGTAATGAGGCCAGGAAAAGGCAAAAGGTCCCACAGCCACTTTGAAGACACAGGTTCTTATCCCCAAACTAGGTTAGGTCCCAGATTTTAGATCAAAATGGTGAATTCTTTAAAGCCCTCTTTTTTAAAAGGATATATCATACCATTGTAATTCTGACAGTCTTTGCCCCCCCGAAAATATATTTATTTAATTCCGTCAGATGAGCTTTCTACCAGTGCCCCCTCAAAGCCATGCTCAACTCATTCCCACGTTATCACTGTTATTATAGTTCCTGCCATTCAAACTGCTGCAGAGAAAAAAAGGGATGGAACACTATGAACAAAAAGGAGCATCTGAACGGGTCTGGTTATTTAGAATCCAACTTGTGTAATCCCTGTCACTCTCTTATCAAGTCAGATGCTACTCTGCCTGAGTCATAGAAAAGTTTGTTTGCACTCTGTAGTCCTTGGCTCATCCTCTGGAAGTGTTTGCACCTATGTAAAATCTCAAGCAGATTATAAATCAATACAGCACTAGGAGTAAGCTGAAAACTGAATGACATGTTTTGTTTAGACAGTTCCGGGGGAGGGATGGGGAATATCAAGTAACTCTGTTCCAAGTTTGACATTTGGCATTAATGTGAAGCAGTGGGACCATGCTGCCTGCTAAAGTACTGTATGAATCCTAAGTGTTCTGGAGACCAGCAGCTGGAGGCTGGAGGCCAGCATCCATACAGCAAAGGGGAAGCATCGCCGCTTCTTGGGGGAAAAGGAAGGAAGTCGTGCAAGGCCTGGAGTCATCATTTGTAAAGGGAAAGTCGGGGTGTACGTGATGCTGTGAGAAGGTTCACCGTTGATTGCACTGCTCCACAGAGCCCTCAGATAAGGCCAATCCTAATGGGCTACCTCGGCTTTAACGGTTAAGTCCAGTAAGTCCTGTTTCAAAGGTTTGTCTTTTTTTGCTTCTACCGTCAGTGCCACTGTTTTCCACTGCAGTGTTTTGACTTCCCAAACCACCTTCTCCGGAGAGAACAATGTATTGCTGAAAATGGGCAGTAGAAGCAAATGCTCTTATTACATTTGACCTATAAAGTATTCAGAGTGACTGCTAGGTGGGAATTCAAATTGAGCTTTCCCCACATAGGATCTTGTTTTGCACCTTATAAAGAGTGTACTAATTGTTAATTAGGTGTTGCTTTTATTTATACAAGCATTCCCAAAGAATTAGATTTGGATTTTGTGTTTCTTTGAGTTTGGGGATTTTTTGTTTTACAGTTATCTTATTTAGATTGACTAACATCATACTTACAATAAAAAAAGAAACAGTGGTTCAGTTCATCTTACCAGATATGTCTGGTGATGTATTCAGAGTCTGATGGACTGCTTTGCTTTTATGTAGTTTGGAAGTGATAATGAAGTTTATTATACCCCATATGAAATGACCTTGTCCTTTTCACTGGGGACATTATCTTACATTTTAGAAAAAGAAGCACCAAAAGAGTGAACAACAAGACAAGTACATTTGATTCCCCTCATACACCTCCATCTGTTTGTGCTACGCTTTCCTTAAAAATATCAATATACATTTTCTTCACACATACAAAAAGTTTCCTCTCCTGGCCAAATTTTATTTGTGGTGGTATGATTTATACTAATAACGGAAAAGAGGAAACCTTGTACTTAGAAGTTCGGTGGCCACTGTTTCCTTGTTGCAGTCAGTGGTCAAAATTGATCCTGCCCTGAAGTTGATCTTTTTAATTAATTAATTAATTAATTAATTTTTAAATTTTTTATTAGTTTCTGCTTACTAACAAAGTGAATCAGTCATACATATACATCTGTTCCCACATCCCTTCCCTCATGCATCTCCCTCCCTCCCACCCTCCCCATCCCACCCCTCCAGGCGGTCACAAAGCACCGAGCTGATCTCCCTGTGCTCTGCGGCTGCTTCCCACTGTCTATCTACCTTACGTTTGGTAGTGTATATATGTCCATGCCTCTCTTTCGCTTTGTCACAGCCTACCCTTCCCCCTCCCCATATCCTCAAGTCCATTCTCAAGTAGGTCTGTGTCTTTATGCCCGTTTTACCCCTAGGTTCTTCGTGACATTTTTTTAAATTCCATATATATGTGTTAGCATACGGTATTTGTCTTTCTCTTTCTGACTTACTTCACTCTGTATGACAGACTCTAGGTCTATCCACCTCATTACAAATAGCTCAGTTTCGTTTCTTTTTCTGGCTGAGTAATATTCCATTGTATATATGTGCCACATCTTCTTTATCCATTCATCGGATGATGGACACTTAGGTTGTTTCTATCTCCGGGCTATTGTGAATAGAGCTGCAATGAACATTTTGGTACATGTCTCTTTTTGAATTATGGTTTTCTCAGGGTATATGCCTCGTAGTGGGATTGCTGGGTCATATGGTAGTTCTATTTTTAGTTTTCTAAGGAACCTCCATACTGTTCTCCATAGTGGCTGTACCAATTCACATTCCCACCAGCAGTGCAAGAGGGTTCCCTTTTCTCCACACCCTCTCCAGCATTTATTGTATCTAGATTTCTTGATGATGGCGATTCTGACTGGTGTGAGATGATATCTCATTGTAGTTTTGATGTGCATTTCTCTAATGATTAATGATGTTGAGCATCCTTTCATGTGTTTGTTGGCAGTCTGTATATCTTCTTTGGAGAAATGCCTATTTAAGTCTTCTGCCCATTTTTGGATTGGGTTGTTTGTTTTTTTGCTATTGAGCTGCATGAGCTGCTTATAAATTGTGGAGATTAATCCTTTGTCAGTTGCTTCATTTGCAAATATTTTCTCCCATGCTGAGGGTTGTCTTTTGGTCTTGTTTATGGTTTCCTTTGCTGTGCAAAAGCTTTGAAGTTTCATGAGGTCCCATTTGTTTATCTTTGTTTTTATTTCCATTTCTCTAGGAGGTGGGTCCAAAAGGATCTTGCTGTGATTTATGTCATAGAGTGTTCTGCCTATGTTTTCCTCTAAGAGTTTGATAGTTTCTGGCCTTACATTTAGGTCTTTAATCCATTTTGAGCTTATTTTTGTGTATGGTGTTAGGGAATGATCTAATCTCATACTTTTACATGTCCCTGTCCAGTTTTCCCAGCACCACTTATTGAAGAGGCTGTCCTTTCTCCACTGTACATTCCTGCCTCCTTTATCAAAGATAAGTTGACCTTACGTGCATGGGTTGGTCTCTGGGCTTTCTATCCTGTTCCATTGATCTATCTTTCTGTTTTTATGCCAGTACCACACTGTCTTGATTACTGTAGCTTTGTAGTATAGTCTGAAGTCAGGGAGCCTGATTCCTCCAGCTCCGTTTTTGGTTCTCAAGATTGCTTTGGCTATTCGGGGTCTTTTGTTTTTCCAAACAAATTTTGAAATTTTTTGTTCTAGTTCTGTGAAAAATGCCAGTGGTAGTTTGATAGGGATTGCATTGAATCTGTAGATTGCTTTGGGTAGTAGAGTCATTTTCACAATATTGATTCTTCCAATCCAGAAGCATGGTATATCTCTCCATCTATTTGTATCATCTTTAATCTCTTTCATCAGTGTCTTATAATTGTCTGCATACAGGTCTTTTGTCTCCTTAGGTAGGTTTATTCCTAGATATTTTATTCTTTTTGATGCAGTGGTAAATGGGAGTGTTTTCTTGATTTCATTTTCAGATGTTTCATCATTAGTGTAGAGGAATGCCAGAGATTTCTGTGCATTAATTTTGTATCCTGCTACTTTACCAAATTCATTGATTAGCTCTAGTAGTTTTCTGGTAGCATCTTTAGGATTCTCTATGTATAGTATCATGTCATCTGCAAACAGTGACAGCTTTACTTCTTCTTTTCCGATTTGGATTCCTTTTATTTCCTTTCCTTCTCTGATTGCTGTGGCTAAAACTTCCAAAAGTAGGTTGAATAAGAGTGGTGAGAGTGGGCAACCTTGTCTTGTTCTTGATCTTAGTGGAAATGGTTTCAGTTTTCCACCATTGAGGACAATGTTGGCTGTGGGTTTGTCATATATGGCCTTGATTAGGTTGAGGAAAGTTCCCTCTATGCCTACTTTCTGCAGGGTTTTTATCATAAATGGGTGTTGAATTTTGTCAAAAGCTTTCTCTGCATCTATTGAGATGATCATATGGTTTTTCTCCTTCAATTTGTTAATATGGTGTATCACATTGATTGATTTGCGTATATTGAGTAATCCTTGCATTCCTGGAATAAACCCCACTTGATCATGGTGTATGATCCTTTTAATGTGCTGTTGGATTCTGTTTGCTAGGATTTTGTTGAGGATTTTTGCATCTATGTTCATCAGTGATATTGGCCTGTCGTTTTCTTTCTTTGGGACATCCTTGCCTGGTTTTGGTATCAAGGTGATGGTGACCTCGTAGAATGAGTTTGGGAGTGTTCCTTCCTCTGAAATTGTTTGGAAGAGTTTGAGAAGGATGGGTGTTAGCTCTTCTCTAAATGTTTGATCGAATTCGCCTGTGAAGCCATCTGGTCCTGGGCTTTTGTTTGTTGGAAGATTTTGAATCACAGTTTCAATTTCAGGGCTTGTGATTGGTCTATTCATATTTTCTATTTCTTCCTGATTCAGTCTTGGCAGGTTGTGCATTTCTAAGAATTTGTCCATTTCTTCCAGGTTGTCCATTTTATTGGCATCGAGTTGCTTGTAGTAATCTCTCATGATCTTTTGTATTTCTGCAGCGTCAGTTGTTACTTCTCCTTTTTCATTTCTAATTCTATTGATTTGAGTCTTCTCCCTTTTTTTCTTGATGAGTCTGGCTAATGGTTTGTCAATTCCTTAAGTTGATCTTTATGCACAGAATTAGTTCCTGTGAACATTACTACTCTTTCCAGAGATTTTCTAATAACTTGGGCCAGAACTGGTTACCGAGGAGCAAGGACCTAATTCCATGCCTCCACACCCTCCCACTGCACCGCACCACACGTCTTACCTCACAAGCTCTAACCTAAATCACAGAGGCACGCGTTTCGTGGACTAACCATGACCTCCCCTGGCGGCCTCAGGGGAGTGCTCACGTCCACTGACACCTCCCTTTAGTGTGTCAGCTCGTAGCGGCAGAGCTGGGGTGGGGGAGGTTTGTGATCTGGAGCTCAGCACATGCTCGGCAACATGTTTCTCATTTCCTTAGCATTCATGGCTTGCTCTCAGGAATCTGTCGAAAAGGAATAAAAACCACCTGAGAGTCCACATTACCAGATTATGAACTTTTCCCATAGGTTTGAATTGCTTACTTACCTATTATAAATTAACCACAGCTTCATTTGACCACCAGGTCTTAAGTCTGTTGACAGTTTTCAGCATGACCGAATTGCTCATTTTTCTTGCTTTCAGAAATTGGCTTGGTTCTCTTTAGAGTTGGTGTAAACATGCCTTGTAATAAATGATTTCCACTTAATGGTACAACAGAATTATTGCTTTCTTAGATGTATGTGTAGTAAAAGTCAATATACACGTTTATATAATTTCTTTCCTCAAAATCTTATACTTAATTTGATATTTCTAAAAGTTGCACATGTAAGTCATGTGTATAACCTGCTAAAGTACTTTAACTGTGATCTTAAAACTGAATAAAAAATATTTAATAGAAAATCAGAATATTGGGCTTCCCTGGTGGCGCAGTGGTTGAGAGTCCACCTGCCGATGCAGGGGACGCGGGTTCGTGCCCCGGTCCGGGAAGATCCTACATGCCGCGGAGTGGCTGGGCCCGTGAGCCATGGCTGCTGAGCCTACGCGTCCGGAGCCCGTGCTCCACAACGGGAGAGGCCACAGCAGTGAGAGGCCCGCGTACCGCAAAAAAATAAAAAATAAAAAAAAACTCAGAATATTTTAGTATTGCAAGAGTTCTGCAGCTCTTAATAGTTTGTAAATCCACTATCTCATTTGTAATTAACATTCTCAATTCTCTTACTCTATGCCTTTTTATAAGGGAATAGTTAAGACAACTTTCTTTGTTGAAAAGGGTATAAGGTATGACAAAGCCCTGAGATATTTCAGGAAATTGTATTTATTGAGAAACTGACCAAGAACCCACATTTTTCCCTGTTACTGTAAGAAGTCTCCAGAGAAAGATTTTCAAAGACTGTCAGTTCAGTTCTTCTCACTGGAAGAAGTCTGGCTATTTTGATCCCTAACTGAATTTACATAGATCATCTACATTTGACCATTCAGAGGTACTGAAGAACATTGCTTTTGTTCTGGACCATATGATGTATTTTAAAAGTTAAAGTTGAAACATAACATATAGTGCTTCTTTGCAAATATGAGTCCAAATAAGAACAGAAATCAGTCACTGTAGAAAAACATGTAGCCCAACAGAAATCTTGACTGGGCAAGGAAGCTTCACCTACTTCACCTAGGGACGAACCCGCGTCCCCTGCATCGGCAGGCGGACTCTCAAACACTGCACCACCAGGGAAGCCCTGAAGGGAATTTTTTATCCAAAGTTTATAATGAGTGTCTACAAATCAGTGAGAAAATTACAAATGCCCAGTTTAAAACTGGGCAAAAGATAAAGACAAGTTATTCACAGAGCAAACTGTATAAATAATAAATCAACACATAAAAAAATGTTCCACCTCACTAGAAATCAGGGAAAAGCCAATTTAAACATGAGATAGTATTTTTAACTTCAAATTGGGGGGGAAAACCGGAAGAGGGAGTGTTGAGGAAGGATTTGGGAACCAGTTCTTTACATATAGTACTGAGAAGGTTGTAAATTTCAGGGAAATTTGTGAAGGAATATTTCAAAAGTTTATACATCCAGCAGTTCTACTTCTATAAATCTTTCCTAGAGATATGTGTACCTGTGTGCAAATTTATATTTACAAAAAAATATTTTCCGCTGCATTGTTGGCAATGACAAAAAATTAGAAGGAACCCAAATTCCCATCAATATGAGTGGTTAAATGACAGTAGAGCCATACTCTAGAATGCTCAGCTTCCAGTAACCAGAATAAGCTCGACCAATGTGCACTGATGTGAAAAATTTCCAAGATACATCTTAACCCCCTTGGTAGTATTCTTTTTTTTTTTTAATTTAATTAATTTATTTTTGTCTGTGTTGGGTCTTCGTTTCTGTGCGTGGCTTTCTCTAGTTGCGGCAAGCAGGGGCCTCTCTTCATCACGGTGCGCGGGCCTCTCACTGTCACAGCCTCTCTTGGTGTGGAACACAAGCTCCAGACGCGCAGGCTCAGTAGTTGTGGCTCACGGGCCTAGTTGCTCCACGGCATGTGGGATCTTCCCAGACCAGGGCTCGAACCCGTGTCCCCTGCATTGACAGGTGGATTCTCAACCACTGCACCACCAGGGAAGCCCCGGTAGTATTCTTCATATCTTAAAATGTGCATACCTATGACACATAAATTCCATGTCTAATTTTCTGTCCTACAAACCTACGAAAAGCTACAGACTTCTGATCAATATCCCCCAAACTATTGTCAATTGTAAGAAGTATGTCCAAAAGAAAAAAAAAAGAATCAGAAATCTGTTCAAAACCAGCAGATTTTAAAGAACTTATTATCCCCTCACCCACCTCTGTTCTGCTATAGCAACGCTGGAAGACTGCAACTAGGAAAGAGAGCAAGCCTAACTCCCACCTCAAATCTTGTCTCTCAACTACAGGGTATGACGAAGTCATTTAAAAAATATATTTAAAGGAGACTGAGCCCTTAGGTGAAAGACCCCAATAAGTTATTTCCCTAAAATAGACAGTAAATAAAGAATTTGGAATGAGTTGCAGGGGAAAGATGTGAAATCTCTTTCTTTGGGTCTTCTTAAAATTATAACATTCCCACATATGTCTGCAGTGTTTTAAATATTTTCCATTTATGTAGTAAACATTGAAAGACAGAAAGACAGAGGTTATTTCCAACTAGATGTTATCCTTTCCCCCCAATGGAACTATGCTTTCCTTTCTAGACACATGAGCTCTCCTTTTTCGAGTCTGAGATTGGAAGTTCTCATGGTTGAATTGTTAACACATTTTTCTTTATTTGGGTTGAGTTTGATCCAGCTACTCTGAAGACTATGGTTTCTTCACTAAAAATTGCTTCCATTGTAGATTTATCACCTGGTTGGCAAACACTGGATAACTTCAGGCACAAGAACATTACTCTGAACCTGGGTGTGGTCAGTGAGATAGAAACCAACATTATTTTTTCCTTCATGATATGAAATATACTCTATCTTTACTCCCAGGGTTTTGTCCAAAAAACTCATAAAACATAAATTGACTCTGACCTTCAGACTCCCATGTTCTCCTCCAATCTACACAGCAAAGTCTAAGTTCAATTACACCAAGACTGATGCCAAATTTCAAAAAACGAGAGCACCCTCCATTTCTGCTGGTGCCAGGTGTGTTGTTCCAGGTGCACAGAAGTATCTTAAAAAGTCTTAGTAAGTCTCATTCTACAATAAATAATTACTCAACAAGTTCTCTCTGGACCAGGGTATACTAAGCCAGTGTCTGCTTTCTATTGCAGGCGAAGAAGTTTGTGGTCTTTCATGGAGCTTCCGTTTACCAACCTGGAAATGGCATTCATTTTATTGGCTTTTGTTATCTTTTCCCTCTCTACTCTGGCTTCCATCTACACTGACCCGGATGAGAGGAATGAAGGTAAACAGAGAGAGCTCTTCATAAGAGTCCCCGTTTCCTTTCCCCACCCAATCATCTTTCTCTATGGTTTGATTTGGTTTAGTTTCTATTCTGTATGTGAGAATGAGTTTGTTTTGGGGTGTGCTGTGTGTGTGTGTGTGTGTATGAGAGAAAGGAGACAGAGAGACAGAGAAAGAGAGTTTTATTAAATAGCCTGAAATATCTACTCTGGCATTTTACCATTCTTTATTAAGAGAGGTTTGGAAATGGAAACGATTATTCACATGACTTTTAATCCCAGGATTTTGCAGGTCTTATGCCCTGAATTTTATATATATATATATATATATACATATATATATATATATATGTATATGTATATATATAATTTTTCTTTCACCATCCTCCCATCACTGCCCCTCATCCCTGTCCCCCATGAGAAACTTAAAATGTGCAGAAAGCACAATATCTTTCAAAGTCATTAAAGGTAATTTTCACAGGCTAAATGCAAGTTCACAAGAAACAAATTCCATTATTGTATACATATATGGTGTGTGGAGGTGTGCGTTTTTGTTCAACTATAAATAAGAAGGAAAAGAATTAAAGGTGTTTTCCTAATGAGCTCTTGTCAAAGCCCAAACTTTCAAAAAAAATGTAGAAGCGTTTAAAAAACTCAACACCACATGTTTGCTTATTGCCAATCATAACAATTATTAGCAATAATATGTAATTTAAATGGCAGTTCTTGGTATTTCACTGTAGTTCAGGTCCTACCAAATTTCACACAAAATTACTGGTGACTGACCATTTTTGAGGGCAAAAATTATATATATATATATATATATATATATATATATATATATATATATATGGCATATGCTAAGGAAATAATATATGTTTGTAGAGAATAAGATAAAATCATAAAAAGAAAACTGTGCTTCCTAAAATTGTGATACCTCTCCATCAATTTTTGGCTGTGAAAGAAGTGCTCTCTGTAAAAGACAATAGTATTCTCTGTCTTATAAACATACTACACTTAAAGAAGTAGAAAACAAGAAGCCACAGTAAACAGACATTTAATTTGTGCTGACATGAAGATTGGGAAGCATAACTGGAGTCCGTAAAGTCTTTTCCATGCTCCATATTGTTTTAGTTTAAGATGGGTTTGGCTGAAAGAAAGAGTAAGAGCAAAATTGCAGTTACTTTAACTAGAAGATAATGTCTTTCTCTCACACATAAAGGAAGCCTGGGGGTAGGAAGTTCCCTCCTGACACGACTCCCTGGTGTCCTGGACCCAGGCCACACTGTCTTGGTTCCCTCCCATCTCCTATGGCAGCTCCCATGTCCAGCACTGACCCAGCTGGCCCATCTTCCACTATCATCTATGCATGCCTGTCAGCAAGAAGAAGCAAGAGGGCACACCTCTGTCTTTTAAGAGTGCTCCCAGAACCTACACTCACCACTTCCCTTTGGCCAGAATTTAGTCCACGGACATACCGAAAGGAAAGCTGGGAAATGTAATAGTTATTCTGGGAGGCGTGTGCGGAGCAAAAACTTTGGGTTTTGTTCCTAAAGGAAGAGGGGTACAACCAGCAGTGTCTGCCAGACACGTAGACTCCTAACCATGCATTCACTACGGGGCTGGTAGTCATGAAATCGGGGAATATTTGAGCTAGAAGGAATGTTAAGAGAGCATCTGATTTACTGATGCTTAACCAGAACTGAATATCAGAAAGGCACCTCATACTTGGGGCCCATCACAAACCCAGCAAATACGCATTTCTGGGTGTCCCACCTGGCCACGTGTCTTTAAACAAGACCCCCTCCCCTCCCCCCCCCCATTTTTCTAGCTTTCTTCTCTGGTTAAGAAGCATTGACCAACTATTCATATTTCAGATGTGACAACAGAGACCCACAAATGTTTAGTGAGTTTCTCAGGTGCTCAGTTAATTAGCAGAAGAGCCAAAACTAGAGCACAGACTCCCCGTTGCAAGTTCCTGCCCCTTCTCTGCACCCCTGTGATTCCCCAGTTATGATCTATGGACACGGAGAATCAGAAGACTGGGCCAGTCATAGAAATTTACCTTTCCTTTACACTTCTGTATTCCGTTTTTCATAAGTTCCTTTTTCTTCTCCTCTGTTCCTCCTATATCTGAGGTCTACTTTCCAAGCTAAAGCAATTCCTCCATTTGAATACTGTTCACTAACAGAACTAGACCCAGCTGCCCAAGAATTCTCATCGAAGAACACCCTTGCGTCCCTTCGTGACCACCAGGTCGGTGCCAAGCACAATTTTGCATGAAAGTACAAAATGTATACACTTTCCTAAATGTGGTAAGACCCAGGAGTAAAACCCACCTTCATTAAAATTGCAGGGCTATTTTAATCTCCTTTCTGGCACAAGCAGAGAATTGCAGGAGCCACAAAAATAAACTTAAGAGAGGCAGATTTAATTTCACATGTGTATTTAAAATCTGATAGACTCAGCTATGGGTAATGGAGAATCTAAATCTGAATGGGACTCAGCTCCTATGTCAGGGAGCTGATTGTCTCATGGAGGATTCAGTTGTATAACCAGAGCAGACCCAGTGAATGGGCTACCAGAGTTTTCAACTAAGGAGGATGGGGTCAGAACGGAAGCTCTTCCTTGGGGGTATTGCGGTGGGCTTCACGGAAGAGGTGGCCACCCTGATGCAGGTGATATTGACAGAGTAGGGTGGGTGGGGTGCATTCCAACTAAGAAAACAGCTTAAGGAAAATTACCTGACCGAAAAAAATGAAATGTATAAGAGGAAAAATCAGCTATAGTTTGGAATGTACCGTAAGTCCAACAAGGAATTGAACAGAACTGATCATTGGCCAGAATCTTCTCAAGTCCTTCAGAGGTCAGAAGACGAACAAAGCATTTTAACAGGGAGTCTCTTAAACTTAAGAGTTGGGTGCCTCTGACCTCAGCCTCCCACGTGAGAGCAAAGGCTCTCAAGCTCTAACTTGCACATAAGTCACCTAGAGATTTTATGAAAAAGTAGACTACTGTTCAGTAGGTCTGGGTGGGACCTGAGATTCTGCATTTCTAAGAAGCTTCCAGGTGACGACCATGGTCTAGAAGACGAGCCCAGCCACAGATGTGACACTTGCAGGCCCCAGGGGGCCAAGCTCATCTGTGTGCAGCAGGGGAGGCGGGAGCTTGGCTACGTGGCTGGGCGTCCACGTTCCGTCCCGTAAGCAAGGCCCTACAGGACACGGGGCAGACCCAGAGCTGGAGGGCAGGGCCTCAGCCTCCAGCCCAGCGCAGTCTTGCCTCAGGTCCTAACGTGTCAGGAGTGGGTGGATTAAGGTTTAAGAAAATATTTTATATGTTTAGAAGAGTTGAGAGTCATTCTTATTTTTTTAGGGAAGAACTTGTATTTAATTAGATTAATTAATTAATCATTTAAGTTGAAGTATAGTTGATTTACAATGTTGTGTTAGTTTTAGGTGTACAGCACAGTGATTCATATATATATATATTCTTCTTCAGATTCTTTTCCATTATAGGTTATTACAAAATATTGAGTATAGTTCCCTGTGCTATAGAGTAGGTCCTTATTGGTTACGAGAGTCCCTCTTTAAACATCAGAATATTGGAGTGTACAGTGAAGCGGAGGCAGAGTGGCTCTGCGAGCTCCTCTCTCTCCACTTTCCCATAGAGAAGCCCTGACTGGCCGCTGAGGGCGAGCCACACACACGCCCTCGCGCCCAGCGAACCCGCGCGGTCACTATCATATGACACAGGCTTTGCTGCAGTTCATCTTCCTCCCTGTGTACTTTCCGTTTGCCTTCCTGGAATTCTGCTGCATCACAGAAGCTGGAAGTTCTGATGTTCCATTGAACTCACGATGGAAAGTCTTGACTTGACCGGTCAGAGTCATGAAAGGCAGTCATAGAAATAAAGATTATTCCGCAGAAGGAGAAGGAGCTGGAAAACGACCAAAACGAAAGTGCCTTCAGTGGCATCCATTGCTAGCAAAGAAACTTCTTGACTTTTCAGAAGAGGAAGAAGAGGAAGACGAAGAGGAGGATATTGATAAGGTTCAACTCCTTGGGGCCGCTGGTCTAGAGCAAGATGGTGAAACTGAAGATGATGAATCACCAGAACAGCGAGCCCGGAGACCAATGAATGCATTTCTCTTATTTTGCAAACGTCATCGCTCTCTTGTACGTCAGGAACACCCCAGGCTTGATAACCGAGGTGCTACCAAGATACTAGCTGATTGGTGGGCTGTTCTCGATCCAAAGGAAAAGCAGAAATACACAGACATGGCCAAGGAGTATAAACATGCATTTATGAAAGCAAATCCTGGCTACAAATGGTGTGCTACCACAGACAAGCCTGTGAGTTCCCCAACATCCACTGTCAATCCACGGGAGAAACTATGGGCCTTCCCATCTGACTCTTCAAGAGCCTCGCCAAGCCCCAAGAAAACAAAGCCTGAAGAAATGCCTCAGCTTAACTTTGGGATGGCCGATCCTACTCAAATGGGAGGCCTGAGCATGCTGCTTTTAGCTGGAGAACATGTTCTTGGTACACCAGAGATATCCTCTGGCACTTGCAGGCCTGATGTTTCAGAATCCTCTGAATTGCGTCAGAAGTCACCATTATCTCAGTTTGCCGAGATATCTTCAGGTACCTCCCACCCCGATGTTCCGTCAAAACAATGTCAAGCATCAGCCTTGTTTCAGTTTGCAGAGATTTGTTCGAAGGCTTCACAGTTGGGCGGTGCTGAACCTGTAAAACGCTGTGGAAAGTCTGCACTCTTTCAACTGGCAGAGATGTGCCTGGCATCAGAGGGGGTGAAAATGGAAGAATCAAAGCTCATAAAAGCCAAAGAATCAGATGGCGGAAGAATTCAAGAACTGGAGAAGGGCAAGGAAGAAAGAGAAATGAAAATGGAGAAAATAGATGAAGCCAGGTTCCAGAAAGAAGCAGAATTTGAAAAATCAGCTAAGGAAAATGTAAGAGATTCTAAGGAATTAAGAAATTTTGAGGAGCTGCGAATGGATGATATAATGCGTATAAAAATGGAAGCTCCTAAAGCAATTAAAAAGGAAGAATTAGAGGAAGATCAAAAAGGTAGTCACTTCCCTGATTTTTCTTACTCTGGCAGTAGCAAGACAATAATAAGCGATGTTCCCAGTAGAAAGGATCACATGTGCCATCCTCATGGCATTAGGATCATCGAGGATCCCACAGCATTAAGCAAACCAGAAAAGCTAAAAAAGGAAAAGAAGAAAACCAAAATGGATCGACATGGAAATGATAAATCCACACCCAAGAAGACTTGCCAAAAGAGGCAGTCCTCGGAATCTGATATCGAGAGTGTCATGTACACCATTGAAGCTGTTGCAAAGGGAGACTGGGGCATCGAGAAGCTTGGAGATACCCCTCGCAAGCAGGTCCATACATCCTCGAGTGGCAAGGGAAGCATTTTGGATGCCAAGCCACCAAAGAAGAGAGTGAAATCAAGAGAGAAGAAAATGTCAAAGGAGAAATCCTCAGACACCACCAAAGAGTCAAGACCTCAAGATTTTATCAGTATTTCTGCCAGCAAGAACATTTCTGGTGAGGTCCCAGAGGGTATAAAAGCAGAACCTTTGACCCCTACGGAGGATGCATTACCACCCAGTCTATCGGGACAGGCCAAGCCTGAGGACAGTGAGTGTCACAGAAAAATAGAGACTTGTGGCTCCCGGAAATCTGAGAGGTCTTGCAAAGGTGCTCTTTATAAAACCCTGGTGTCTGAGGGTATGCTCACCTCTCTGCGAGCTAATGTTGGCAGAGGGAAACGAAGGTCAGGAAAAGGAAAGTCCTCTGATCATGAAGAGTGTTGGCATGAAGAAAGCTGGACGTTTCACCAGAGTGGGACCAGTGGAAGCAAGAAGTTCAAGAAGACAAAGCCAGAGGAAGACTCTCTCCTTGGCTCAGCAAAGCTGGATGAAGAATTTGAAAAGAAATTCAACAGCCTCCCTCAGTATAGTCCTGTTACATTTGACCAGAAATGTGTACCTGTCCCAAGAAAAAAGAAGAAGACCGGACATATGTGCTCAGAACCGACCAAAACCAGCAAAGGTCCTTTCCAGTCTCAGAAAAAGAACTTATTCCACAAAATTGTCAGCAAATACAAGCACAACAAGGAGAAGCCTAATGTTCCGGAAAAAGGAAGTGGGGATAAATGGTCAAACAAGCAACTCTTCTTGGCTGCCATTCACCCTACAGAAGCCATATTTTCAGAAGACAGAAACACCACAGAGCCTGCTTATAAGGTTAAAAATGCCCCATCCATTCGCAACACTCCAGAGCCAACAACGGCGCAAGAGCCCTTGGTGGGCAGTCAAAAGAGAAAAGCCAGGAAAACCAAGATCACACACCTTGTCAGGACAGCAGATGGCCGGGTATCACCAGCAGGAGGTACTTTGGATGACAAACCAAAGGAACAACTGCAGAGGAGTCTTGTGAAGGTGACCGAGACAGGCTGCAATGACGAACGCTCACACAACCGAGAGTCCACGGAGACGCGGAGCAGCACCCCGGAGATGCCCGCCGTGTCTGCGTTCTTCAGCCTCGCTGTGCTGGCCGAAGTGGCCGCCATGGAACATGCATAGAAGTCAGAGATCAACTCCGCTCACCCATGATGGACAGCCAAAAGAAATGCCCCAGACTCCTGTACTTATTTCTTGCGCCGACCAGTGAAGCACCCTTTACTTGTAAACCATTGTGCTTTACCTACTACCCTAGCCTTGTCTTTATTGAGAGATGCGAGTGAGTCCATGTGGTGGCAAATACAGACAGCAAACAAGGGCTTGTTGCCCTACACGGCCCAGATTCACTTGAAGCAGAAGTTGGCACCCTGGGCCAGTTTGTTCTTTCAGAACCCAGAGTCTTTGAGGGTGATGTTGTCTGTCTGATAATGAGCAGAAATGGGATGATCCTAGAGCTTTGCTTTCTATTGAAGGCTTTTGATGGTAATAGGTGGTAACTTGGTAAAAGGCTGCCTTTACTGTAGCTCATCCAGCGTCTCTTTTACCAACCAGAGAGTGTGAAACTAGTTTCATATATTACCTAGTTATTCTTTCAAAACAAAAACAAACAGCAAAAAAACAAAAACTGACACACTGCACTAGTTATTATTAGATATTCTTGGTCTTTTTTGTACGTGGAGGTTTATGTTCTAAGATGGTTTATATAATAGGTTATACCTACATTTATATTGTAGAATAATATTAAAAAGCCTCTTCCAGAGACTCCCAAACAGCACGGGCAGGCAGATGTACCGCTGTTAGCGGTGTATGCTCGGCCTTGTGGTCCATATATTCTGCACTTTTATATTTGCCAAGAGAGTGGTAGTTTGCTGGCAAAAAGAGAAAGAGAGAGAAGAAGAAAAATTACAGTTCTTACAAGCAGAAATTTTTTCTTAGCCTTGAGTGACCAAGAAGAATTTGCTTGGGTCAAATTGTGGCGAATATTTTCCCAGACAGGGGAAGAGTCCAGCAGATTACAGATTACTGATGTTTTCATGCCTTGAGGATTCTTTTATTTTTACACAAGGGTCTGAGTGACCAATGGATCGTTCATACAGACAAAAAAAGAAAAATAGTATTCAGAAGTGACCTTAGTATTACTTCACTATTCAGAACACATTGAAGACACACTCACTTTGTGTGGTCTTTGAGCTACAGCCCTTTTACATCCATCCCAGACAGACTGGACGGGTAGCAATTGCTATGCACAGCGTAATTGGCACTGCAGGTTTTTAGAGCCATTTTGAGTTTTTGTGGTTACGGAGGTATTGATGAGGGAGGTGTGCCTGACCAGAGTGGGACTCGCGGTTATAGATCCACCTGCAAGTTTCCTGTTTCCTTTTCATGTTTTGTTGCTTTTGAACATAAAACCAACTATACATATGCCAGTGCAACTGGATTAACTGGCTTAGAACATTCAACATATTGACTCCATCACCTGACGTTCACAGTATCTTGTTTCTTAGCAACAGATGCAAAGTGATAAATCAAAATTAGTCGGCGGCTACAGATTTTACAGGGTATTTGTTCCATAGCACAAAGTATTTCCCCACTCTTGCATCACAGCACAAACTACCAAATTTTAAGTATTGGATTCCAGCAATAATTTTTACTGGTTTTCAAACTGGCGGAATTTTGATAGTGTTAGTTCAAGTTTGAAACTTTTGAATTAGATCTCTAAATGGTGACAGTTTACAAGGTTTTATCTAGCTATCTTATTTATACTTGACTGAATTGTAATGATGATTTTTTTTCTAATCGTAATTTGACCTAATAGCCATACAAAAAATGACTCTATTCGTCCTGACTAGGTTTAGCTTTTCACGGTTGTAGATGTTACTTCAGTTTCGGTGCTGGAAACTATGTACCACATACTAACAGAATTGAAAAAGAACAGAGAGATTTGGGCTTTTTCTTTTTTTTTCAAAGCAGGTAAAGAGGGCATCAGGGCATTGGAACGGTGTCCTCAAAAATGCATATTCCTTGTGGGCATGGAGGAAGAAGGAATTAGTAAGCAAGGTTAATCAGAGGCAGAAGCTTAGCCCCATTCACACAGAAATAAATCAGGTGAGCAACCCCAGATTTTAGCATGATATTTTTACTATGATGCTGTTGTATTCATATTTTCTAAATTTCGAAACACAAAGTGAATGTTTGAAAATTGCTGGGTCCCAGTGTTGGTGGCTGTTGGAGTTTCTGGACCACTTGCTAGCAGTGATTTAAAAATTATAATTAGCTAAAATCCAAAAAAAAAATAAAACCAACAACAAAAATTGTTTGGTGCAGAACATGCACCTTGACAATGGCACTAACTTGTTATTCTCTAGAACATGTTAGAATAGGTCTATTTTTGCCAGTGCCCTCTCCTCCAGTCCTCTGATTACATTTCACTAGAGTTCCTTAACAGAGTGCTGTATATTCATGGGACCTTTTTTAAAAAGAAGCAAAACAAAAGATGACTTTTTTCTATGTGATTAATATATCTTACTTGATCTGCTTTTCCTAAACCTCAGTGGCTTTTCCCTTAGGCAGGGGTCGGGGTGGAGGGCAACCTACTGGATACGACTGTTTTCAGATACTTTAGAAAAAAAAAAAAACCCACCTTCTTGTAGACATGCTTAATTTTTAAGCGGTTAGGCACTGAGAGTAGCAGAAATCCTGCAAAGCTTTATAGTCTTTTAGACACTCACCTTGTCATTTCTCTGAGTAATGTCTTGATTTCAAACATAGTGCTTTTCTCATGCCCTGAATCCACTGGAGAGGGGTGTTGGTATTTTCAGGTAACAACATTTGTGAGCACACATATTGCAGACCAACATGTAGTACCCTCCCCCATTTATCATTTTCATTTCACTTCTCTCATTCTTTTTTATTTTGGAAAATCATATTGCTATGGTGTGTACCTTAATCTGCCAGCAAACACCATCTACACTAACATTTGTCCCACAAGCATCCTCAAGAGAAAAAGTTGTTGCACCTTATGTATATCTCAAGCAAACCCAAATATGATGCTCTTCTGCCTTTGTTTTATTCTAAATTGTTGTATCATATCTTTCTGAAACCATTCTGAATCTAGTTGAAATTCTCAATATTTATGCTTTTACCTTAATTTCTAGATTCAAACCTGTATATAAATCTTTTGAACAAAATTGTCCTAGCCCTTCTCTGTGTTGCTGGAAGTGGATGATTTAGTCTCAGATGGAGACACAGTACTGTTCCAGTTTTCTTTAGCCTTTTATTTATTTAGTTATTCTGGGTATTTTCCTATGTAATTTTGAAGTGTGTAGAGTATATTATAGTTACTGAAGCTGCAGCTCTAAGAAGCTGAGTGAAAGAGAGAAAATACTGTAAGACGCCCTTCTTAAGTGTTTATTTGTTTGGATAACTGTAATGAGGCCAGGAAAAGGCAAAAGGTCCCACAGCCACTTTGAAGACACAGGTTCTTATCCCCAAACTAGGTTAGGTCCCAGATTTTAGATCAAAATGGTGAATTCTTTAAAGCCCTCTTTTTTAAAAGGATATATCATACCATTGTAATTCTGACAGTCTTTGCCCCCCCGAAAATATATTTATTTAATTCCGTCAGATGAGCTTTCTACCAGTGCCCCCTCAAAGCCATGCTCAACTCATTCCCACGTTATCACTGTTATTATAGTTCCTGCCATTCAAACTGCTGCAGAGAAAAAAAGGGATGGAACACTATGAACAAAAAGGAGCATCTGAACGGGTCTGGTTATTTAGAATCCAACTTGTGTAATCCCTGTCACTCTCTTATCAAGTCAGATGCTACTCTGCCTGAGTCATAGAAAAGTTTGTTTGCACTCTGTAGTCCTTGGCTCATCCTCTGGAAGTGTTTGCACCTATGTAAAATCTCAAGCAGATTATAAATCAATACAGCACTAGGAGTAAGCTGAAAACTGAATGACATGTTTTGTTTAGACAGTTCCGGGGGAGGGATGGGGAATATCAAGTAACTCTGTTCCAAGTTTGACATTTGGCATTAATGTGAAGCAGTGGGACCATGCTGCCTGCTAAAGTACTGTATGAATCCTAAGTGTTCTGGAGACCAGCAGCTGGAGGCTGGAGGCCAGCATCCATACAGCAAAGGGGAAGCATCGCCGCTTCTTGGGGGAAAAGGAAGGAAGTCGTGCAAGGCCTGGAGTCATCATTTGTAAAGGGAAAGTCGGGGTGTACGTGATGCTGTGAGAAGGTTCACCGTTGATTGCACTGCTCCACAGAGCCCTCAGATAAGGCCAATCCTAATGGGCTACCTCGGCTTTAACGGTTAAGTCCAGTAAGTCCTGTTTCAAAGGTTTGTCTTTTTTTGCTTCTACCGTCAGTGCCACTGTTTTCCACTGCAGTGTTTTGACTTCCCAAACCACCTTCTCCGGAGAGAACAATGTATTGCTGAAAATGGGCAGTAGAAGCAAATGCTCTTATTACATTTGACCTATAAAGTATTCAGAGTGACTGCTAGGTGGGAATTCAAATTGAGCTTTCCCCACATAGGATCTTGTTTTGCACCTTATAAAGAGTGTACTAATTGTTAATTAGGTGTTGCTTTTATTTATACAAGCATTCCCAAAGAATTAGATTTGGATTTTGTGTTTCTTTGAGTTTGGGGATTTTTTGTTTTACAGTTATCTTATTTAGATTGACTAACATCATACTTACAATAAAAAAAGAAACAGTGGTTCAGTTCATCTTACCAGATATGTCTGGTGATGTATTCAGAGTCTGATGGACTGCTTTGCTTTTATGTAGTTTGGAAGTGATAATGAAGTTTATTATACCCCATATGAAATGACCTTGTCCTTTTCACTGGGGACATTATCTTACATTTTAGAAAAAGAAGCACCAAAAGAGTGAACAACAAGACAAGTACATTTGATTCCCCTCATACACCTCCATCTGTTTGTGCTACGCTTTCCTTAAAAATATAAACATACATTTTCTTCACACATACAAAAAGTTTCCTCTCCTGGCCAAATTTTATTTGTGGTGGTATGATTTATACTAATAACGGAAAAGAGGAAACCTTGTACTTAGAAGTTCGGTGGCCACTGTTTCCTTGTTGCAGTCAGTGGTCAAAATTGATCCTGCCCTGAAGTTGATCTTTTTAATTAATTAATTAATTAATTAATTTTTAAATTTTTTATTAGTTTCTGCTTACTAACAAAGTGAATCAGTCATACATATACATCTGTTCCCACATCCCTTCCCTCATGCATCTCCCTCCCTCCCACCCTCCCCATCCCACCCCTCCAGGCGGTCACAAAGCACCGAGCTGATCTCCCTGTGCTCTGCGGCTGCTTCCCACTGTCTATCTACCTTACGTTTGGTAGTGTATATATGTCCATGCCTCTCTTTCGCTTTGTCACAGCCTACCCTTCCCCCTCCCCATATCCTCAAGTCCATTCTCAAGTAGGTCTGTGTCTTTATGCCCGTTTTACCCCTAGGTTCTTCGTGACATTTTTTTTAATTCCATATATATGTGTTAGCATACGGTATTTGTCTTTCTCTTTCTGACTTACTTCACTCTGTATGACAGACTCTAGGTCTATCCACCTCATTACAAATAGCTCAGTTTCGTTTCTTTTTATGGCTGAGTAATATTCCATTGTATATATGTGCCACATCTTCTTTATCCATTCATCGGATGATGGACACTTAGGTTGTTTCTATCTCCGGGCTATTGTGAATAGAGCTGCAATGAACATTTTGGTACATGTCTCTTTTTGAATTATGGTTTTCTCAGGGTATATGCCTCGTAGTGGGATTGCTGGGTCATATGGTAGTTCTATTTTTAGTTTTCTAAGGAACCTCCATACTGTTCTCCATAGTGGCTGTACCAATTCACATTCCCACCAGCAGTGCAAGAGGGTTCCCTTTTCTCCACACCCTCTCCAGCATTTATTGTATCTAGATTTCTTGATGATGGCGATTCTGACTGGTGTGAGATGATATCTCATTGTAGTTTTGATGTGCATTTCTCTCATGATTAATGATGTTGAGCATCCTTTCATGTGTTTGTTGGCAGTCTGTATATCTTCTTTGGAGAAATGCCTATTTAAGTCTTCTGCCCATTTTTGGATTGGGTTGTTTGTTTTTTTGCTATTGAGCTGCATGAGCTGCTTATAAATTGTGGAGATTAATCCTTTGTCAGTTGCTTCATTTGCAAATATTTTCTCCCATGCTGAGGGTTGTCTTTTGGTCTTGTTTATGGTTTCCTTTGCTGTGCAAAAGCTTTGAAGTTTCATGAGGTCCCATTTGTTTATCTTTGTTTTTATTTCCATTTCTCTAGGAGGTGGGTCCAAAAGGATCTTGCTGTGATTTATGTCATAGAGTGTTCTGCCTATGTTTTCCTCTAAGAGTTTGATAGTTTCTGGCCTTACATTTAGGTCTTTAATCCATTTTGAGCTTATTTTTGTGTATGGTGTTAGGGAATGATCTAATCTCATACTTTTACATGTCCCTGTCCAGTTTTCCCAGCACCACTTATTGAAGAGGCTGTCCTTTCTCCACTGTACATTCCTGCCTCCTTTATCAAAGATAAGTTGACCTTACGTGCATGGGTTGGTCTCTGGGCTTTCTATCCTGTTCCATTGATCTATCTTTCTGTTTTTATGCCAGTACCACACTGTCTTGATTACTGTAGCTTTGTAGTATAGTCTGAAGTCAGGGAGCCTGATTCCTCCAGCTCCGTTTTTGGTTCTCAAGATTGCTTTGGCTATTCGGGGTCTTTTGTTTTTCCAAACAAATTTTGAAATTTTTTGTTCTAGTTCTGTGAAAAATGCCAGTGGTAGTTTGATAGGGATTGCATTGAATCTGTAGATTGCTTTGGGTAGTAGAGTCATTTTCACAATATTGATTCTTCCAATCCAGAAGCATGGTATATCTCTCCATCTATTTGTATCATCTTTAATCTCTTTCATCAGTGTCTTATAATTGTCTGCATACAGGTCTTTTGTCTCCTTAGGTAGGTTTATTCCTAGATATTTTATTCTTTTTGATGCAGTGGTAAATGGGAGTGTTTTCTTGATTTCATTTTCAGATGTTTCATCATTAGTGTAGAGGAATGCCAGAGATTTCTGTGCATTAATTTTGTATCCTGCTACTTTACCAAATTCATTGATTAGCTCTAGTAGTTTTCTGGTAGCATCTTTAGGATTCTCTATGTATAGTATCATGTCATCTGCAAACAGTGACAGCTTTACTTCTTCTTTTCCGATTTGGATTCCTTTTATTTCCTTTCCTTCTCTGATTGCTGTGGCTAAAACTTCCAAAAGTAGGTTGAATAAGAGTGGTGAGAGTGGGCAACCTTGTCTTGTTCTTGATCTTAGTGGAAATGGTTTCAGTTTTCCACCATTGAGGACAATGTTGGCTGTGGGTTTGTCATATATGGCCTTGATTAGGTTGAGGAAAGTTCCCTCTATGCCTACTTTCTGCAGGGTTTTTATCATAAATGGGTGTTGAATTTTGTCAAAAGCTTTCTCTGCATCTATTGAGATGATCATATGGTTTTTCTCCTTCAATTTGTTAATATGGTGTATCACATTGATTGATTTGCGTATATTGAGTAATCCTTGCATTCCTGGAATAAACCCCACTTGATCATGGTGTATGATCCTTTTAATGTGCTGTTGGATTCTGTTTGCTAGGATTTTGTTGAGGATTTTTGCATCTATGTTCATCAGTGATATTGGCCTGTCGTTTTCTTTCTTTGGGACATCCTTGCCTGGTTTTGGTATCAAGGTGATGGTGACCTCGTAGAATGAGTTTGGGAGTGTTCCTTCCTCTGAAATTGTTTGGAAGAGTTTGAGAAGGATGGGTGTTAGCTCTTCTCTAAATGTTTGATCGAATTCGCCTGTGAAGCCATCTGGTCCTGGGCTTTTGTTTGTTGGAAGATTTTGAATCACAGTTTCAATTTCAGGGCTTGTGATTGGTCTATTCATATTTTCTATTTCTTCCTGATTCAGTCTTGGCAGGTTGTGCATTTCTAAGAATTTGTCCATTTCTTCCAGGTTGTCCATTTTATTGGCATCGAGTTGCTTGTAGTAATCTCTCATGATCTTTTGTATTTCTGCAGCGTCAGTTGTTACTTCTCCTTTTTCATTTCTAATTCTATTGATTTGAGTCTTCTCCCTTTTTTTCTTGATGAGTCTGGCTAATGGTTTGTCAATTCCTTAAGTTGATCTTTATGCACAGAATTAGTTCCTGTGAACATTACTACTCTTTCCAGAGATTTTCTAATAACTTGGGCCAGAACTGGTTACCGAGGAGCAAGGACCTAATTCCATGCCTCCACACCCTCCCACTGCACCGCACCACACGTCTTACCTCACAAGCTCTAACCTAAATCACAGAGGCACGCGTTTCGTGGACTAACCATGACCTCCCCTGGCGGCCTCAGGGGAGTGCTCACGTCCACTGACACCTCCCTTTAGTGTGTCAGCTCGTAGCGGCAGAGCTGGGGTGGGGGAGGTTTGTGATCTGGAGCTCAGCACATGCTCGGCAACATGTTTCTCATTTCCTTAGCATTCATGGCTTGCTCTCAGGAATCTGTCGAAAAGGAATAAAAACCACCTGAGAGTCCACATTACCAGATTATGAACTTTTCCCATAGGTTTGAATTGCTTACTTACCTGTTATAAATTAACCACAGCTTCATTTGACCACCAGGTCTTAAGTCTGTTGACAGTTTTCAGCATGACCGAATTGCTCATTTTTCTTGCTTTCAGAAATTGGCTTGGTTCTCTTTAGAGTTGGTGTAAACATGCCATGTAAGAAATGATTTCCACTTAATGGTACAACAGAATTATTGCTTTCTTAGATGTATGTGTAGTAAAAGTCAATATACACGTTTATATAATTTCTTTCCTCAAAATCTTATACTTAATTTGATATTTCTAAAAGTTGCACATGTAAGTCATGTGTATAACCTGCTAAAGTACTTTAACTGTGATCTTAAAAGTGAATAAAAAATATTTAATAGAAAATCAGAATATTGGGCTTCCCTGGTGGCGCAGTGGTTGAGAGTCCACCTGCCGATGCAGGGGACGCGGGTTCGTGCCCCGGTCCGGGAAGATCCTACATGCCGCGGAGTGGCTGGGCCCGTGAGCCATGGCTGCTGAGCCTACGCGTCCGGAGCCCGTGCTCCACAACGGGAGAGGCCACAGCAGTGAGAGGCCCGCGTACCGCAAAAAAATAAAAAATAAAAAAAAACTCAGAATATTTTAGTATTGCAAGAGTTCTGCAGCTCTTAATAGTTTGTAAATCCACTATCTCATTTGTAATTAACATTCTCAATTCTCTTACTCTATGCCTTTTTATAAGGGAATAGTTAAGACAACTTTCTTTGTTGAAAAGGGTATAAGGTATGACAAAGCCCTGAGATATTTCAGGAAATTGTATTTATTGAGAAACTGACCAAGAACCCACATTTTTCCCTGTTACTGTAAGAAGTCTCCAGAGAAAGATTTTCAAAGACTGTCAGTTCAGTTCTTCTCACTGGAAGAAGTCTGGCTATTTTGATCCCTAACTGAATTTACATAGATCATCTACATTTGACCATTCAGAGGTACTGAAGAACATTGCTTTTGTTCTGGACCATATGATGTATTTTAAAATTTAAAGTTGAAACATAACATATAGTGCTTCTTTGCAAATATGAGTCCAAATAAGAACAGAAATCAGTCACTGTAGAAACACATGTAGCCCAACAGAAATCTTGACTGGGCAAGGAAGCTTCACCTACTTCACCTAGGGACGAACCCGCGTCCCCTGCATCGGCAGGCGGACTCTCAAACACTGCACCACCAGGGAAGCCCTGAAGGGAATTTTTTATCCAAAGTTTATAATGAGTGTCTACAAATCAGTGAGAAAATTACAAATGCCCAGTTTAAAACTGGGCAAAAGATAAAGACAAGTTATTCACAGAGCAAACTGTATAAATAATAAATCAACACATAAAAAAATGTTCCACCTCACTAGAAATCAGGGAAAAGCCAATTTAAACATGAGATAGTATTTTTAACTTCAAATTGGGGGGGAAAACCGGAAGAGGGAGTGTTGAGGAAGGATTTGGGAACCAGTTCTTTACATATAGTACTGAGAAGGTTGTAAATTTCAGGGAAATTTGTGAAGGAACATTTCAAAAGTTTATACATCCAGCAGTTCTACTTCTATAAATCTTTCCTAGAGATATGTGTACCTGTGTGCAAATTTATATTTACAAAAAAATATTTTCCGCTGCATTGTTGGCAATGACAAAAAATTAGAAGGAACCCAAATTCCCATCAATATGAGTGGTTAAATGACAGTAGAGCCATACTCTAGAATGCTCAGCTTCCAGTAACCAGAATAAGCTCGACCAATGTGCACTGATGTGAAAAATTTCCAAGATACATCTTAACCCCCTTGGTAGTATTCTTTTTTTTTTTTAATTTAATTAATTTATTTTTGTCTGTGTTGGGTCTTCGTTTCTGTGCGTGGCTTTCTCTAGTTGCGGCAAGCAGGGGCCTCTCTTCATCACGGTGCGCGGGCCTCTCACTGTCACAGCCTCTCTTGGTGTGGAACACAAGCTCCAGACGCGCAGGCTCAGTAGTTGTGGCTCACGGGCCTAGTTGCTCCACGGCATGTGGGATCTTCCCAGACCAGGGCTCGAACCCGTGTCCCCTGCATTGACAGGTGGATTCTCAACCACTGCACCACCAGGGAAGCCCCGGTAGTATTCTTCATATCTTAAAATGTGCATACCTATGACACATAAATTCCATGTCTAATTTTCTGTCCTACAAACCTACGAAAAGCTACAGACTTCTGATCAATATCCCCCAAACTATTGTCAATTGTAAGAAGTATGTCCAAAAGAAAAAAAAAAGAATCAGAAATCTGTTCAAAACCAGCAGATTTTAAAGAACTTATTATCCCCTCACCCACCTCTGTTCTGCTATAGCAACGCTGGAAGACTGCAACTAGGAAAGAGAGCAAGCCTAACTCCCACCTCAAATCTTGTCTCTCAACTACAGGGTATGACGAAGTCATTTAAAAAATATATTTAAAGGAGACTGAGCCCTTAGGTGAAAGACCCCAATAAGTTATTTCCCTAAAATAGACAGTAAATAAAGAATTTGGAATGAGTTGCAGGGGAAAGATGTGAAATCTCTTTCTTTGGGTCTTCTTAAAATTATAACATTCCCACATATGTCTGCAGTGTTTTAAATATTTTCCATTTATGTAGTAAACATTGAAAGACAGAAAGACAGAGGTTATTTCCAACTAGATGTTATCCTTTCCCCCCAATGGAACTATGCTTTCCTTTCTAGACACATGAGCTCTCCTTTTTCGAGTCTGAGATCGGAAGTTCTCATGGTTGAATTGTTAACACATTTTTCTTTATTTGAGTTGAGTTTGATCCAGCTACTCTGAAGACTATGGTTTCTTCACTAAAAATTGCTTCCATTGTAGATTTATCACCTGGTTGGCAAACACTGGATAACTTCAGGCACAAGAACATTACTCTGAACCTGGGTGTGGTCAGTGAGATAGAAACCAACATTATTTTTTCCTTCATGATATGAAATATACTCTATCTTTACTCCCAGGGTTTTGTCCAAAAAACTCATAAAACATAAATTGACTCTGACCTTCAGACTCCCATGTTCTCCTCCAATCTACACAGCAAAGTCTAAGTTCAATTACACCAAGACTGATGCCAAATTTCAAAAAACGAGAGCACCCTCCATTTCTGCTGGTGCCAGGTGTGTTGTTCCAGGTGCACAGAAGTATCTTAAAAAGTCTTAGTAAGTCTCATTCTACAATAAATAATTACTCAACAAGTTCTCTCTGGACCAGGGTATACTAAGCCAGTGTCTGCTTTCTATTGCAGGCGAAGAAGTTTGTGGTCTTTCATGGAGCTTCCGTTTACCAACCTGGAAATGGCATTCATTTTATTGGCTTTTGTTATCTTTTCCCTCTTTACTCTGGCTTCCATCTACACTGACCCGGATGAGAGGAATGAAGGTAAACAGAGAGAGCTCTTCATAAGAGTCCCCGTTTCCTTTCCCCACCCAATCATCTTTCTCTATGGTTTGATTTGGTTTAGTTTCTATTCTGTATGTGAGAATGAGTTTGTTTTGGGGTGTGCTGTGTGTGTGTGTGTGTGTATGAGAGAAAGGAGACAGAGAGACAGAGAAAGAGAGTTTTATTAAATAGCCTGAAATATCTACTGTGGCATTTTACCATTCTTTATTAAGAGAGGTTTGGAAATGGAAACGATTATTCACATGACTTTTAATCCCAGGATTTTGCAGATCTTATGCCCTGAATTTTATATATATATATATATATATATACATATATATATATGTATATATGTATATGTATATATATAATTTTTCTTTCACCATCCTCCCATCACTGCCCCTCATCCCTGTCCCCCATGAGAAACTTAAAATGTGCAGAAAGCACAATATCTTTCAAAGTCATTAAAGGTAATTTTCACAGGCTAAATGCAAGTTCACAAGAAACAAATTCCATTATTGTATACATATATGGTGTGTGGAGGTGTGCGTTTTTGTTCAACTATAAATAAGAAGGAAAAGAATTAAAGGTGTTTTCCTAATGAGCTCTTGTCAAAGCCCAAACTTTCAAAAAAAATGTAGAAGCGTTTAAAAAACTCAACACCACATGTTTGCTTATTGCCAATCATAACAATTATTAGCAATAATATGTAATTTAAATGGCAGTTCTTGGTATTTCACTGTAGTTCAGGTCCTACCAAATTTCACACAAAATTACTGGTGACTGACCATTTTTGAGGGCAAAAATTATATATATATATATATATATATATATATATATATATATATATGGCATATGCTAAGGAAATAATATATGTTTGTAGAGAATAAGATAAAATCATAAAAAGAAAACTGTGCTTCCTAAAATTGTGATACCTCTCCATCAATTTTTGGCTGTGAAAGAAGTGCTCTCTGTAAAAGACAATAGTATTCTCTGTCTTATAAACATACTACACTTAAAGAAGTAGAAAACAAGAAGCCACAGTAAACAGACATTTAATTTGTGCTGACATGAAGATTGGGAAGCATAACTGGAGTCCGTAAAGTCTTTTCCATGCTCCATATTGTTTTAGTTTAAGATGGGTTTGGCTGAAAGAAAGAGTAAGAGCAAAATTGCAGTTACTTTAACTAGAAGATAATGTCTTTCTCTCACACATAAAGGAAGCCTGGGGGTAGGAAGTTCCCTCCTGACACGACTCCCTGGTGTCCTGGACCCAGGCCACACTGTCTTGGTTCCCTCCCATCTCCTATGGCAGCTCCCATGTCCAGCACTGACCCAGCTGGCCCATCTTCCACTATCATCTATGCATGCCTGTCAGCAAGAAGAAGCAAGAGGGCACACCTCTGTCTTTTAAGAGTGCTCCCAGAACCTACACTCACCACTTCCCTTTGGCCAGAATTTAGTCCACGGACATACCGAAAGGAAAGCTGGGAAATGTAATAGTTATTCTGGGAGGCGTGTGCGGAGCAAAAACTTTGGGTTTTGTTCCTAAAGGAAGAGGGGTACAACCAGCAGTGTCTGCCAGACACGTAGACTCCTAACCATGCATTCACTACGGGGCTGGTAGTCATGAAATCGGGGAATATTTGAGCTAGAAGGAATGTTAAGAGAGCATCTGATTTACTGATGCTTAACCAGAACTGAATATCAGAAAGGCACCTCATACTTGGGGCCCATCACAAACCCAGCAAATACGCATTTCTGGGTGTCCCACCTGGCCACGTGTCTTTAAACAAGACCCCCTACCCTCCCCCCCCCATTTTTCTAGCTTTCTTCTCTGGTTAAGAAGCATTGACCAACTATTCATATTTCAGATGTGACAACAGAGACCCACAAATGTTTAGTGAGTTTCTCAGGTGCTCAGTTAATTAGCAGAAGAGCCAAAACTAGAGCACAGACTCCCCGTTGCAAGTTCCTGCCCCTTCTCTGCACCCCTGTGATTCCCCAGTTATGATCTATGGACACGGAGAATCAGAAGACTGGGCCAGTCATAGAAATTTACCTTTCCTTTACACTTCTGTATTCCGTTTTTCATAAGTTCCTTTTTCTTCTGCTCTGTTCCTCCTATATCTGAGGTCTACTTTCCAAGCTAAAGCAATTCCTCCATTTGAATACTGTTCACTAACAGAACTAGACCCAGCTGCCCAAGAATTCTCATCGAAGAACACCCTTGCTTCCCTTCGTGACCACCAGGTCGGTGCCAAGCACAATTTTGCATGAAAGTACAAAATGTATACACTTTCCTAAATGTGGTAAGACCCAGGAGTAAAACCCACCTTCATTAAAATTGCAGGGCTATTTTAATCTCCTTTCTGGCACAAGCAGAGAATTGCAGGAGCCACAAAAATAAACTTAAGAGAGGCAGATTTAATTTCACATGTGTATTTAAAATCTGATAGACTCAGCTATGGGTAATGGAGAATCTAAATCTGAATGGGACTCAGCTCCTATGTCAGGGAGCTGATTGTCTCATGGAGGATTCAGTTGTATAACCAGAGCAGACCCAGTGAATGGGCTACCAGAGTTTTCAACTAAGGAGGATGGGGTCAGAACGGAAGCTCTTCCTTGGGGGTATTGCGGTGGGCTTCACGGAAGAGGTGGCCACCCTGATGCAGGTGATATTGACAGAGTAGGGTGGGTGGGGTGCATTCCAACTAAGAAAACAGCTTAAGGAAAATTACCTGACCGAAAAAAATGAAATGTATAAGAGGAAAAATCAGCTATAGTTTGGAATGTACCGTAAGTCCAACAAGGAATTGAACAGAACTGATCATTGGCCAGAATCTTCTCAAGTCTTTCAGAGGTCAGAAGACGAACAAAGCATTTTAACAGGGAGTCTCTTAAACTTAAGAGTTGGGTGCCTCTGACCTCAGCCTCCCACGTGAGAGCAAAGGCTCTCAAGCTCTAACTTGCACATAAGTCACCTAGAGATTTTATGAAAAAGTAGACTACTGTTCAGTAGGTCTGGGTGGGACCTGAGATTCTGCATTTCTAAGAAGCTTCCAGGTGACGACCATGGTCTAGAAGACGAGCCCAGCCACAGATGTGACACTTGCAGGCCCCAGGGGGCCAAGCTCATCTGTGTGCAGCAGGGGAGGCGGGAGCTTGGCTACGTGGCTGGGCGTCCACGTTCCGTCCCGTAAGCAAGGCCCTACAGGACACGGGGCAGACCCAGAGCTGGAGGGCAGGGCCTCAGCCTCCAGCCCAGCGCAGTCTTGCCTCAGGTCCTAACGTGTCAGGAGTGGGTGGATTAAGGTTTAAGAAAATATTTTATATGTTTAGAAGAGTTGAGAGTCATTCTTATTTTTTTAGGGAAGAACTTGTATTTAATTAGATTAATTAATTAATCATTTAAGTTGAAGTATAGTTGATTTACAATGTTGTGTTAGTTTTAGGTGTACAGCACAGTGATTCATATATATATATTCTTCTTCAGATTCTTTTCCATTATAGGTTATTACAAAATATTGAGTATAGTTCCCTGTGCTATAGAGTAGGTCCTTATTGGTTACGAGAGTCCCTCTTTAAACATCAGAATATTGGAGTGTACAGTGAAGCGGAGGCAGAGTGGCTCTGCGAGCTCCTCTCTCTCCACTTTCCCATAGAGAAGCCCTGACTGGCCGCTGAGGGCGAGCCACACACACGCCCTCGCGCCCAGCGAACCCGCGCGGTCACTATCATATGACACAGGCTTTGCTGCAGTTCATCTTCCTCCCTGTGTACTTTCCGTTTGCCTTCCTGGAATTCTGCTGCATCACAGAAGCTGGAAGTTCTGATGTTCCATTGAACTCACGATGGAAAGTCTTGACTTGACCGGTCAGAGTCATGAAAGGCAGTCATAGAAATAAAGATTATTCCGCAGAAGGAGAAGGAGCTGGAAAACGACCAAAACGAAAGTGCCTTCAGTGGCATCCATTGCTAGCAAAGAAACTTCTTGACTTTTCAGAAGAGGAAGAAGAGGAAGACGAAGAGGAGGATATTGATAAGGTTCAACTCCTTGGGGCCGCTGGTCTAGAGCAAGATGGTGAAACTGAAGATGATGAATCACCAGAACAGCGAGCCCGGAGACCAATGAATGCATTTCTCTTATTTTGCAAACGTCATCGCTCTCTTGTACGTCAGGAACACCCCAGGCTTGATAACCGAGGTGCTACCAAGATACTAGCTGATTGGTGGGCTGTTCTCGATCCAAAGGAAAAGCAGAAATACACAGACATGGCCAAGGAGTATAAACATGCATTTATGAAAGCAAATCCTGGCTACAAATGGTGTGCTACCACAGACAAGCCTGTGAGATCCCCAACATCCACTGTCAATCCACGGGAGAAACTATGGGCCTTCCCATCTGACTCTTCAAGAGCCTTGCCAAGCCCCAAGAAAACAAAGCCTGAAGAAATGCCTCAGCTTAACTTTGGGATGGCCGATCCTACTCAAATGGGAGGCCTGAGCATGCTGCTTTTAGCTGGAGAACATGTTCTTGGTACACCAGAGATATCCTCTGGCACTTGCAGGCCTGATGTTTCAGAATCCTCTGAATTGCGTCAGAAGTCACCATTATCTCAGTTTGCCGAGATATCTTCAGGTACCTCCCACCCCGATGTTCCGTCAAAACAATGTCAAGCATCAGCCTTGTTTCAGTTTGCAGAGATTTGTTCGAAGACTTCACAGTTGGGTGGTGCTGAACCTGTAAAACGCTGTGGAAAGTCTGCACTCTTTCAACTGGCAGAGATGTGCCTGGCATCAGAGGGGGTGAAAATGGAAGAGTCAAAGCTCATAGAAGCCAAAGAATCAGATGGCGGAAGAATTCAAGAACTGGAGAAGGGCAAGGAAGAAAGAGAAATGAAAATGGAGAAAATAGATGAAGCCAGGTTCCAGAAAGAAGCAGAATTTGAAAAATCAGCTAAGGAAAATGTAAGAGATTCTAAGGAATTAAGAAATTTTGAGGAGCTGCGAATGGATGATATAATGGGTATAAAAATGGAAGCTCCTAAAGCAATTAAAAAGGAAGAATTAGAGGAAGATCAAAAAGGTAGTCACTTCCCTGATTTTTCTTACTCTGGCAGTAGCAAGACAATAATAAGCGATGTTCCCAGTAGAAAGGATCACATGTGCCATCCTCATGGCATTAGGATCATCGAGGATCCCACAGCATTAAGCAAACCAGAAAAGCTAAAAAAGGAAAAGAAGAAAACCAAAATGGATCGACATGGAAATGATAAATCCACACCCAAGAAGACTTGCCAAAAGAGGCAGTCCTCGGAATCTGATATCGAGAGTGTCATGTACACCATTGAAGCTGTTGCAAAGGGAGACTGGGGCATCGAGAAGCTTGGAGATACCCCTCGCAAGCAGGTCCATACATCCTTGAGTGGCAAGGGAAGCATTTTGGATGCCAAGCCACCAAAGAAGAGAGTGAAATCAAGAGAGAAGAAAATGTCAAAGGAGAAATCCTCAGACACCACCAAAGAGTCAAGACCTCAAGATTTTATCAGTATTTCTGCCAGCAAGAACATTTCTGGTGAGGTCCCAGAGGGTATAAAAGCAGAACCTTTGACCCCTACAGAGGATGCATTACCACCCAGTCTATCGGGACAGGCCAAGCCTGAGGACAGTGAGTGTCACAGAAAAATAGAGACTTGTGGCTCCCGGAAATCTGAGAGGTCTTGCAAAGGTGCTCTTTATAAAACCCTGGTGTCTGAGGGTATGCTCACCTCTCTGCGAGCTAATGTTGGCAGAGGGAAACGAAGGTCAGGAAAAGGAAAGTCCTCTGATCATGAAGAGTGTTGGCATGAAGAAAGCTGGACATTTCACCAGAGTGGGACCAGTGGAAGCAAGAAGTTCAAGAAGACAAAGCCAGAGGAAGACTCTCTCCTTGGCTCAGCAAAGCTGGATGAAGAATTTGAAAAGAAATTCAACAGCCTCCCTCAGTATAGTCCTGTTACATTTGACCAGAAATGTGTACCTGTCCCAAGAAAAAAGAAGAAGACCGGACATATGTGCTCAGAACCGACCAAAACCAGCAAAGGTCCTTTCCAGTCTCAGAAAAAGAACTTATTCCACAAAATTGTCAGCAAATACAAGCACAACAAGGAGAAGCCTAATGTTCCGGAAAAAGGAAGTGGGGATAAATGGTCAAACAAGCAACTCTTCTTGGCTGCCATTCACCCTACAGAAGCCATATTTTCAGAAGACAGAAACACCACAGAGCCTGCTTATAAGGTTAAAAATGCCCCATCCATTCGCAACACTCCAGAGCCAACAACGGCGCAAGAGCCCTTGGTGGGCAGTCAAAAGAGAAAAGCCAGGAAAACCAAGATCACACACCTTGTCAGGACAGCAGATGGCCGGGTATCACCAGCAGGAGGTACTTTGGATGACAAACCAAAGGAACAACTGCAGAGGAGTCTTGTGAAGGTGACCGAGACAGGCTGCAATGACGAACGCTCACACAACCAAGAGGCCACGGAGACGTGGAGCAGCACCCCGGAGATGCCCGCCGTGTCTGCGTTCTTCAGCCTCGCTGTGCTGGCCGAAGTGGCCGCCATGGAACATGCATAGAAGTCAGAGATCAACTCCGCTCACCCATGATGGACAGCCAAAAGAAATGCCCCAGACTCCTGTACTTATTTCTTGCGCTGACCAGTGAAGCGCCCTTTACTTGTAAACCATTGTGCTTTACCTACTACCCTAGCCTTGTCTTTATTGAGAGATGCGAGTGAGTCCATGTGGTGGCATATACAGACAGCAAACAAGGGCTTGTTGCCCTACACGGCCCAGATTCACTTGAAGCAGAAGTTGGCACCCTGGGCCAGTTTGTTCTTTCAGAACCCAGAGTCTTTGAGGGTGATGTTGTCTGTCTGATAATGAGCAGAAATGGGATGATCCTAGAGCTTTGCTTTCTATTGAAGGCTTTTGATGGTAATAGGTGGTAACTTGGTAAAAGGCTGCCTTTACTGTAGCTCATCCAGCGTCTCTTTTACCAACCAGAGAGTGTGAAACTAGTTTCATATATTACCTAGTTATTCTTTCAAAACAAAAACAAACAGCAAAAAAACAAAAACTGACACACTGCACTAGTTATTATTAGATATTCTTGGTCTTTTTTGTACGTGGAGGTTTATGTTCTAAGATGGTTTATATAATAGGTTATACCTACATTTATATTGTAGAATAATATTAAAAAGCCTCTTCCAGAGACTCCCAAACAGCACGGGCAGGCAGATGTACCGCTGTTAGCGGTGTATGCTCGGCCTTGTGGTCCATATATTCTGCACTTTTATATTTGCCAAGAGAGTGGTAGTTTGCTGGCAAAAAGAGAAAGAGAGAGAAGAAGAAAAATTACAGTTCTTACAAGCAGAAATTTTTTCTTAGCCTTGAGTGACCAAGAAGAATTTGCTTGGGTCAAATTGTGGCGAATATTTTCCCAGACAGGGGAAGAGTCCAGCAGATTACAGATTACTGATGTTTTCATGCCTTGAGGATTCTTTTATTTTTACACAAGGGTCTGAGTGACCAATGGATCGTTCATACAGACAAAAAAAGAAAAATAGTATTCAGAAGTGACCTTAGTATTACTTCACTATTCAGAACACATTGAAGACACACTCACTTTGTGTGGTCTTTGAGCTACAGCCCTTTTACATCCATCCCAGACAGACTGGACGGGTAGCAATTGCTATGCACAGCCTAATTGGCACTGCAGGTTTTTAGAGCCATTTTGAGTTTTTGTGGTTACGGAGGTATTGATGAGGGAGGTGTGCCTGACCAGAGTGGGACTCGCGGTTATAGATCCACCTGCAAGTTTCCTGTTTCCTTTTCATGTTTTGTTGCTTTTGAACATAAAACCAACTATACATATGCCAGTGCAACTGGATTAACTGGCTTAGAACATTCAACATATTGACTCCATCACCTGACGTTCACAGTATCTTGTTTCTTAGCAACAGATGCAAAGTGATAAATCAAAATTAGTCGGCGGCTACAGATTTTACAGGGTATTTGTTCCATAGCACAAAGTATTTCCCCACTCTTGCATCACAGCACAAACTACCAAATTTTAAGTATTGGATTCCAGCAATAATTTTTACTGGTTTTCAAACTGGCGGAATTTTGATAGTGTTAGTTCAAGTTTGAAACTTTTGAATTAGATCTCTAAATGGTGACAGTTTACAAGGTTTTATCTAGCTATCTTATTTATACTTGACTGAATTGTAATGATGATTTTTTTTCTAATCGTAATTTGACCTAATAGCCATACAAAAAATGACTCTATTCGTACTGACTAGGTTTAGCTTTTCACGGTTGTAGATGTTACTTCAGTTTCGGTGCTGGAAACTATGTACCACATACTAACAGAATTGAAAAAGAACAGAGAGATTTGGGCTTTTTTTTTTTTTCAAAGCAGGTAAAGAGGGCATCAGGGCATTGGAACGGTGTCCTCAAAAATGCATATTCCTTGTGGGCATGGAGGAAGAAGGAATTAGTAAGCAAGGTTAATCAGAGGCAGAAGCTTAGCCCCATTCACACAGAAATAAATCAGGTGAGCAACCCCAGATTTTAGCATGATATTTTTACTATGATGCTGTTGTATTCATATTTTCTAAATTTCGAAACACAAAGTGAATGTTTGAAAATTGCTGGGTCCCAGTGTTGGTGGCTGTTGGAGTTTCTGGACCACTTGCTAGCAGTGATTTAAAAATTATAATTAGCTAAAATCCAAAAAAAAAATAAAACCAACAACAAAAATTGTTTGGTGCAGAACATGCACCTTGACAATGGCACTAACTTGTTATTCTCTAGAACATGTTAGAATAGGTCTATTTTTGCCAGTGCCCTCTCCTCCAGTCCTCTGATTACATTTCACTAGAGTTCCTTAACAGAGTGCTGTATATTCATGGGACCTTTTTTAAAAAGAAGCAAAACAAAAGATGACTTTTTTCTATGTGATTAATATATCTTACTTGATCTGCTTTTCCTAAACCTCAGTGGCTTTTCCCTTAGGCAGGGGTCGGGGTGGAGGGCAACCTACTGGATACGACTGTTTTCAGATACTTTAGAAAAAAAAAAAAACCCACCTTCTTGTAGACATGCTTAATTTTTAAGCGGTTAGGCACTGAGAGTAGCAGAAATCCTGCAAAGCTTTATAGTCTTTTAGACACTCACCTTGTCATTTCTCTGAGTAATGTCTTGATTTCAAACATAGTGCTTTTCTCATGCCCTGAATCCACTGGAGAGGGGTGTTGGTATTTTCAGGTAACAACATTTGTGAGCACACATATTGCAGACCAACATGTAGTACCCTCCCCCATTTATCATTTTCATTTCACTTCTCTCATTCTTTTTTATTTTGGAAAATCATATTGCTATGGTGTGTACCTTAATCTGCCAGCAAACACCATCTACACTAACATTTGTCCCACAAGCATCCTCAAGAGAAAAAGTTGTTGCACCTTATGTATATCTCAAGCAAACCCAAATATGATGCTCTTCTGCCTTTGTTTTATTCTAAATTGTTGTATCATATCTTTCTGAAACCATTCTGAATCTAGTTGAAATTCTCAATATTTATGCTTTTACCTTAATTTCTAGATTCAAACCTGTATATAAATCTTTTGAACAAAATTGTCCTAGCCCTTCTCTGTGTTGCTGGAAGTGGATGATTTAGTCTCAGATGGAGACACAGTACTGTTCCAGTTTTCTTTAGCCTTTTATTTATTTAGTTATTCTGGGTATTTTCCTATGTAATTTTGAAGTGTGTAGAGTATATTATAGTTACTGAAGCTGCAGCTCTAAGAAGCTGAGTGAAAGAGAGAAAATACTGTAAGACGCCCTTCTTAAGTGTTTATTTGTTTGGATAACTGTAATGAGGCCAGGAAAAGGCAAAAGGTCCCACAGCCACTTTGAAGACACAGGTTCTTATCCCCAAACTAGGTTAGGTCCCAGATTTTAGATCAAAATGGTGAATTCTTTAAAGCCCTCTTTTTTAAAAGGATATATCATACCATTGTAATTCTGACAGTCTTTGCCCCCCCGAAAATATATTTATTTAATTCCGTCAGATGAGCTTTCTACCAGTGCCCCCTCAAAGCCATGCTCAACTCATTCCCACGTTATCACTGTTATTATAGTTCCTGCCATTCAAACTGCTGCAGAGAAAAAAAGGGATGGAACACTATGAACAAAAAGGAGCATCTGAACGGGTCTGGTTATTTAGAATCCAACTTGTGTAATCCCTGTCACTCTCTTATCAAGTCAGATGCTACTCTGCCTGAGTCATAGAAAAGTTTGTTTGCACTCTGTAGTCCTTGGCTCATCCTCTGGAAGTGTTTGCACCTATGTAAAATCTCAAGCAGATTATAAATCAATACAGCACTAGGAGTAAGCTGAAAACTGAATGACATGTTTTGTTTAGACAGTTCCGGGGGAGGGATGGGGAATATCAAGTAACTCTGTTCCAAGTTTGACATTTGGCATTAATGTGAAGCAGTGGGACCATGCTGCCTGCTAAAGTACTGTATGAATCCTAAGTGTTCTGGAGACCAGCAGCTGGAGGCTGGAGGCCAGCATCCATACAGCAAAGGGGAAGCATCGCCGCTTCTTGGGGGAAAAGGAAGGAAGTCGTGCAAGGCCTGGAGTCATCATTTGTAAAGGGAAAGTCGGGGTGTACGTGATGCTGTGAGAAAGTTCACCGTTGATTGCACTGCTCCACAGAGCCCTCAGATAAGGCCAATCCTAATGGGCTACCTCGGCTTTAACGGTTAAGTCCAGTAAGTCCTGTTTCAAAGGTTTGTCTCTTTTTGCTTCTACCGTCAGTGCCACTGTTTTCCACTGCAGTGTTTTGACTTCCCAAACCACCTTCTCCGGAGAGAACAATGTATTGCTGAAAATGGGCAGTAGAAGCAAATGCTCTTATTACATTTGACCTATAAAGTATTCAGAGTGACTGCTAGGTGGGAATTCAAATTGAGCTTTCCCCACATAGGATCTTGTTTTGCACCTTATAAAGAGTGTACTAATTGTTAATTAGGTGTTGCTTTTATTTATACAAGCATTCCCAAAGAATTAGATTTGGATTTTGTGTTTCTTTGAGTTTGGGGATTTTTTGTTTTACAGTTATCTTATTTAGATTGACTAACATCATACTTACAATAAAAAAAGAAACAGTGGTTCAGTTCATCTTACCAGATATGTCTGGTGATGTATTCAGAGTCTGATGGACTGCTTTGCTTTTATGTAGTTTGGAAGTGATAATGAAGTTTATTATACCCCATATGAAATGACCTTGTCCTTTTCACTGGGGACATTATCTTACATTTTAGAAAAAGAAGCACCAAAAGAGTGAACAACAAGACAAGTACATTTGATTCCCCTCATACACCTCCATCTGTTTGTGCTACGCTTTCCTTAAAAATATAAACATAGGGCCTCCCTGGTGGCGCAGTGGTTGAGAGTCCGCCTGCCGATGCAGGGGATACGGGTTCGTGCCCTGGTCTGGGAGGATCCCATATGCCGCGGAGCGGCTGGGCCCGTGAGCCATGGCCGCTGGGCCTGCGCATCCGGAGCCTGTGCTCCGCAACGGGAGAGGCCACAACAGTGAGAGGCCCGCGTACCGCAAAAAGAAAAAAAATATATATATATAAACATACATTTTCTTCACACATACAAAAAGTTTCCTCTCCTGGCCAAATTTTATTTGTGGTGGTATGATTTATACTAATAACGGAAAAGAGGAAACCTTGTACTTAGAAGTTCGGTGGCCACTGTTTCCTTGTTGCAGTCAGTGGTCAAAAATTGATCCTGCCCTGAAGTTGATCTTTTTAATTAATTAATTAATTAATTAATTTTTAAATTTTTTATTAGTTTCTGCTTACTAACAAAGTGAATCAGTCATACATATACATCTGTTCCCACATCCCTTCCCTCATGCATCTCCCTCCCTCCCACCCTCCCCATCCCACCCCTCCAGGCGGTCACAAAGCACCGAGCTGATCTCCCTGTGCTCTGCGGCTGCTTCCCACTGTCTATCTACCTTACGTTTGGTAGTGTATATATGTCCATGCCTCTCTTTCGCTTTGTCACAGCCTACCCTTCCCCCTCCCCATATCCTCAAGTCCATTCTCAAGTAGGTCTGTGTCTTTATGCCCGTTTTACCCCTAGGTTCTTCGTGACATTTTTTTTAATTCCATATATATGTGTTAGCATACGGTATTTGTCTTTCTCTTTCTGACTTACTTCACTCTGTATGACAGACTCTAGGTCTATCCACCTCATTACAAATAGCTCAGTTTCGTTTCTTTTTATGGCTGAGTAATATTCCATTGTATATATGTGCCACATCTTCTTTATCCATTCATCGGATGATGGACACTTAGGTTGTTTCTATCTCCGGGCTATTGTGAATAGAGCTGCAATGAACATTTTGGTACATGTCTCTTTTTGAATTATGGTTTTCTCAGGGTATATGCCTCGTAGTGGGATTGCTGGGTCATATGGTAGTTCTATTTTTAGTTTTCTAAGGAACCTCCATACTGTTCTCCATAGTGGCTGTACCAATTCACATTCCCACCAGCAGTGCAAGAGGGTTCCCTTTTCTCCACACCCTCTCCAGCATTTATTGTATCTAGATTTCTTGATGATGGCGATTCTGACTGGTGTGAGATGATATCTCATTGTAGTTTTGATGTGCATTTCTCTCATGATTAATGATGTTGAGCATCCTTTCATGTGTTTGTTGGCAGTCTGTATATCTTCTTTGGAGAAATGCCTATTTAAGTCTTCTGCCCATTTTTGGATTGGGTTGTTTGTTTTTTTGCTATTGAGCTGCATGAGCTGCTTATAAATTGTGGAGATTAATCCTTTGTCAGTTGCTTCATTTGCAAATATTTTCTCCCATGCTGAGGGTTGTCTTTTGGTCTTGTTTATGGTTTCCTTTGCTGTGCAAAAGCTTTGAAGTTTCATGAGGTCCCATTTGTTTATCTTTGTTTTTATTTCCATTTCTCTAGGAGGTGGGTCCAAAAGGATCTTGCTGTGATTTATGTCATAGAGTGTTCTGCCTATGTTTTCCTCTAAGAGTTTGATAGTTTCTGGCCTTACATTTAGGTCTTTAATCCATTTTGAGCTTATTTTTGTGTATGGTGTTAGGGAATGATCTAATCTCATACTTTTACATGTCCCTGTCCAGTTTTCCCAGCACCACTTATTGAAGAGGCTGTCCTTTCTCCACTGTACATTCCTGCCTCCTTTATCAAAGATAAGTTGACCTTACGTGCATGGGTTGGTCTCTGGGCTTTCTATCCTGTTCCATTGATCTATCTTTCTGTTTTTATGCCAGTACCACACTGTCTTGATTACTGTAGCTTTGTAGTATAGTCTGAAGTCAGGGAGCCTGATTCCTCCAGCTCCGTTTTTGGTTCTCAAGATTGCTTTGGCTATTCGGGGTCTTTTGTTTTTCCAAACAAATTTTGAAATTTTTTGTTCTAGTTCTGTGAAAAATGCCAGTGGTAGTTTGATAGGGATTGCATTGAATCTGTAGATTGCTTTGGGTAGTAGAGTCATTTTCACAATATTGATTCTTCCAATCCAGAAGCATGGTATATCTCTCCATCTATTTGTATCATCTTTAATCTCTTTCATCAGTGTCTTATAATTGTCTGCATACAGGTCTTTTGTCTCCTTAGGTAGGTTTATTCCTAGATATTTTATTCTTTTTGATGCAGTGGTAAATGGGAGTGTTTTCTTGATTTCATTTTCAGATGTTTCATCATTAGTGTAGAGGAATGCCAGAGATTTCTGTGCATTAATTTTGTATCCTGCTACTTTACCAAATTCATTGATTAGCTCTAGTAGTTTTCTGGTAGCATCTTTAGGATTCTCTATGTATAGTATCATGTCATCTGCAAACAGTGACAGCTTTACTTCTTCTTTTCCGATTTGGATTCCTTTTATTTCCTTTCCTTCTCTGATTGCTGTGGCTAAAACTTCCAAAAGTAGGTTGAATAAGAGTGGTGAGAGTGGGCAACCTTGTCTTGTTCTTGATCTTAGTGGAAATGGTTTCAGTTTTCCACCATTGAGGACAATGTTGGCTGTGGGTTTGTCATATATGGCCTTGATTAGGTTGAGGAAAGTTCCCTCTATGCCTACTTTCTGCAGGGTTTTTATCATAAATGGGTGTTGAATTTTGTCAAAAGCTTTCTCTGCATCTATTGAGATGATCATATGGTTTTTCTCCTTCAATTTGTTAATATGGTGTATCACATTGATTGATTTGCGTATACTGAGTAATCCTTGCATTCCTGGAATAAACCCCACTTGATCATGGTGTATGATCCTTTTAATGTGCTGTTGGATTCTGTTTGCTAGGATTTTGTTGAGGATTTTTGCATCTATGTTCATCAGTGATATTGGCCTGTCGTTTTCTTTCTTTGGGACATCCTTGCCTGGTTTTGGTATCAAGGTGATGGTGACCTCGTAGAATGAGTTTGGGAGTGTTCCTTCCTCTGAAATTGTTTGGAAGAGTTTGAGAAGGATGGGTGTTAGCTCTTCTCTAAATGTTTGATCGAATTCGCCTGTGAAGCCATCTGGTCCTGGGCTTTTGTTTGTTGGAAGATTTTGAATCACAGTTTCAATTTCAGGGCTTGTGATTGGTCTATTCATATTTTCTATTTCTTCCTGATTCAGTCTTGGCAGGTTGTGCATTTCTAAGAATTTGTCCATTTCTTCCAGGTTGTCCATTTTATTGGCATCGAGTTGCTTGTAGTAATCTCTCATGATCTTTTGTATTTCTGCAGCGTCAGTTGTTACTTCTCCTTTTTCATTTCTAATTCTATTGATTTGAGTCTTCTCCCTTTTTTTCTTGATGAGTCTGGCTAATGGTTTGTCAATTCCTTAAGTTGATCTTTATGCACAGAATTAGTTCCTGTGAACATTACTACTCTTTCCAGAGATTTTCTAATAACTTGGGCCAGAACTGGTTACCGAGGAGCAAGGACCTAATTCCATGCCTCCACACCCTCCCACTGCACCGCACCACACGTCTTACCTCACAAGCTCTAACCTAAATCACAGAGGCACGCGTTTCGTGGACTAACCATGACCTCCCCTGGCGGCCTCAGGGGAGTGCTCACGTCCACTGACACCTCCCTTTAGTGTGTCAGCTCGTAGCGGCAGAGCTGGGGTGGGGGAGGTTTGTGATCTGGAGCTCAGCACATGCTCGGCAACATGTTTCTCATTTCCTTAGCATTCATGGCTTGCTCTCAGGAATCTGTCGAAAAGGAATAAAAACCACCTGAGAGTCCACATTACCAGATTATGAACTTTTCCCATAGGTTTGAATTGCTTACTTACCTGTTATAAATTAACCACAGCTTCATTTGACCACCAGGTCTTAAGTCTGTTGACAGTTTTCAGCATGACCGAATTGCTCATTTTTCTTGCTTTCAGAAATTGGCTTGGTTCTCTTTAGAGTTGGTGTAAACATGCCATGTAAGAAATGATTTCCACTTAATGGTACAACAGAATTATTGCTTTCTTAGATGTATGTGTAGTAAAAGTCAATATACACGTTTATATAATTTCTTTCCTCAAAATCTTATACTTAATTTGATATTTCTAAAAGTTGCACATGTAAGTCATGTGTATAACCTGCTAAAGTACTTTAACTGTGATCTTAAAAGTGAATAAAAAATATTTAATAGAAAATCAGAATATTGGGCTTCCCTGGTGGCGCAGTGGTTGAGAGTCCACCTGCCGATGCAGGGGACGCGGGTTCGTGCCCCGGTCCGGGAAGATCCTACATGCCGCGGAGTGGCTGGGCCCGTGAGCCATGGCTGCTGAGCCTACGCGTCCGGAGCCCGTGCTCCACAACGGGAGAGGCCACAGCAGTGAGAGGCCCGCGTACCGCAAAAAAATAAAAAATAAAAAAAAACTCAGAATATTTTAGTATTGCAAGAGTTCTGCAGCTCTTAATAGTTTGTAAATCCACTATCTCATTTGTAATTAACATTCTCAATTCTCTTACTCTATGCCTTTTTGTAAGGGAATAGTTAAGACAACTTTCTTTGTTGAAAAGGGTATAAGGTATGACAAAGCCCTGAGATATTTCAGGAAATTGTATTTATTGAGAAACTGACCAAGAACCCACATTTTTCCCTGTTACTGTAAGAAGTCTCCAGAGAAAGATTTTCAAAGACTGTCAGTTCAGTTCTTCTCACTGGAAGAAGTCTGGCTATTTTGATCCCTAACTGAATTTACATAGATCATCTACATTTGACCATTCAGAGGTACTGAAGAACATTGCTTTTGTTCGGGACCATATGATGTATTTTAAAAGTTAAAGTTGAAACATAACATATAGTGCTTCTTTGCAAATATGAGTCCAAATAAGAACAGAAATCAGTCACTGTAGAAACACATGTAGCCCAACAGAAATCTTGACTGGGCAAGGAAGCTTCACCTACTTCACCTAGGGACGAACCCGCGTCCCCTGCATCGGCAGGCGGACTCTCAAACACTGCACCACCAGGGAAGCCCTGAAGGGAATTTTTTATCCAAAGTTTATAATGAGTGTCTACAAATCAGTGAGAAAATTACAAATGCCCAGTTTAAAACTGGGCAAAAGATAAAGACAAGTTATTCACAGAGCAAACTGTATAAATAATAAATCAACACATAAAAAAATGTTCCACCTCACTAGAAATCAGGGAAAAGCCAATTTAAACATGAGATAGTATTTTTAACTTCAAATTGGGGGGGAAAACCGGAAGAGGGAGTGTTGAGGAAGGATTTGGGAACCAGTTCTTTACATATAGTACTGAGAAGGTTGTAAATTTCAGGGAAATTTGTGAAGGAACATTTCAAAAGTTTATACATCCAGCAGTTCTACTTCTATAAATCTTTCCTAGAGATATGTGTACCTGTGTGCAAATTTATATTTACAAAAAAATATTTTCCGCTGCATTGTTGGCAATGACAAAAAATTAGAAGGAACCCAAATTCCCATCAATATGAGTGGTTAAATGACAGTAGAGCCATACTCTAGAATGCTCAGCTTCCAGTAACCAGAATAAGCTCGACCAATGTGCACTGATGTGAAAAATTTCCAAGATACATCTTAACCCCCTTGGTAGTATTCTTTTTTTTTTTTTTAATTTAATTAATTTATTTTTGTCTGTGTTGGGTCTTCATTTCTGTGCGTGGCTTTCTCTAGTTGCGGCAAGCAGGGGCCTCTCTTCATCACGGTGCGCGGGCCTCTCACTGTCACAGCCTCTCTTGGTGTGGAACACAAGCTCCAGACGCGCAGGCTCAGTAGTTGTGGCTCACGGGCCTAGTTGCTCCACGGCATGTGGGATCTTCCCAGACCAGGGCTCGAACCCGTGTCCCCTGCATTGACAGGTGGATTCTCAACCACTGCACCACCAGGGAAGCCCCGGTAGTATTCTTCATATCTTAAAATGTGCATACCTATGACACATAAATTCCATGTCTAATTTTCTGTCCTACAAACCTACGAAAAGCTACAGACTTCTGATCAATATCCCCCAAACTATTGTCAATTGTAAGAAGTATGTCCAAAAGAAAAAAAAAAAGAATCAGAAATCTGTTCAAAACCAGCAGATTTTAAAGAACTTATTATCCCCTCACCCACCTCTGTTCTGCTATAGCAACGCTGGAAGACTGCAACTAGGAAAGAGAGCAAGCCTAACTCCCACCTCAAATCTTGTCTCTCAACTACAGGGTATGACGAAGTCATTTAAAAAATATATTTAAAGGAGACTGAGCCCTTAGGTGAAAGACCCCAATAAGTTATTTCCCTAAAATAGACAGTAAATAAAGAATTTGGAATGAGTTGCAGGGGAAAGATGTGAAATCTCTTTCTTTGGGTCTTCTTAAAATTATAACATTCCCACATATGTCTGCAGTGTTTTAAATATTTTCCATTTATGTAGTAAACATTGAAAGACAGAAAGACAGAGGTTATTTCCAACTAGATGTTATCCTTTCCCCCCAATGGAACTATGCTTTCCTTTCTAGACACATGAGCTCTCCTTTTTCGAGTCTGAGATTGGAAGTTCTCATGGTTGAATTGTTAACACATTTTTCTTTATTTGGGTTGAGTTTGATCCAGCTACTCTGAAGACTATGGTTTCTTCACTAAAAATTGCTTCCATTGTAGATTTATCACCTGGTTGGCAAACACTGGATAACTTCAGGCACAAGAACATTACTCTGAACCTGGGTGTGGTCAGTGAGATAGAAACCAACATTATTTTTTCCTTCATGATATGAAATATACTCTATCTTTACTCCCAGGGTTTTGTCCAAAAAACTCATAAAACATAAATTGACTCTGACCTTCAGACTCCCATGTTCTCCTCCAATCTACACAGCAAAGTCTAAGTTCAATTACACCAAGACTGATGCCAAATTTCAAAAAACGAGAGCACCCTCCATTTCTGCTGGTGCCAGGTGTGTTGTTCCAGGTGCACAGAAGTATCTTAAAAAGTCTTAGTAAGTCTCATTCTACAATAAATAATTACTCAACAAGTTCTCTCTGGACCAGGGTATACTAAGCCAGTGTCTGCTTTCTATTGCAGGCGAAGAAGTTTGTGGTCTTTCATGGAGCTTCCGTTTACCAACCTGGAAATGGCATTCATTTTATTGGCTTTTGTTATCTTTTCCCTCTCTACTCTGGCTTCCATCTACACTGACCCGGATGAGAGGAATGAAGGTAAACAGAGAGAGCTCTTCATAAGAGTCCCCGTTTCCTTTCCCCACCCAATCATCTTTCTCTATGGTTTGATTTGGTTTAGTTTCTATTCTGTATGTGAGAATGAGTTTGTTTTGGGGTGTGCTGTGTGTGTGTGTGTGTGTATGAGAGAAAGGAGACAGAGAGACAGAGAAAGAGAGTTTTATTAAATAGCCTGAAATATCTACTCTGGCATTTTACCATTCTTTATTAAGAGAGGTTTGGAAATGGAAACGATTATTCACATGACTTTTAATCCCAGGATTTTGCAGGTCTTATGCCCTGAATTTTATATATATATATATATATATATATATATACATATATATATATATATGTATATGTATATATATAATTTTTCTTTCACCATCCTCCCATCACTGCCCCTCATCCCTGTCCCCCATGAGAAACTTAAAATGTGCAGAAAGCACAATATCTTTCAAAGTCATTAAAGGTAATTTTCACAGGCTAAATGCAAGTTCACAAGAAACAAATTCCATTATTGTATACATATATGGTGTGTGGAGGTGTGCGTTTTTGTTCAACTATAAATAAGAAGGAAAAGAATTAAAGGTGTTTTCCTAATGAGCTCTTGTCAAAGCCCAAACTTTCAAAAAAAATGTAGAAGCGTTTAAAAAACTCAACACCACATGTTTGCTTATTGCCAATCATAACAATTATTAGCAATAATATGTAATTTAAATGGCAGTTCTTGGTATTTCACTGTAGTTCAGGTCCTACCAAATTTCACACAAAATTACTGGTGACTGACCATTTTTGAGGGCAAAAATTATATATATATATATATATATATATATATATATATATATATGGCATATGCTAAGGAAATAATATATGTTTGTAGAGAATAAGATAAAATCATAAAAAGAAAACTGTGCTTCCTAAAATTGTGATACCTCTCCATCAATTTTTGGCTGTGAAAGAAGTGCTCTCTGTAAAAGACAATAGTATTCTCTGTCTTATAAACATACTACACTTAAAGAAGTAGAAAACAAGAAGCCACAGTAAACAGACATTTAATTTGTGCTGACATGAAGATTGGGAAGCATAACTGGAGTCCGTAAAGTCTTTTCCATGCTCCATATTGTTTTAGTTTAAGATGGGTTTGGCTGAAAGAAAGAGTAAGAGCAAAATTGCAGTTACTTTAACTAGAAGATAATGTCTTTCTCTCACACATAAAGGAAGCCTGGGGGTAGGAAGTTCCCTCCTGACACGACTCCCTGGTGTCCTGGACCCAGGCCACACTGTCTTGGTTCCCTCCCATCTCCTATGGCAGCTCCCATGTCCAGCACTGACCCAGCTGGCCCATCTTCCACTATCATCTATGCATGCCTGTCAGCAAGAAGAAGCAAGAGGGCACACCTCTGTCTTTTAAGAGTGCTCCCAGAACCTACACTCACCACTTCCCTTTGGCCAGAATTTAGTCCACGGACATACCGAAAGGAAAGCTGGGAAATGTAATAGTTATTCTGGGAGGCGTGTGCGGAGCAAAAACTTTGGGTTTTGTTCCTAAAGGAAGAGGGGTACAACCAGCAGTGTCTGCCAGACACGTAGACTCCTAACCATGCATTCACTACGGGGCTGGTAGTCATGAAATCGGGGAATATTTGAGCTAGAAGGAATGTTAAGAGAGCATCTGATTTACTGATGCTTAACCAGAACTGAATATCAGAAAGGCACCTCATACTTGGGGCCCATCACAAACCCAGCAAATACGCATTTCTGGGTGTCCCACCTGGCCACGTGTCTTTAAACAAGACCCCCTACCCCCCCCCCATTTTTCTAGCTTTCTTCTCTGGTTAAGAAGCATTGACCAACTATTCATATTTCAGATGTGACAACAGAGACCCACAAATGTTTAGTGAGTTTCTCAGGTGCTCAGTTAATTAGCAGAAGAGCCAAAACTAGAGCACAGACTCCCCGTTGCAAGTTCCTGCCCCTTCTCTGCACCCCTGTGATTCCCCAGTTATGATCTATGGACACGGAGAATCAGAAGACTGGGCCAGTCATAGAAATTTACCTTTCCTTTACACTTCTGTATTCCGTTTTTCATAAGTTCCTTTTTCTTCTCCTCTGTTCCTCCTATATCTGAGGTCTACTTTCCAAGCTAAAGCAATTCCTCCATTTGAATACTGTTCACTAACAGAACTAGACCCAGCTGCCCAAGAATTCTCATCGAAGAACACCCTTGCGTCCCTTTGTGACCACCAGGTCGGTGCCAAGCACAATTTTGCATGAAAGTACAAAATGTATACACTTTCCTAAATGTGGTAAGACCCAGGAGTAAAACCCACCTTCATTAAAATTGCAGGGCTATTTTAATCTCCTTTCTGGCACAAGCAGAGAATTGCAGGAGCCACAAAAATAAACTTAAGAGAGGCAGATTTAATTTCACATGTGTATTTAAAATCTGATAGACTCAGCTATGGGTAATGGAGAATCTAAATCTGAATGGGACTCAGCTCCTATGTCAGGGAGCTGATTGTCTCATGGAGGATTCAGTTGTATAACCAGAGCAGACCCAGTGAATGGGCTACCAGAGTTTTCAACTAAGGAGGATGGGGTCAGAACGGAAGCTCTTCCTTGGGGGTATTGCGGTGGGCTTCACGGAAGAGGTGGCCACCCTGATGCAGGTGATATTGACAGAGTAGGGTGGGTGGGGTGCATTCCAACTAAGAAAACAGCTTAAGGAAAATTACCTGACCGAAAAAAATGAAATGTATAAGAGGAAAAATCAGCTATAGTTTGGAATGTACCGTAAGTCCAACAAGGAATTGAACAGAACTGATCATTGGCCAGAATCTTCTCAAGTCCTTCAGAGGTCAGAAGACGAACAAAGCATTTTAACAGGGAGTCTCTTAAACTTAAGAGTTGGGTGCCTCTGACCTCAGCCTCCCACGTGAGAGCAAAGGCTCTCAAGCTCTAACTTGCACATAAGTCACCTAGAGATTTTATGAAAAAGTAGACTACTGTTCAGTAGGTCTGGGTGGGACCTGAGATTCTGCATTTCTAAGAAGCTTCCAGGTGACGACCATGGTCTAGAAGACGAGCCCAGCCACAGATGTGACACTTGCAGGCCCCAGGGGGCCAAGCTCATCTGTGTGCAGCAGGGGAGGCGGGAGCTTGGCTACGTGGCTGGGCGTCCACGTTCCGTCCCGTAAGCAAGGCCCTACAGGACACGGGGCAGACCCAGAGCTGGAGGGCAGGGCCTCAGCCTCCAGCCCAGCGCAGTCTTGCCTCAGGTCCTAACGTGTCAGGAGTGGGTGGATTAAGGTTTAAGAAAATATTTTATATGTTTAGAAGAGTTGAGAGTCATTCTTATTTTTTTAGGGAAGAAATTGTATTTAATTAGATTAATTAATTAATCATTTAAGTTGAAGTATAGTTGATTTACAATGTTGTGTTAGTTTTAGGTGTACAGCACAGTGATTCATATATATATATTCTTCTTCAGATTCTTTTCCATTATAGGTTATTACAAAATATTGAGTATAGTTCCCTGTGCTATAGAGTAGGTCCTTATTGGTTACGAGAGTCCCTCTTTAAACATCAGAATATTGGAGTGTACAGTGAAGCGGAGGCAGAGTGGCTCTGCGAGCTCCTCTCTCTCCACTTTCCCATAGAGAAGCCCTGACTGGCCGCTGAGGGCGGGCCACACACACGCCCTCGCGCCCGGCGAACCCGCGCGGTCACTATCATATGACACAGGCTTTGCTGCAGTTCATCTTCCTCCCTGTGTACTTTCCGTTTGCCTTCCTGGAATTCTGCTGCATCACAGAAGCTGGAAGTTCTGATGTTCCATTGAACTCACGATGGAAAGTCTTGACTTGACCGGTCAGAGTCATGAAAGGCAGTCATAGAAATAAAGATTATTCCGCAGAAGGAGAAGGAGCTGGAAAACGACCAAAACGAAAGTGCCTTCAGTGGCATCCATTGCTAGCAAAGAAACGTCTTGACTTTTCAGAAGAGGAAGAAGAGGAAGACGAAGAGGAGGATATTGATAAGGTTCAACTTCTTGGGGCCGCTGGTCTAGAGCAAGATGGTGAAACTGAAGATGATGAATCACCAGAACAGCGAGCCCGGAGACCAATGAATGCATTTCTCTTATTTTGCAAACGTCATCGCTCTCTTGTACGTCAGGAACACCCCAGGCTTGATAACCGAGGTGCTACCAAGATACTAGCTGATTGGTGGGCTGTTCTCGATCCAAAGGAAAAGCAGAAATACACAGACATGGCCAAGGAGTATAAACATGCATTTATGAAAGCAAATCCTGGCTACAAATGGTGTGCTACCACAGACAAGCCTGTGAGATCCCCAACATCCACTGTCAATCCACGGGAGAAACTATGGGCCTTCCCATCTGACTCTTCAAGAGCCTTGCCAAGCCCCAAGAAAACAAAGCCTGAAGAAATGCCTCAGCTTAACTTTGGGATGGCCGATCCTACTCAAATGGGAGGCCTGAGCATGCTGCTTTTAGCTGGAGAACATGTTCTTGGTACACCAGAGATATCCTCTGGCACTTGCAGGCCTGATGTTTCAGAATCCTCTGAATTGCGTCAGAAGTCACCATTATCTCAGTTTGCCGAGATATCTTCAGGTACCTCCCACCCTGATGTTCTGTCAAAACAATGTCAAGCATCAGCCTTGTTTCAGTTTGCAGAGATTTGTTCGAAGACTTCACAGTTGGGCGGTGCTGAACCTGTAAAACGCTGTGGAAAGTCTGCACTCTTTCAACTGGCAGAGATGTGCCTGGCATCAGAGGGGGTGAAAATGGAAGAATCAAAGCTCATAAAAGCCAAAGAATCAGATGGCGGGAGAATTCAAGAACTGGAGAAGGGCAAGGAAGAAAGAGAAATGAAAATGGAGAAAATAGATGAAGCCAGGTTCCAGAAAGAAGCAGAATTTGAAAAATCAGCTAAGGAAAATGTAAGAGATTCTAAGGAATTAAGAAATTTTGAGGAGCTGCGAATGGATGATATAATGGGTATAAAAATGGAAGCTCCTAAAGCAATTAAAAAGGAAGAATTAGAGGAAGATCAAAAAGGTAGTCACTTCCCTGATTTTTCTTACTCTGGCAGTAGCAAGACAATAATAAGCGATGTTCCCAGTAGAAAGGATCACATGTGCCATCCTCATGGCATTAGGATCATCGAGGATCCCACAGCATTAAGCAAACCAGAAAAGCTAAAAAAGGAAAAGAAGAAAACCAAAATGGATCGACATGGAAATGATAAATCCACACCCAAGAAGACTTGCCAAAAGAGGCAGTCCTCGGAATCTGATATCGAGAGTGTCATGTACACCATTGAAGCTGTTGCAAAGGGAGACTGGGGCATCGAGAAGCTTGGAGATACCCCTCGCAAGCAGGTCCATACATCCTTGAGTGGCAAGGGAAGCATTTTGGATGCCAAGCCACCAAAGAAGAGAGTGAAATCAAGAGAGAAGAAAATGTCAAAGGAGAAATCCTCAGACACCACCAAAGAGTCAAGACCTCAAGATTTTATCAGTATTTCTGCCAGCAAGAACATTTCTGGTGAGGTCCCAGAGGGTATAAAAGCAGAACCTTTGACCCCTACAGAGGATGCATTACCACCCAGTCTATCGGGACAGGCCAAGCCTGAGGACAGTGAGTGTCACAGAAAAATAGAGACTTGTGGCTCCCGGAAATCTGAGAGGTCTTGCAAAGGTGCTCTTTATAAAACCCTGGTGTCTGAGGGTATGCTCACCTCTCTGCGAGCTAATGTTGGCAGAGGGAAACGAAGGTCAGGAAAAGGAAAGTCCTCTGATCATGAAGAGTGTTGGCATGAAGAAAGCTGGACGTTTCACCAGAGTGGGACCAGTGGAAGCAAGAAGTTCAAGAAGACAAAGCCAGAGGAAGACTCTCTCCTTGGCTCAGCAAAGCTGGATGAAGAATTTGAAAAGAAATTCAACAGCCTCCCTCAGTATAGTCCTGTTACATTTGACCAGAAATGTGTACCTGTCCCAAGAAAAAAGAAGAAGACCGGACATATGTGCTCAGAACCGACCAAAACCAGCAAAGGTCCTTTCCAGTCTCAGAAAAAGAACTTATTCCACAAAATTGTCAGCAAATACAAGCACAACAAGGAGAAGCCTAATGTTCCGGAAAAAGGAAGTGGGGATAAATGGTCAAACAAGCAACTCTTCTTGGCTGCCATTCACCCTACAGAAGCCATATTTTCAGAAGACAGAAACACCACAGAGCCTGCTTATAAGGTTAAAAATGCCCCATCCATTCGCAACACTCCAGAGCCAACAACGGCGCAAGAGCCCTTGGTGGGCAGTCAAAAGAGAAAAGCCAGGAAAACCAAGATCACACACCTTGTCAGGACAGCAGATGGCCGGGTATCACCAGCAGGAGGTACTTTGGATGACAAACCAAAGGAACAACTGCAGAGGAGTCTTGTGAAGGTGACCGAGACAGGCTGCAATGACGAACGCTCACACAACCAAGAGGCCACGGAGACGTGGAGCAGCACCCCGGAGATGCCCGCCGTGTCTGCGTTCTTCAGCCTCGCTGTGCTGGCCGAAGTGGCCGCCATGGAACATGCATAGAAGTCAGAGATCAACTCCGCTCACCCATGATGGACAGCCAAAAGAAATGCCCCAGACTCCTGTACTTATTTCTTGCGCTGACCAGTGAAGCGCCCTTTACTTGTAAACCATTGTGCTTTACCTACTACCCTAGCCTTGTCTTTATTGAGAGATGCGAGTGAGTCCATGTGGTGGCATATACAGACAGCAAACAAGGGCTTGTTGCCCTACACGGCCCAGATTCACTTGAAGCAGAAGTTGGCACCCTGGGCCAGTTTGTTCTTTCAGAACCCAGAGTCTTTGAGGGTGATGTTGTCTGTCTGATAATGAGCAGAAATGGGATGATCCTAGAGCTTTGCTTTCTATTGAAGGCTTTTGATGGTAATAGGTGGTAACTTGGTAAAAGGCTGCCTTTACTGTAGCTCATCCAGCGTCTCTTTTACCAACCAGAGAGTGTGAAACTAGTTTCATATATTACCTAGTTATTCTTTCAAAACAAAAACAAACAGCAAAAAAACAAAAACTGACACACTGCACTAGTTATTATTAGATATTCTTGGTCTTTTTTGTACGTGGAGGTTTATGTTCTAAGATGGTTTATATAATAGGTTATACCTACATTTATATTGTAGAATAATATTAAAAAGCCTCTTCCAGAGACTCCCAAACAGCACGGGCAGGCAGATGTACCGCTGTTAGCGGTGTATGCTCGGCCTTGTGGTCCATATATTCTGCACTTTTATATTTGCCAAGAGAGTGGTAGTTTGCTGGCAAAAAGAGAAAGAGAGAGAAGAAGAAAAATTACAGTTCTTACAAGCAGAAATTTTTTCTTAGCCTTGAGTGACCAAGAAGAATTTGCTTGGGTCAAATTGTGGCGAATATTTTCCCAGACAGGGGAAGAGTCCAGCAGATTACAGATTACTGATGTTTTCATGCCTTGAGGATTCTTTTATTTTTACACAAGGGTCTGAGTGACCAATGGATCGTTCATACAGACAAAAAAAGAAAAATAGTATTCAGAAGTGACCTTAGTATTACTTCACTATTCAGAACACATTGAAGACACACTCACTTTGTGTGGTCTTTGAGCTACAGCCCTTTTACATCCATCCCAGACAGACTGGACGGGTAGCAATTGCTATGCACAGCCTAATTGGCACTGCAGGTTTTTAGAGCCATTTTGAGTTTTTGTGGTTACGGAGGTATTGATGAGGGAGGTGTGCCTGACCAGAGTGGGACTCGCGGTTATAGATCCACCTGCAAGTTTCCTGTTTCCTTTTCATGTTTTGTTGCTTTTGAACATAAAACCAACTATACATATGCCAGTGCAACTGGATTAACTGGCTTAGAACATTCAACATATTGACTCCATCACCTGCCGTTCACAGTATCTTGTTTCTTAGCAACAGATGCAAAGTGATAAATCAAAATTAGTCGGCGGCTACAGATTTTACAGGGTATTTGTTCCATAGCACAAAGTATTTCCCCACTCTTGCATCACAGCACAAACTACCAAATTTTAAGTATTGGATTCCAGCAATAATTTTTACTGGTTTTCAAACTGGCGGAATTTTGATAGTGTTAGTTCAAGTTTGAAACTTTTGAATTAGATCTCTAAATGGTGACAGTTTACAAGGTTTTATCTAGCTATCTTATTTATACTTGACTGAATTGTAATGATGATTTTTTTTCTAATCGTAATTTGACCTAATAGCCATACAAAAAATGACTCTATTCGTCCTGACTAGGTTTAGCTTTTCACGGTTGTAGATGTTACTTCAGTTTCGGTGCTGGAAACTATGTACCACATACTAACAGAATTGAAAAAGAACAGAGAGATTTGGGCTTTTTCTTTTTTTTTCAAAGCAGGTAAAGAGGGCATCAGGGCATTGGAACGGTGTCCTCAAAAATGCATATTCCTTGTGGGCATGGAGGAAGAAGGAATTAGTAAGCAAGGTTAATCAGAGGCAGAAGCTTAGCCCCATTCACACAGAAATAAATCAGGTGAGCAACCCCAGATTTTAGCATGATATTTTTACTATGATGCTGTTGTATTCATATTTTCTAAATTTCGAAACACAAAGTGAATGTTTGAAAATTGCTGGGTCCCAGTGTTGGTGGCTGTTGGAGTTTCTGGACCACTTGCTAGCAGTGATTTAAAAATTATAATTAGCTAAAATCCAAAAAAAAAATAAAACCAACAACAAAAATTGTTTGGTGCAGAACATGCACCTTGACAATGGCACTAACTTGTTATTCTCTAGAACATGTTAGAATAGGTCTATTTTTGCCAGTGCCCTCTCCTCCAGTCCTCTGATTACATTTCACTAGAGTTCCTTAACAGAGTGCTGTATATTCATGGGACCTTTTTTAAAAAGAAGCAAAACAAAAGATGACTTTTTTCTATGTGATTAATATATCTTACTTGATCTGCTTTTCCTAAACCTCAGTGGCTTTTCCCTTAGGCAGGGGTCGGGGTGGAGGGCAACCTACTGGATACGACTGTTTTCAGATACTTTAGAAAAAAAAAAACCCACCTTCTTGTAGACATGCTTAATTTTTAAGCGGTTAGGCACTGAGAGTAGCAGAAATCCTGCAAAGCTTTATAGTCTTTTAGACACTCACCTTGTCATTTCTCTGAGTAATGTCTTGATTTCAAACATAGTGCTTTTCTCATGCCCTGAATCCACTGGAGAGGGGTGTTGGTATTTTCAGGTAACAACATTTGTGAGCACACATATTGCAGACCAACATGTAGTACCCTCCCCCATTTATCATTTTCATTTCACTTCTCTCATTCTTTTTTATTTTGGAAAATCATATTGCTATGGTGTGTACCTTAATCTGCCAGCAAACACCATCTACACTAACATTTGTCCCACAAGCATCCTCAAGAGAAAAAGTTGTTGCACCTTATGTATATCTCAAGCAAACCCAAATATGATGCTCTTCTGCCTTTGTTTTATTCTAAATTGTTGTATCATATCTTTCTGAAACCATTCTGAATCTAGTTGAAATTCTCAATATTTATGCTTTTACCTTAATTTCTAGATTCAAACCTGTATATAAATCTTTTGAACAAAATTGTCCTAGCCCTTCTCTGTGTTGCTGGAAGTGGATGATTTAGTCTCAGATGGAGACACAGTACTGTTCCAGTTTTCTTTAGCCTTTTATTTATTTAGTTATTCTGGGTATTTTCCTATGTAATTTTGAAGTGTGTAGAGTATATTATAGTTACTGAAGCTGCAGCTCTAAGAAGCTGAGTGAAAGAGAGAAAATACTGTAAGACGCCCTTCTTAAGTGTTTATTTGTTTGGATAACTGTAATGAGGCCAGGAAAAGGCAAAAGGTCCCACAGCCACTTTGAAGACACAGGTTCTTATCCCCAAACTAGGTTAGGTCCCAGATTTTAGATCAAAATGGTGAATTCTTTAAAGCCCTCTTTTTTAAAAGGATATATCATACCATTGTAATTCTGACAGTCTTTGCCCCCCCGAAAATATATTTATTTAATTCCGTCAGATGAGCTTTCTACCAGTGCCCCCTCAAAGCCATGCTCAACTCATTCCCACGTTATCACTGTTATTATAGTTCCTGCCATTCAAACTGCTGCAGAGAAAAAAAGGGATGGAACACTATGAACAAAAAGGAGCATCTGAACGGGTCTGGTTATTTAGAATCCAACTTGTGTAATCCCTGTCACTCTCTTATCAAGTCAGATGCTACTCTGCCTGAGTCATAGAAAAGTTTGTTTGCACTCTGTAGTCCTTGGCTCATCCTCTGGAAGTGTTTGCACCTATGTAAAATCTCAAGCAGATTATAAATCAATACAGCACTAGGAGTAAGCTGAAAACTGAATGACATGTTTTGTTTAGACAGTTCCGGGGGAGGGATGGGGAATATCAAGTAACTCTGTTCCAAGTTTGACATTTGGCATTAATGTGAAGCAGTGGGACCATGCTGCCTGCTAAAGTACTGTATGAATCCTAAGTGTTCTGGAGACCAGCAGCTGGAGGCTGGAGGCCAGCATCCATACAGCAAAGGGGAAGCATCGCCGCTTCTTGGGGGAAAAGGAAGGAAGTCGTGCAAGGCCTGGAGTCATCATTTGTAAAGGGAAAGTCGGGGTGTACGTGATGCTGTGAGAAAGTTCACCGTTGATTGCACTGCTCCACAGAGCCCTCAGATAAGGCCAATCCTAATGGGCTACCTCGGCTTTAACGGTTAAGTCCAGTAAGTCCTGTTTCAAAGGTTTGTCTCTTTTTGCTTCTACCGTCAGTGCCACTGTTTTCCACTGCAGTGTTTTGACTTCCCAAACCACCTTCTCCGGAGAGAACAATGTATTGCTGAAAATGGGCAGTAGAAGCAAATGCTCTTATTACATTTGACCTATAAAGTATTCAGAGTGACTGCTAGGTGGGAATTCAAATTGAGCTTTCCCCACATAGGATCTTGTTTTGCACCTTATAAAGAGTGTACTAATTGTTAATTAGGTGTTGCTTTTATTTATACAAGCATTCCCAAAGAATTAGATTTGGATTTTGTGTTTCTTTGAGTTTGGGGATTTTTTGTTTTACAGTTATCTTATTTAGATTGACTAACATCATACTTACAATAAAAAAAGAAACAGTGGTTCAGTTCATCTTACCAGATATGTCTGGTGATGTATTCAGAGTCTGATGGACTGCTTTGCTTTTATGTAGTTTGGAAGTGATAATGAAGTTTATTATACCCCATATGAAATGACCTTGTCCTTTTCACTGGGGACATTATCTTACATTTTAGAAAAAGAAGCACCAAAAGAGTGAACAACAAGACAAGTACATTTGATTCCCCTCATACACCTCCATCTGTTTGTGCTACGCTTTCCTTAAAAATATCAATATACATTTTCTTCACACATACAAAAAGTTTCCTCTCCTGGCCAAATTTTATTTGTGGTGGTATGATTTATACTAATAACGGAAAAGAGGAAACCTTGTACTTAGAAGTTCGGTGGCCACTGTTTCCTTGTTGCAGTCAGTGGTCAAAATTGATCCTGCCCTGAAGTTGATCTTTTTAATTAATTAATTAATTAATTAATTTTTAAATTTTTTATTAGTTTCTGCTTACTAACAAAGTGAATCAGTCATACATATACATCTGTTCCCACATCCCTTCCCTCATGCATCTCCCTCCCTCCCACCCTCCCCATCCCACCCCTCCAGGCGGTCACAAAGCACCGAGCTGATCTCCCTGTGCTCTGCGGCTGCTTCCCACTGTCTATCTACCTTACGTTTGGTAGTGTATATATGTCCATGCCTCTCTTTCGCTTTGTCACAGCCTACCCTTCCCCCTCCCCATATCCTCAAGTCCATTCTCAAGTAGGTCTGTGTCTTTATGCCCGTTTTACCCCTAGGTTCTTCGTGACATTTTTTTAAATTCCATATATATGTGTTAGCATACGGTATTTGTCTTTCTCTTTCTGACTTACTTCACTCTGTATGACAGACTCTAGGTCTATCCACCTCATTACAAATAGCTCAGTTTCGTTTCTTTTTCTGGCTGAGTAATATTCCATTGTATATATGTGCCACATCTTCTTTATCCATTCATCGGATGATGGACACTTAGGTTGTTTCTATCTCCGGGCTATTGTGAATAGAGCTGCAATGAACATTTTGGTACATGTCTCTTTTTGAATTATGGTTTTCTCAGGGTATATGCCTCGTAGTGGGATTGCTGGGTCATATGGTAGTTCTATTTTTAGTTTTCTAAGGAACCTCCATACTGTTCTCCATAGTGGCTGTACCAATTCACATTCCCACCAGCAGTGCAAGAGGGTTCCCTTTTCTCCACACCCTCTCCAGCATTTATTGTTTCTAGATTTCTTGATGATGGCGATTCTGACTGGTGTGAGATGATATCTCATTGTAGTTTTGATGTGCATTTCTCTCATGATTAATGATGTTGAGCATCCTTTCATGTGTTTGTTGGCAGTCTGTATATCTTCTTTGGAGAAATGCCTATTTAAGTCTTCTGCCCATTTTTGGATTGGGTTGTTTGTTTTTTTGCTATTGAGCTGCATGAGCTGCTTATAAATTGTGGAGATTAATCCTTTGTCAGTTGCTTCATTTGCAAATATTTTCTCCCATGCTGAGGGTTGTCTTTTGGTCTTGTTTATGGTTTCCTTTGCTGTGCAAAAGCTTTGAAGTTTCATGAGGTCCCATTTGTTTATCTTTGTTTTTATTTCCATTTCTCTAGGAGGTGGGTCCAAAAGGATCTTGCTGTGATTTATGTCATAGAGTGTTCTGCCTATGTTTTCCTCTAAGAGTTTGATAGTTTCTGGCCTTACATTTAGGTCTTTAATCCATTTTGAGCTTATTTTTGTGTATGGTGTTAGGGAATGATCTAATCTCATACTTTTACATGTCCCTGTCCAGTTTTCCCAGCACCACTTATTGAAGAGGCTGTCCTTTCTCCACTGTACATTCCTGCCTCCTTTATCAAAGATAAGTTGACCTTACGTGCATGGGTTGGTCTCTGGGCTTTCTATCCTGTTCCATTGATCTATCTTTCTGTTTTTATGCCAGTACCACACTGTCTTGATTACTGTAGCTTTGTAGTATAGTCTGAAGTCAGGGAGCCTGATTCCTCCAGCTCCGTTTTTGGTTCTCAAGATTGCTTTGGCTATTCGGGGTCTTTTGTTTTTCCAAACAAATTTTGAAATTTTTTGTTCTAGTTCTGTGAAAAATGCCAGTGGTAGTTTGATAGGGATTGCATTGAATCTGTAGATTGCTTTGGGTAGTAGAGTCATTTTCACAATATTGATTCTTCCAATCCAGAAGCATGGTATATCTCTCCATCTATTTGTATCATCTTTAATCTCTTTCATCAGTGTCTTATAATTGTCTGCATACAGGTCTTTTGTCTCCTTAGGTAGGTTTATTCCTAGATATTTTATTCTTTTTGATGCAGTGGTAAATGGGAGTGTTTTCTTGATTTCATTTTCAGATGTTTCATCATTAGTGTAGAGGAATGCCAGAGATTTCTGTGCATTAATTTTGTATCCTGCTACTTTACCAAATTCATTGATTAGCTCTAGTAGTTTTCTGGTAGCATCTTTAGGATTCTCTATGTATAGTATCATGTCATCTGCAAACAGTGACAGCTTTACTTCTTCTTTTCCGATTTGGATTCCTTTTATTTCCTTTCCTTCTCTGATTGCTGTGGCTAAAACTTCCAAAAGTAGGTTGAATAAGAGTGGTGAGAGTGGGCAACCTTGTCTTGTTCTTGATCTTAGTGGAAATGGTTTCAGTTTTCCACCATTGAGGACAATGTTGGCTGTGGGTTTGTCATATATGGCCTTGATTAGGTTGAGGAAAGTTCCCTCTATGCCTACTTTCTGCAGGGTTTTTATCATAAATGGGTGTTGAATTTTGTCAAAAGCTTTCTCTGCATCTATTGAGATGATCATATGGTTTTTCTCCTTCAATTTGTTAATATGGTGTATCACATTGATTGATTTGCGTATATTGAGTAATCCTTGCATTCCTGGAATAAACCCCACTTGATCATGGTGTATGATCCTTTTAATGTGCTGTTGGATTCTGTTTGCTAGGATTTTGTTGAGGATTTTTGCATCTATGTTCATCAGTGATATTGGCCTGTCGTTTTCTTTCTTTGGGACATCCTTGCCTGGTTTTGGTATCAAGGTGATGGTGACCTCGTAGAATGAGTTTGGGAGTGTTCCTTCCTCTGAAATTGTTTGGAAGAGTTTGAGAAGGATGGGTGTTAGCTCTTCTCTAAATGTTTGATCGAATTCGCCTGTGAAGCCATCTGGTCCTGGGCTTTTGTTTGTTGGAAGATTTTGAATCACAGTTTCAATTTCAGGGCTTGTGATTGGTCTATTCATATTTTCTATTTCTTCCTGATTCAGTCTTGGCAGGTTGTGCATTTCTAAGAATTTGTCCATTTCTTCCAGGTTGTCCATTTTATTGGCATCGAGTTGCTTGTAGTAATCTCTCATGATCTTTTGTATTTCTGCAGCGTCAGTTGTTACTTCTCCTTTTTCATTTCTAATTCTATTGATTTGAGTCTTCTCCCTTTTTTTCTTGATGAGTCTGGCTAATGGTTTGTCAATTCCTTAAGTTGATCTTTATGCACAGAATTAGTTCCTGTGAACATTACTACTCTTTCCAGAGATTTTCTAATAACTTGGGCCAGAACTGGTTACCGAGGAGCAAGGACCTAATTCCATGCCTCCACACCCTCCCACTGCACCGCACCACACGTCTTACCTCACAAGCTCTAACCTAAATCACAGAGGCACGCGTTTCGTGGACTAACCATGACCTCCCCTGGCGGCCTCAGGGGAGTGCTCACGTCCACTGACACCTCCCTTTAGTGTGTCAGCTCGTAGCGGCAGAGCTGGGGTGGGGGAGGTTTGTGATCTGGAGCTCAGCACATGCTCGGCAACATGTTTCTCATTTCCTTAGCATTCATGGCTTGCTCTCAGGAATCTGTCGAAAAGGAATAAAAACCACCTGAGAGTCCACATTACCAGATTATGAACTTTTCCCATAGGTTTGAATTGCTTACTTACCTGTTATAAATTAACCACAGCTTCATTTGACCACCAGGTCTTAAGTCTGTTGACAGTTTTCAGCATGACCGAATTGCTCATTTTTCTTGCTTTCAGAAATTGGCTTGGTTCTCTTTAGAGTTGGTGTAAACATGCCATGTAAGAAATGATTTCCACTTAATGGTACAACAGAATTATTGCTTTCTTAGATGTATGTGTAGTAAAAGTCAATATACACGTTTATATAATTTCTTTCCTCAAAATCTTATACTTAATTTGATATTTCTAAAAGTTGCACATGTAAGTCATGTGTATAACCTGCTAAAGTACTTTAACTGTGATCTTAAAAGTGAATAAAAAATATTTAATAGAAAATCAGAATATTGGGCTTCCCTGGTGGCGCAGTGGTTGAGAGTCCACCTGCCGATGCAGGGGACGCGGGTTCGTGCCCCGGTCCGGGAAGATCCTACATGCCGCGGAGTGGCTGGGCCCGTGAGCCATGGCTGCTGAGCCTACGCGTCCGGAGCCCGTGCTCCACAACGGGAGAGGCCACAGCAGTGAGAGGCCCGCGTACCGCAAAAAAATAAAAAATAAAAAAAAACTCAGAATATTTTAGTATTGCAAGAGTTCTGCAGCTCTTAATAGTTTGTAAATCCACTATCTCATTTGTAATTAACATTCTCAATTCTCTTACTCTATGCCTTTTTATAAGGGAATAGTTAAGACAACTTTCTTTGTTGAAAAGGGTATAAGGTATGACAAAGCCCTGAGATATTTCAGGAAATTGTATTTATTGAGAAACTGACCAAGAACCCACATTTTTCCCTGTTACTGTAAGAAGTCTCCAGAGAAAGATTTTCAAAGACTGTCAGTTCAGTTCTTCTCACTGGAAGAAGTCTGGCTATTTTGATCCCTAACTGAATTTACATAGATCATCTACATTTGACCATTCAGAGGTACTGAAGAACATTGCTTTTGTTCGGGACCATATGATGTATTTTAAAAGTTAAAGTTGAAACATAACATATAGTGCTTCTTTGCAAATATGAGTCCAAATAAGAACAGAAATCAGTCACTGTAGAAAAACATGTAGCCCAACAGAAATCTTGACTGGGCAAGGAAGCTTCACCTACTTCACCTAGGGACGAACCTGCGTCCCCTGCATCGGCAGGCGGACTCTCAAACACTGCACCACCAGGGAAGCCCTGAAGGGAATTTTTTATCCAAAGTTTATAATGAGTGTCTACAAATCAGTGAGAAAATTACAAATGCCCAGTTTAAAACTGGGCAAAAGATAAAGACAAGTTATTCACAGAGCAAACTGTATAAATAATAAATCAACACATAAAAAAATGTTCCACCTCACTAGAAATCAGGGAAAAGCCAATTTAAACATGAGATAGTATTTTTAACTTCAAATTGGGGGGGAAAACCGGAAGAGGGAGTGTTGAGGAAGGATTTGGGAACCAGTTCTTTACATATAGTACTGAGAAGGTTGTAAATTTCAGGGAAATTTGTGAAGGAACATTTCAAAAGTTTATACATCCAGCAGTTCTACTTCTATAAATCTTTCCTAGAGATATGTGTACCTGTGTGCAAATTTATATTTACAAAAAAATATTTTCCGCTGCATTGTTGGCAATGACAAAAAATTAGAAGGAACCCAAATTCCCATCAATATGAGTGGTTAAATGACAGTAGAGCCATACTCTAGAATGCTCAGCTTCCAGTAACCAGAATAAGCTCGACCAATGTGCACTGATGTGAAAAATTTCCAAGATACATCTTAACCCCCTTGGTAGTATTCTTTTTTTTTTTTTAATTTAATTAATTTATTTTTGTCTGTGTTGGGTCTTCATTTCTGTGCGTGGCTTTCTCTAGTTGCGGCAAGCAGGGGCCTCTCTTCATCACGGTGCGCGGGCCTCTCACTGTCACAGCCTCTCTTGGTGTGGAACACAAGCTCCAGACGCGCAGGCTCAGTAGTTGTGGCTCACGGGCCTAGTTGCTCCACGGCATGTGGGATCTTCCCAGACCAGGGCTCGAACCTGTGTCCCCTGCATTGACAGGTGGATTCTCAACCACTGCACCACCAGGGAAGCCCCGGTAGTATTCTTCATATCTTAAAATGTGCATACCTATGACACATAAATTCCATGTCTAATTTTCTGTCCTACAAACCTACGAAAAGCTACAGACTTCTGATCAATATCCCCCAAACTATTGTCAATTGTAAGAAGTATGTCCAAAAGAAAAAAAAAAAGAATCAGAAATCTGTTCAAAACCAGCAGATTTTAAAGAACTTATTATCCCCTCACCCACCTCTGTTCTGCTATAGCAACGCTGGAAGACTGCAACTAGGAAAGAGAGCAAGCCTAACTCCCACCTCAAATCTTGTCTCTCAACTACAGGGTATGACGAAGTCATTTAAAAAATATATTTAAAGGAGACTGAGCCCTTAGGTGAAAGACCCCAATAAGTTATTTCCCTAAAATAGACAGTAAATAAAGAATTTGGAATGAGTTGCAGGGGAAAGATGTGAAATCTCTTTCTTTGGGTCTTCTTAAAATTATAACATTCCCACATATGTCTGCAGTGTTTTAAATATTTTCCATTTATGTAGTAAACATTGAAAGACAGAAAGACAGAGGTTATTTCCAACTAGATGTTATCCTTTCCCCCCAATGGAACTATGCTTTCCTTTCTAGACACATGAGCTCTCCTTTTTCGAGTCTGAGATTGGAAGTTCTCATGGTTGAATTGTTAACACATTTTTCTTTATTTGGGTTGAGTTTGATCCAGCTACTCTGAAGACTATGGTTTCTTCACTAAAAATTGCTTCCATTGTAGATTTATCACCTGGTTGGCAAACACTGGATAACTTCAGGCACAAGAACATTACTCTGAACCTGGGTGTGGTCAGTGAGATAGAAACCAACATTATTTTTTCCTTCATGATATGAAATATACTCTATCTTTACTCCCAGGGTTTTGTCCAAAAAACTCATAAAACATAAATTGACTCTGACCTTCAGACTCCCATGTTCTCCTCCAATCTACACAGCAAAGTCTAAGTTCAATTACACCAAGACTGATGCCAAATTTCAAAAAACGAGAGCACCCTCCATTTCTGCTGGTGCCAGGTGTGTTGTTCCAGGTGCACAGAAGTATCTTAAAAAGTCTTAGTAAGTCTCATTCTACAATAAATAATTACTCAACAAGTTCTCTCTGGACCAGGGTATACTAAGCCAGTGTCTGCTTTCTATTGCAGGCGAAGAAGTTTGTGGTCTTTCATGGAGCTTCCGTTTACCAACCTGGAAATGGCATTCATTTTATTGGCTTTTGTTATCTTTTCCCTCTCTACTCTGGCTTCCATCTACACTGACCCGGATGAGAGGAATGAAGGTAAACAGAGAGAGCTCTTCATAAGAGTCCCCGTTTCCTTTCCCCACCCAATCATCTTTCTCTATGGTTTGATTTGGTTTAGTTTCTATTCTGTATGTGAGAATGAGTTTGTTTTGGGGTGTGCTGTGTGTGTGTGTGTGTGTATGAGAGAAAGGAGACAGAGAGACAGAGAAAGAGAGTTTTATTAAATAGCCTGAAATATCTACTCTGGCATTTTACCATTCTTTATTAAGAGAGGTTTGGAAATGGAAACGATTATTCACATGACTTTTAATCCCAGGATTTTGCAGGTCTTATGCCCTGAATTTTATATATATATATATATATATACATATATATATATATATATATGTATATGTATATATATAATTTTTCTTTCACCATCCTCCCATCACTGCCCCTCATCCCTGTCCCCCATGAGAAACTTAAAATGTGCAGAAAGCACAATATCTTTCAAAGTCATTAAAGGTAATTTTCACAGGCTAAATGCAAGTTCACAAGAAACAAATTCCATTATTGTATACATATATGGTGTGTGGAGGTGTGCGTTTTTGTTCAACTATAAATAAGAAGGAAAAGAATTAAAGGTGTTTTCCTAATGAGCTCTTGTCAAAGCCCAAACTTTCAAAAAAAATGTAGAAGCGTTTAAAAAACTCAACACCACATGTTTGCTTATTGCCAATCATAACAATTATTAGCAATAATATGTAATTTAAATGGCAGTTCTTGGTATTTCACTGTAGTTCAGGTCCTACCAAATTTCACACAAAATTACTGGTGACTGACCATTTTTGAGGGCAAAAATTATATATATATATATATATATATATATATATATATATATATATATGGCATATGCTAAGGAAATAATATATGTTTGTAGAGAATAAGATAAAATCATAAAAAGAAAACTGTGCTTCCTAAAATTGTGATACCTCTCCATCAATTTTTGGCTGTGAAAGAAGTGCTCTCTGTAAAAGACAATAGTATTCTCTGTCTTATAAACATACTACACTTAAAGAAGTAGAAAACAAGAAGCCACAGTAAACAGACATTTAATTTGTGCTGACATGAAGATTGGGAAGCATAACTGGAGTCCGTAAAGTCTTTTCCATGCTCCATATTGTTTTAGTTTAAGATGGGTTTGGCTGAAAGAAAGAGTAAGAGCAAAATTGCAGTTACTTTAACTAGAAGATAATGTCTTTCTCTCACACATAAAGGAAGCCTGGGGGTAGGAAGTTCCCTCCTGACACGACTCCCTGGTGTCCTGGACCCAGGCCACACTGTCTTGGTTCCCTCCCATCTCCTATGGCAGCTCCCATGTCCAGCACTGACCCAGCTGGCCCATCTTCCACTATCATCTATGCATGCCTGTCAGCAAGAAGAAGCAAGAGGGCACACCTCTGTCTTTTAAGAGTGCTCCCAGAACCTACACTCACCACTTCCCTTTGGCCAGAATTTAGTCCACGGACATACCCAAAGGAAAGCTGGGAAATGTAATAGTTATTCTGGGAGGCGTGTGCGGAGCAAAAACTTTGGGTTTTGTTCCTAAAGGAAGAGGGGTACAACCAGCAGTGTCTGCCAGACACGTAGACTCCTAACCATGCATTCACTACGGGGCTGGTAGTCATGAAATCGGGGAATATTTGAGCTAGAAGGAATGTTAAGAGAGCATCTGATTTACTGATGCTTAACCAGAACTGAATATCAGAAAGGCACCTCATACTTGGGGCCCATCACAAACCCAGCAAATACGCATTTCTGGGTGTCCCACCTGGCCACGTGTCTTTAAACAAGACCCCCTCCCCTCCCCCCCCCATTTTTCTAGCTTTCTTCTCTGGTTAAGAAGCATTGACCAACTATTCATATTTCAGATGTGACAACAGAGACCCACAAATGTTTAGTGAGTTTCTCAGGTGCTCAGTTAATTAGCAGAAGAGCCAAAACTAGAGCACAGACTCCCCGTTGCAAGTTCCTGCCCCTTCTCTGCACCCCTGTGATTCCCCAGTTATGATCTATGGACACGGAGAATCAGAAGACTGGGCCAGTCATAGAAATTTACCTTTCCTTTACACTTCTGTATTCCGTTTTTCATAAGTTCCTTTTTCTTCTCCTCTGTTCCTCCTATATCTGAGGTCTACTTTCCAAGCTAAAGCAATTCCTCCATTTGAATACTGTTCACTAACAGAACTAGACCCAGCTGCCCAAGAATTCTCATCGAAGAACACCCTTGCGTCCCTTCGTGACCACCAGGTCGGTGCCAAGCACAATTTTGCATGAAAGTACAAAATGTATACACTTTCCTAAATGTGGTAAGACCCAGGAGTAAAACCCACCTTCATTAAAATTGCAGGGCTATTTTAATCTCCTTTCTGGCACAAGCAGAGAATTGCAGGAGCCACAAAAATAAACTTAAGAGAGGCAGATTTAATTTCACATGTGTATTTAAAATCTGATAGACTCAGCTATGGGTAATGGAGAATCTAAATCTGAATGGGACTCAGCTCCTATGTCAGGGAGCTGATTGTCTCATGGAGGATTCAGTTGTATAACCAGAGCAGACCCAGTGAATGGGCTACCAGAGTTTTCAACTAAGGAGGATGGGGTCAGAACGGAAGCTCTTCCTTGGGGGTATTGCGGTGGGCTTCACGGAAGAGGTGGCCACCCTGATGCAGGTGATATTGACAGAGTAGGGTGGGTGGGGTGCATTCCAACTAAGAAAACAGCTTAAGGAAAATTACCTGACCGAAAAAAATGAAATGTATAAGAGGAAAAATCAGCTATAGTTTGGAATGTACCGTAAGTCCAACAAGGAATTGAACAGAACTGATCATTGGCCAGAATCTTCTCAAGTCCTTCAGAGGTCAGAAGACGAACAAAGCATTTTAACAGGGAGTCTCTTAAACTTAAGAGTTGGGTGCCTCTGACCTCAGCCTCCCACGTGAGAGCAAAGGCTCTCAAGCTCTAACTTGCACATAAGTCACCTAGAGATTTTATGAAAAAGTAGACTACTGTTCAGTAGGTCTGGGTGGGACCTGAGATTCTGCATTTCTAAGAAGCTTCCAGGTGACGACCATGGTCTAGAAGACGAGCCCAGCCACAGATGTGATACTTGCAGGCCCCAGGGGGCCAAGCTCATCTGTGTGCAGCAGGGGAGGCGGGAGCTTGGCTACGTGGCTGGGCGTCCACGTTCCGTCCCGTAAGCAAGGCCCTACAGGACACGGGGCAGACCCAGAGCTGGAGGGCAGGGCCTCAGCCTCCAGCCCAGCGCAGTCTTGCCTCAGGTCCTAACGTGTCAGGAGTGGGTGGATTAAGGTTTAAGAAAATATTTTATATGTTTAGAAGAGTTGAGAGTCATTCTTATTTTTTTAGGGAAGAACTTGTATTTAATTAGATTAATTAATTAATCATTTAAGTTGAAGTATAGTTGATTTACAATGTTGTGTTAGTTTTAGGTGTACAGCACAGTGATTCATATATATATATTCTTCTTCAGATTCTTTTCCATTATAGGTTATTACAAAATATTGAGTATAGTTCCCTGTGCTATAGAGTAGGTCCTTATTGTTTACGAGAGTCCCTCTTTAAACATCAGAATATTGGAGTGTACAGTGAAGCGGAGGCAGAGTGGCTCTGCGAGCTCCTCTCTCTCCACTTTCCCATAGAGAAGCCCTGACTGGCCGCTGAGGGCGGGCCACACACACGCCCTCGCGCCCGGCGAACCCGCGCGGTCACTATCATATGACACAGGCTTTGCTGCAGTTCATCTTCCTCCCTGTGTACTTTCCGTTTGCCTTCCTGGAATTCTGCTGCATCACAGAAGCTGGAAGTTCTGATGTTCCATTGAACTCACGATGGAAAGTCTTGACTTGACCGGTCAGAGTCATGAAAGGCAGTCATAGAAATAAAGATTATTCCGCAGAAGGAGAAGGAGCTGGAAAACGACCAAAACGAAAGTGCCTTCAGTGGCATCCATTGCTAGCAAAGAAACGTCTTGACTTTTCAGAAGAGGAAGAAGAGGAAGACGAAGAGGAGGATATTGATAAGGTTCAACTCCTTGGGGCCGCTGGTCTAGAGCAAGATGGTGAAACTGAAGATGATGAATCACCAGAACAGCGAGCCCGGAGACCAATGAATGCATTTCTCTTATTTTGCAAACGTCATCGCTCTCTTGTACGTCAGGAACACCCCAGGCTTGATAACCGAGGTGCTACCAAGATACTAGCTGATTGGTGGGCTGTTCTCGATCCAAAGGAAAAGCAGAAATACACAGACATGGCCAAGGAGTATAAACATGCATTTATGAAAGCAAATCCTGGCTACAAATGGTGTGCTACCACAGACAAGCCTGTGAGATCCCCAACATCCACTGTCAATCCACGGGAGAAACTATGGGCCTTCCCATCTGACTCTTCAAGAGCCTTGCCAAGCCCCAAGAAAACAAAGCCTGAAGAAATGCCTCAGCTTAACTTTGGGATGGCCGATCCTACTCAAATGGGAGGCCTGAGCATGCTGCTTTTAGCTGGAGAACATGTTCTTGGTACACCAGAGATATCCTCTGGCACTTGCAGGCCTGATGTTTCAGAATCCTCTGAATTGCGTCAGAAGTCACCATTATCTCAGTTTGCCGAGATATCTTCAGGTACCTCCCACCCTGATGTTCTGTCAAAACAATGTCAAGCATCAGCCTTGTTTCAGTTTGCAGAGATTTGTTCGAAGACTTCACAGTTGGGCGGTGCTGAACCTGTAAAACGCTGTGGAAAGTCTGCACTCTTTCAACTGGCAGAGATGTGCCTGGCATCAGAGGGGGTGAAAATGGAAGAATCAAAGCTCATAAAAGCCAAAGAATCAGATGGCGGGAGAATTCAAGAACTGGAGAAGGGCAAGGAAGAAAGAGAAATGAAAATGGAGAAAATAGATGAAGCCAGGTTCCAGAAAGAAGCAGAATTTGAAAAATCAGCTAAGGAAAATGTAAGAGATTCTAAGGAATTAAGAAATTTTGAGGAGCTGCGAATGGATGATATAATGGGTATAAAAATGGAAGCTCCTAAAGCAATTAAAAAGGAAGAATTAGAGGAAGATCAAAAAGGTAGTCACTTCCCTGATTTTTCTTACTCTGGCAGTAGCAAGACAATAATAAGCGATGTTCCCAGTAGAAAGGATCACATGTGCCATCCTCATGGCATTAGGATCATCGAGGATCCCACAGCATTAAGCAAACCAGAAAAGCTAAAAAAGGAAAAGAAGAAAACCAAAATGGATCGACATGGAAATGATAAATCCACACCCAAGAAGACTTGCCAAAAGAGGCAGTCCTCGGAATCTGATATCGAGAGTGTCATGTACACCATTGAAGCTGTTGCAAAGGGAGACTGGGGCATCGAGAAGCTTGGAGATACCCCTCGCAAGCAGGTCCATACATCCTTGAGTGGCAAGGGAAGCATTTTGGATGCCAAGCCACCAAAGAAGAGAGTGAAATCAAGAGAGAAGAAAATGTCAAAGGAGAAATCCTCAGACACCACCAAAGAGTCAAGACCTCAAGATTTTATCAGTATTTCTGCCAGCAAGAACATTTCTGGTGAGGTCCCAGAGGGTATAAAAGCAGAACCTTTGACCCCTACAGAGGATGCATTACCACCCAGTCTATCGGGACAGGCCAAGCCTGAGGACAGTGAGTGTCACAGAAAAATAGAGACTTGTGGCTCCCGGAAATCTGAGAGGTCTTGCAAAGGTGCTCTTTATAAAACCCTGGTGTCTGAGGGTATGCTCACCTCTCTGCGAGCTAATGTTGGCAGAGGGAAACGAAGGTCAGGAAAAGGAAAGTCCTCTGATCATGAAGAGTGTTGGCATGAAGAAAGCTGGACGTTTCACCAGAGTGGGACCAGTGGAAGCAAGAAGTTCAAGAAGACAAAGCCAGAGGAAGACTCTCTCCTTGGCTCAGCAAAGCTGGATGAAGAATTTGAAAAGAAATTCAACAGCCTCCCTCAGTATAGTCCTGTTACATTTGACCAGAAATGTGTACCTGTCCCAAGAAAAAAGAAGAAGACCGGACATATGTGCTCAGAACCGACCAAAACCAGCAAAGGTCCTTTCCAGTCTCAGAAAAAGAACTTATTCCACAAAATTGTCAGCAAATACAAGCACAACAAGGAGAAGCCTAATGTTCCGGAAAAAGGAAGTGGGGATAAATGGTCAAACAAGCAACTCTTCTTGGCTGCCATTCACCCTACAGAAGCCATATTTTCAGAAGACAGAAACACCACAGAGCCTGCTTATAAGGTTAAAAATGCCCCATCCATTCGCAACACTCCAGAGCCAACAACGGCGCAAGAGCCCTTGGTGGGCAGTCAAAAGAGAAAAGCCAGGAAAACCAAGATCACACACCTTGTCAGGACAGCAGATGGCCGGGTATCACCAGCAGGAGGTACTTTGGATGACAAACCAAAGGAACAACTGCAGAGGAGTCTTGTGAAGGTGACCGAGACAGGCTGCAATGACGAACGCTCACACAACCAAGAGGCCACGGAGACGTGGAGCAGCACCCCGGAGATGCCCGCCGTGTCTGCGTTCTTCAGCCTCGCTGTGCTGGCCGAAGTGGCCGCCATGGAACATGCATAGAAGTCAGAGATCAACTCCGCTCACCCATGATGGACAGCCAAAAGAAATGCCCCAGACTCCTGTACTTATTTCTTGCGCTGACCAGTGAAGCGCCCTTTACTTGTAAACCATTGTGCTTTACCTACTACCCTAGCCTTGTCTTTATTGAGAGATGCGAGTGAGTCCATGTGGTGGCAAATATAGACAGCAAACAAGGGCTTGTTGCCCTACACGGCCCAGATTCACTTGAAGCAGAAGTTGGCACCCTGGGCCAGTTTGTTCTTTCAGAACCCAGAGTCTTTGAGGGTGATGTTGTCTGTCTGATAATGAGCAGAAATGGGATGATCCTAGAGCTTTGCTTTCTATTGAAGGCTTTTGATGGTAATAGGTGGTAACTTGGTAAAAGGCTGCCTTTACTGTAGCTCATCCAGCGTCTCTTTTACCAACCAGAGAGTGTGAAACTAGTTTCATATATTACCTAGTTATTCTTTCAAAACAAAAACAAACAGCAAAAAAACAAAAACTGACACACTGCACTAGTTATTATTAGATATTCTTGGTCTTTTTTGTACGTGGAGGTTTATGTTCTAAGATGGTTTATATAATAGGTTATACCTACATTTATATTGTAGAATAATATTAAAAAGCCTCTTCCAGAGACTCCCAAACAGCACGGGCAGGCAGATGTACCGCTGTTAGCGGTGTATGCTCGGCCTTGTGGTCCATATATTCTGCACTTTTATATTTGCCAAGAGAGTGGTAGTTTGCTGGCAAAAAGAGAAAGAGAGAGAAGAAGAAAAATTACAGTTCTTACAAGCAGAAATTTTTTCTTAGCCTTGAGTGACCAAGAAGAATTTGCTTGGGTCAAATTGTGGCGAATATTTTCCCAGACAGGGGAAGAGTCCAGCAGATTACAGATTACTGATGTTTTCATGCCTTGAGGATTCTTTTATTTTTACACAAGGGTCTGAGTGACCAATGGATCGTTCATACAGACAAAAAAAGAAAAATAGTATTCAGAAGTGACCTTAGTATTACTTCACTATTCAGAACACATTGAAGACACACTCACTTTGTGTGGTCTTTGAGCTACAGCCCTTTTACATCCATCCCAGACAGACTGGACGGGTAGCAATTGCTATGCACAGCGTAATTGGCACTGCAGGTTTTTAGAGCCATTTTGAGTTTTTGTGGTTACGGAGGTATTGATGAGGGAGGTGTGCCTGACCAGAGTGGGACTCGCGGTTATAGATCCACCTGCAAGTTTCCTGTTTCCTTTTCATGTTTTGTTGCTTTTGAACATAAAACCAACTATACATATGCCAGTGCAACTGGATTAACTGGCTTAGAACATTCAACATATTGACTCCATCACCTGCCGTTCACAGTATCTTGTTTCTTAGCAACAGATGCAAAGTGATAAATCAAAATTAGTCGGCGGCTACAGATTTTACAGGGTATTTGTTCCATAGCACAAAGTATTTCCCCACTCTTGCATCACAGCACAAACTACCAAATTTTAAGTATTGGATTCCAGCAATAATTTTTACTGGTTTTCAAACTGGCGGAATTTTGATAGTGTTAGTTCAAGTTTGAAACTTTTGAATTAGATCTCTAAATGGTGACAGTTTACAAGGTTTTATCTAGCTATCTTATTTATACTTGACTGAATTGTAATGATGATTTTTTTTCTAATCGTAATTTGACCTAATAGCCATACAAAAAATGACTCTATTCGTACTGACTAGGTTTAGCTTTTCACGGTTGTAGATGTTACTTCAGTTTCGGTGCTGGAAACTATGTACCACATACTAACAGAATTGAAAAAGAACAGAGAGATTTGGGCTTTTTTTTTTTTTTTCAAAGCAGGTAAAGAGGGCATCAGGGCATTGGAACGGTGTCCTCAAAAATTCCTTGTGGGCATGGAGGAAGAAGGAACTAGTAAGCAAGGTTAATCAGAGGCAGAAGCTTAGCCCCATTCACACAGAAATAAATCAGGTGAGCAACCCCAGATTTTAGCATGATATTTTTACTATGATGCTGTTGTATTCATATTTTCTAAATTTCGAAACACAAAGTGAATGTTTGAAAATTGCTGGGTCCCAGTGTTGGTGGCTGTTGGAGTTTCTGGACCACTTGCTAGCAGTGATTTAAAAATTATAATTAGCTAAAATCCAAAAAAAAAATAAAACCAACAACAAAAATTGTTTGGTGCAGAACATGCACCTTGACAATGGCACTAACTTGTTATTCTCTAGAACATGTTAGAATAGGTCTATTTTTGCCAGTGCCCTCTCCTCCAGTCCTCTGATTACATTTCACTAGAGTTCCTTAACAGAGTGCTGTATATTCATGGGACCTTTTTTAAAAAGAAGCAAAACAAAAGATGACTTTTTTCTATGTGATTAATATATCTTACTTGATCTGCTTTTCCTAAACCTCAGTGGCTTTTCCCTTAGGCAGGGGTCGGGGTGGAGGGCAACCTACTGGATACGACTGTTTTCAGATACTTTAGAAAAAAAAAAAACCCACCTTCTTGTAGACATGCTTAATTTTTAAGCGGTTAGGCACTGAGAGTAGCAGAAATCCTGCAAAGCTTTATAGTCTTTTAGACACTCACCTTGTCATTTCTCTGAGTAATGTCTTGATTTCAAACATAGTGCTTTTCTCATGCCCTGAATCCACTGGAGAGGGGTGTTGGTATTTTCAGGTAACAACATTTGTGAGCACACATATTGCAGACCAACATGTAGTACCCTCCCCCATTTATCATTTTCATTTCACTTCTCTCATTCTTTTTTATTTTGGAAAATCATATTGCTATGGTGTGTACCTTAATCTGCCAGCAAACACCATCTACACTAACATTTGTCCCACAAGCATCCTCAAGAGAAAAAGTTGTTGCACCTTATGTATATCTCAAGCAAACCCAAATATGATGCTCTTCTGCCTTTGTTTTTTTTTTTTTTTTTTTTTTTTTTTCCTTTTTGCTGTATGCGGGCCTCTCACTGTTGTGGCCTCTCCCGTTGCGGAGCACAGGCTCCGGATGCGCAGGCCCAGCGGCCATGGCTCACGGGCCCAGCCGCTCCGCGGCATATGGGATCCTCCCAGACCGGGGCACGAACCCGTATCCCCTGCATCGGCAGGCGGACTCTCAACCACTGCGCCACCAGGGAGGCCCCTGCCTTTGTTTTATTCTAAATTGTTGTATCATATCTTTCTGAAACCATTCTGAATCTAGTTGAAATTCTCAATATTTATGCTTTTACCTTAATTTCTAGATTCAAACCTGTATATAAATCTTTTGAACAAAATTGTCCTAGCCCTTCTCTGTGTTGCTGGAAGTGGATGATTTAGTCTCAGATGGAGACACAGTACTGTTCCAGTTTTCTTTAGCCTTTTATTTATTTAGTTATTCTGGGTATTTTCCTATGTAATTTTGAAGTGTGTAGAGTATATTATAGTTACTGAAGCTGCAGCTCTAAGAAGCTGAGTGAAAGAGAGAAAATACTGTAAGACGCCCTTCTTAAGTGTTTATTTGTTTGGATAACTGTAATGAGGCCAGGAAAAGGCAAAAGGTCCCACAGCCACTTTGAAGACACAGGTTCTTATCCCCAAACTAGGTTAGGTCCCAGATTTTAGATCAAAATGGTGAATTCTTTAAAGCCCTCTTTTTTAAAAGGATATATCATACCATTGTAATTCTGACAGTCTTTGCCCCCCCGAAAATATATTTATTTAATTCCGTCAGATGAGCTTTCTACCAGTGCCCCCTCAAAGCCATGCTCAACTCATTCCCACGTTATCACTGTTATTATAGTTCCTGCCATTCAAACTGCTGCAGAGAAAAAAAGGGATGGAACACTATGAACAAAAAGGAGCATCTGAACGGGTCTGGTTATTTAGAATCCAACTTGTGTAATCCCTGTCACTCTCTTATCAAGTCAGATGCTACTCTGCCTGAGTCATAGAAAAGTTTGTTTGCACTCTGTAGTCCTTGGCTCATCCTCTGGAAGTGTTTGCACCTATGTAAAATCTCAAGCAGATTATAAATCAATACAGCACTAGGAGTAAGCTGAAAACTGAATGACATGTTTTGTTTAGACAGTTCCGGGGGAGGGATGGGGAATATCAAGTAACTCTGTTCCAAGTTTGACATTTGGCATTAATGTGAAGCAGTGGGACCATGCTGCCTGCTAAAGTACTGTATGAATCCTAAGTGTTCTGGAGACCAGCAGCTGGAGGCTGGAGGCCAGCATCCATACAGCAAAGGGGAAGCATCGCCGCTTCTTGGGGGAAAAGGAAGGAAGTCGTGCAAGGCCTGGAGTCATCATTTGTAAAGGGAAAGTCGGGGTGTACGTGATGCTGTGAGAAAGTTCACCGTTGATTGCACTGCTCCACAGAGCCCTCAGATAAGGCCAATCCTAATGGGCTACCTCGGCTTTAACGGTTAAGTCCAGTAAGTCCTGTTTCAAAGGTTTGTCTCTTTTTGCTTCTACCGTCAGTGCCACTGTTTTCCACTGCAGTGTTTTGACTTCCCAAACCACCTTCTCCGGAGAGAACAATGTATTGCTGAAAATGGGCAGTAGAAGCAAATGCTCTTATTACATTTGACCTATAAAGTATTCAGAGTGACTGCTAGGTGGGAATTCAAATTGAGCTTTCCCCACATAGGATCTTGTTTTGCACCTTATAAAGAGTGTACTAATTGTTAATTAGGTGTTGCTTTTATTTATACAAGCATTCCCAAAGAATTAGATTTGGATTTTGTGTTTCTTTGAGTTTGGGGATTTTTTGTTTTACAGTTATCTTATTTAGATTGACTAACATCATACTTACAATAAAAAAAGAAACAGTGGTTCAGTTCATCTTACCAGATATGTCTGGTGATGTATTCAGAGTCTGATGGACTGCTTTGCTTTTATGTAGTTTGGAAGTGATAATGAAGTTTATTATACCCCATATGAAATGACCTTGTCCTTTTCACTGGGGACATTATCTTACATTTTAGAAAAAGAAGCACCAAAAGAGTGAACAACAAGACAAGTACATTTGATTCCCCTCATACACCTCCATCTGTTTGTGCTACGCTTTCCTTAAAAATATAAACATAGGGCCTCCCTGGTGGCGCAGTGGTTGAGAGTCCGCCTGCCGATGCAGGGGATACGGGTTCGTGCCCTGGTCTGGGAGGATCCCATATGCCGCGGAGCGGCTGGGCCCGTGAGCCATGGCCGCTGGACCTGCGCATCCGGAGCCTGTGCTCCGCAACGGGAGAGGCCACAACAGTGAGAGGCCCGCGTACCGCAAAAAGAAAAAAAAAATATATATATAAACATACATTTTCTTCACACATACAAAAAGTTTCCTCTCCTGGCCAAATTTTATTTGTGGTGGTATGATTTATACTAATAACGGAAAAGAGGAAACCTTGTACTTAGAAGTTCGGTGGCCACTGTTTCCTTGTTGCAGTCAGTGGTCAAAATTGATCCTGCCCTGAAGTTGATCTTTTTAATTAATTAATTAATTAATTAATTTTTAAATTTTTTATTAGTTTCTGCTTACTAACAAAGTGAATCAGTCATACATATACATCTGTTCCCACATCCCTTCCCTCATGCATCTCCCTCCCTCCCACCCTCCCCATCCCACCCCTCCAGGCGGTCACAAAGCACCGAGCTGATCTCCCTGTGCTCTGCGGCTGCTTCCCACTGTCTATCTACCTTACGTTTGGTAGTGTATATATGTCCATGCCTCTCTTTCGCTTTGTCACAGCCTACCCTTCCCCCTCCCCATATCCTCAAGTCCATTCTCAAGTAGGTCTGTGTCTTTATGCCGGTTTTACCCCTAGGTTCTTCGTGACATTTTTTTTAATTCCATATATATGTGTTAGCATACGGTATTTGTCTTTCTCTTTCTGACTTACTTCACTCTGTATGACAGACTCTAGGTCTATCCACCTCATTACAAATAGCTCAGTTTCGTTTCTTTTTCTGGCTGAGTAATATTCCATTGTATATATGTGCCACATCTTCTTTATCCATTCATCGGATGATGGACACTTAGGTTGTTTCTATCTCCGGGCTATTGTGAATAGAGCTGCAATGAACATTTTGGTACATGTCTCTTTTTGAATTATGGTTTTCTCAGGGTATATGCCTCGTAGTGGGATTGCTGGGTCATATGGTAGTTCTATTTTTAGTTTTCTAAGGAACCTCCATACTGTTCTCCATAGTGGCTGTACCAATTCACATTCCCACCAGCAGTGCAAGAGTGTTCCCTTTTCTCCACACCCTCTCCAGCATTTATTGTTTCTAGATTTCTTGATGATGGCGATTCTGACTGGTGTGAGATGATATCTCATTGTAGTTTTGATGTGCATTTCTCTCATGATTAATGATGTTGAGCATCCTTTCATGTGTTTGTTGGCAGTCTGTATATCTTCTTTGGAGAAATGCCTATTTAAGTCTTCTGCCCATTTTTGGATTGGGTTGTTTGTTTTTTTGCTATTGAGCTGCATGAGCTGCTTATAAATTGTGGAGATTAATCCTTTGTCAGTTGCTTCATTTGCAAATATTTTCTCCCATGCTGAGGGTTGTCTTTTGGTCTTGTTTATGGTTTCCTTTGCTGTGCAAAAGCTTTGAAGTTTCATGAGGTCCCATTTGTTTATCTTTGTTTTTATTTCCATTTCTCTAGGAGGTGGGTCCAAAAGGATCTTGCTGTGATTTATGTCATAGAGTGTTCTGCCTATGTTTTCCTCTAAGAGTTTGATAGTTTCTGGCCTTACATTTAGGTCTTTAATCCATTTTGAGCTTATTTTTGTGTATGGTGTTAGGGAATGATCTAATCTCATACTTTTACATGTCCCTGTCCAGTTTTCCCAGCACCACTTATTGAAGAGGCTGTCCTTTCTCCACTGTACATTCCTGCCTCCTTTATCAAAGATAAGTTGACCTTACGTGCATGGGTTGGTCTCTGGGCTTTCTATCCTGTTCCATTGATCTATCTTTCTGTTTTTATGCCAGTACCACACTGTCTTGATTACTGTAGCTTTGTAGTATAGTCTGAAGTCAGGGAGCCTGATTCCTCCAGCTCCGTTTTTGGTTCTCAAGATTGCTTTGGCTATTCGGGGTCTTTTGTTTTTCCAAACAAATTTTGAAATTTTTTGTTCTAGTTCTGTGAAAAATGCCAGTGGTAGTTTGATAGGGATTGCATTGAATCTGTAGATTGCTTTGGGTAGTAGAGTCATTTTCACAATATTGATTCTTCCAATCCAGAAGCATGGTATATCTCTCCATCTATTTGTATCATCTTTAATCTCTTTCATCAGTGTCTTATAATTGTCTGCATACAGGTCTTTTGTCTCCTTAGGTAGGTTTATTCCTAGATATTTTATTCTTTTTGATGCAGTGGTAAATGGGAGTGTTTTCTTGATTTCATTTTCAGATGTTTCATCATTAGTGTAGAGGAATGCCAGAGATTTCTGTGCATTAATTTTGTATCCTGCTACTTTACCAAATTCATTGATTAGCTCTAGTAGTTTTCTGGTAGCATCTTTAGGATTCTCTATGTATAGTATCATGTCATCTGCAAACAGTGACAGCTTTACTTCTTCTTTTCCGATTTGGATTCCTTTTATTTCCTTTCCTTCTCTGATTGCTGTGGCTAAAACTTCCAAAAGTAGGTTGAATAAGAGTGGTGAGAGTGGGCAACCTTGTCTTGTTCTTGATCTTAGTGGAAATGGTTTCAGTTTTCCACCATTGAGGACAATGTTGGCTGTGGGTTTGTCATATATGGCCTTGATTAGGTTGAGGAAAGTTCCCTCTATGCCTACTTTCTGCAGGGTTTTTATCATAAATGGGTGTTGAATTTTGTCAAAAGCTTTCTCTGCATCTATTGAGATGATCATATGGTTTTTCTCCTTCAATTTGTTAATATGGTGTATCACATTGATTGATTTGCGTATACTGAGTAATCCTTGCATTCCTGGAATAAACCCCACTTGATCATGGTGTATGATCCTTTTAATGTGCTGTTGGATTCTGTTTGCTAGGATTTTGTTGAGGATTTTTGCATCTATGTTCATCAGTGATATTGGCCTGTCGTTTTCTTTCTTTGGGACATCCTTGCCTGGTTTTGGTATCAAGGTGATGGTGACCTCGTAGAATGAGTTTGGGAGTGTTCCTTCCTCTGAAATTGTTTGGAAGAGTTTGAGAAGGATGGGTGTTAGCTCTTCTCTAAATGTTTGATCGAATTCGCCTGTGAAGCCATCTGGTCCTGGGCTTTTGTTTGTTGGAAGATTTTGAATCACAGTTTCAATTTCAGGGCTTGTGATTGGTCTATTCATATTTTCTATTTCTTCCTGATTCAGTCTTGGCAGGTTGTGCATTTCTAAGAATTTGTCCATTTCTTCCAGGTTGTCCATTTTATTGGCATCGAGTTGCTTGTAGTAATCTCTCATGATCTTTTGTATTTCTGCAGCGTCAGTTGTTACTTCTCCTTTTTCATTTCTAATTCTATTGATTTGAGTCTTCTCCCTTTTTTTCTTGATGAGTCTGGCTAATGGTTTGTCAATTCCTTAAGTTGATCTTTATGCACAGAATTAGTTCCTGTGAACATTGCTACTCTTTCCAGAGATTTTCTAATAACTTGGGCCAGAACTGGTTACCGAGGAGCAAGGACCTAATTCCATGCCTCCACACCCTCCCACTGCACCGCACCACACGTCTTACCTCACAAGCTCTAACCTAAATCACAGAGGCACGCGTTTCGTGGACTAACCATGACCTCCCCTGGCGGCCTCAGGGGAGTGCTCACGTCCACTGACACCTCCCTTTAGTGTGTCAGCTCGTAGCGGCAGAGCTGGGGTGGGGGAGGTTTGTGATCTGGAGCTCAGCACATGCTCGGCAACATGTTTCTCATTTCCTTAGCATTCATGGCTTGCTCTCAGGAATCTGTCGAAAAGGAATAAAAACCACCTGAGAGTCCACATTACCAGATTATGAACTTTTCCCATAGGTTTGAATTGCTTACTTACCTGTTATAAATTAACCACAGCTTCATTTGACCACCAGGTCTTAAGTCTGTTGACAGTTTTCAGCATGACCGAATTGCTCATTTTTCTTGCTTTCAGAAATTGGCTTGGTTCTCTTTAGAGTTGGTGTAAACATGCCATGTAAGAAATGATTTCCACTTAATGGTACAACAGAATTATTGCTTTCTTAGATGTATGTGTAGTAAAAGTCAATATACACGTTTATATAATTTCTTTCCTCAAAATCTTATACTTAATTTGATATTTCTAAAAGTTGCACATGTAAGTCATGTGTATAACCTGCTAAAGTACTTTAACTGTGATCTTAAAAGTGAATAAAAAATATTTAATAGAAAATCAGAATATTGGGCTTCCCTGGTGGCGCAGTGGTTGAGAGTCCACCTGCCGATGCAGGGGACGCAGGTTCGTGCCCCGGTCCGGGAAGATCCTACATGCCGCGGAGTGGCTGGGCCCGTGAGCCATGGCTGCTGAGCCTACGCGTCCGGAGCCCGTGCTCCACAACGGGAGAGGCCACAGCAGTGAGAGGCCCGCGTACCGCAAAAAAATAAAAAATAAAAAAAACTCAGAATATTTTAGTATTGCAAGAGTTCTGCAGCTCTTAATAGTTTGTAAATCCACTATCTCATTTGTAATTAACATTCTCAATTCTCTTACTCTATGCCTTTTTATAAGGGAATAGTTAAGACAACTTTCTTTGTTGAAAAGGGTATAAGGTATGACAAAGCCCTGAGATATTTCAGGAAATTGTATTTATTGAGAAACTGACCAAGAACCCACATTTTTCCCTGTTACTGTAAGAAGTCTCCAGAGAAAGATTTTCAAAGACTGTCAGTTCAGTTCTTCTCACTGGAAGAAGTCTGGCTATTTTGATCCCTAACTGAATTTACATAGATCATCTACATTTGACCATTCAGAGGTACTGAAGAACATTGCTTTTGTTCTGGACCATATGATGTATTTTAAAAGTTAAAGTTGAAACATAACATATAGTGCTTCTTTGCAAATATGAGTCCAAATAAGAACAGAAATCAGTCACTGTAGAAAAACATGTAGCCCAACAGAAATCTTGACTGGGCAAGGAAGCTTCACCTACTTCACCTAGGGACGAACCCGCGTCCCCTGCATCGGCAGGCGGACTCTCAAACACTGCACCACCAGGGAAGCCCTGAAGGGAATTTTTTATCCAAAGTTTATAATGAGTGTCTACAAATCAGTGAGAAAATTACAAATGCCCAGTTTAAAACTGGGCAAAAGATAAAGACAAGTTATTCACAGAGCAAACTGTATAAATAATAAATCAACACATAAAAAAATGTTCCACCTCACTAGAAATCAGGGAAAAGCCAAATTAAACATGAGATAGTATTTTTAACTTCAAATTGGGGGGGAAAACCGGAAGAGGGAGTGTTGAGGAAGGATTTGGGAACCAGTTCTTTACATATAGTACTGAGAAGGTTGTAAATTTCAGGGAAATTTGTGAAGGAACATTTCAAAAGTTTATACATCCAGCAGTTCTACTTCTATAAATCTTTCCTAGAGATATGTGTACCTGTGTGCAAATTTATATTTACAAAAAAATATTTTCCGCTGCATTGTTGGCAATGACAAAAAATTAGAAGGAACCCAAATTCCCATCAATATGAGTGGTTAAATGACAGTAGAGCCATACTCTAGAATGCTCAGCTTCCAGTAACCAGAATAAGCTCGACCAATGTGCACTGATGTGAAAAATTTCCAAGATACATCTTAACCCCCTTCGTAGTATTCTTTGTTTTTTTTTAATTTAATTAATTTATTTTTGTCTGTGTTGGGTCTTCGTTTCTGTGCGTGGCTTTCTCTAGTTGCGGCAAGCAGGGGCCTCTCTTCATCACGGTGCGCGGGCCTCTCACTGTCACAGCCTCTCTTGGTGTGGAACACAAGCTCCAGACGCGCAGGCTCAGTAGTTGTGGCTCACGGGCCTAGTTGCTCCAAGGCATGTGGGATCTTCCCAGACCAGGGCTCGAACCCGTGTCCCCTGCATTGACAGGTGGATTCTCAACCACTGCACCACCAGGGAAGCCCCGGTAGTATTCTTCATATCTTAAAATGTGCATACCTATGACACATAAATTCCATGTCTAATTTTCTGTCCTACAAACCTACGAAAAGCTACAGACTTCTGATCAATATCCCCCAAACTATTGTCAATTGTAAGAAGTATGTCCAAAAGAAAAAAAAAAGAATCAGAAATCTGTTCAAAACCAGCAGATTTTAAAGAACTTATTATCCCCTCACCCACCTCTGTTCTGCTATAGCAACGCTGGAAGACTGCAACTAGGAAAGAGAGCAAGCCTAACTCCCACCTCAAATCTTGTCTCTCAACTACAGGGTATGACGAAGTCATTTAAAAAATATATTTAAAGGAGACTGAGCCCTTAGGTGAAAGACCCCAATAAGTTATTTCCCTAAAATAGACAGTAAATAAAGAATTTGGAATGAGTTGCAGGGGAAAGATGTGAAATCTCTTTCTTTGGGTCTTCTTAAAATTATAACATTCCCACATATGTCTGCAGTGTTTTAAATATTTTCCATTTATGTAGTAAACATTGAAAGACAGAAAGACAGAGGTTATTTCCAACTAGATGTTATCCTTTCCCCCCAATGGAACTATGCTTTCCTTTCTAGACACATGAGCTCTCCTTTTTCGAGTCTGAGATTGGAAGTTCTCATGGTTGAATTGTTAACACATTTTTCTTTATTTGGGTTGAGTTTGATCCAGCTACTCTGAAGACTATGGTTTCTTCACTAAAAATTGCTTCCATTGTAGATTTATCACCTGGTTGGCAAACACTGGATAACTTCAGGCACAAGAACATTACTCTGAACCTGGGTGTGGTCAGTGAGATAGAAACCAACATTATTTTTTCCTTCATGATATGAAATATACTCTATCTTTACTCCCAGGGTTTTGTCCAAAAAACTCATAAAACATAAATTGACTCTGACCTTCAGACTCCCATGTTCTCCTCCAATCTACACAGCAAAGTCTAAGTTCAATTACACCAAGACTGATGCCAAATTTCAAAAAACGAGAGCACCCTCCATTTCTGCTGGTGCCAGGTGTGTTGTTCCAGGTGCACAGAAGTATCTTAAAAAGTCTTAGTAAGTCTCATTCTACACTAAATAATTACTCAACAAGTTCTCTCTGGACCAGGGTATACTAAGCCAGTGTCTGCTTTCTATTGCAGGCGAAGAAGTTTGTGGTCTTTCATGGAGCTTCCGTTTACCAACCTGGAAATGGCATTCATTTTATTGGCTTTTGTTATCTTTTCCCTCTCTACTCTGGCTTCCATCTACACTGACCCGGATGAGAGGAATGAAGGTAAACAGAGAGAGCTCTTCATAAGAGTCCCCGTTTCCTTTCCCCACCCAATCATCTTTCTCTATGGTTTGATTTGGTTTAGTTTCTATTCTGTATGTGAGAATGAGTTTGTTTTGGGGTGTGCTGTGTGTGTGTGTGTGTGTATGAGAGAAAGGAGACAGAGAGACAGAGAAAGAGAGTTTTATTAAATAGCCTGAAATATCTACTCTGGCATTTTACCATTCTTTATTAAGAGAGGTTTGGAAATGGAAACGATTATTCACATGACTTTTAATCCCAGGATTTTGCAGGTCTTATGCCCTGAATTTTATATATATATATATATATATATATATACATATATATATATATATATATGTATATGTATATATATAATTTTTCTTTCACCATCCTCCCATCACTGCCCCTCATCCCTGTCCCCCATGAGAAACTTAAAATGTGCAGAAAGCACAATATCTTTCAAAGTCATTAAAGGTAATTTTCACAGGCTAAATGCAAGTTCACAAGAAACAAATTCCATTATTGTATACATATATGGTGTGTGGAGGTGTGCGTTTTTGTTCAACTATAAATAAGAAGGAAAAGAATTAAAGGTGTTTTCCTAATGAGCTCTTGTCAAAGCCCAAACTTTCAAAAAAAATGTAGAAGCGTTTAAAAAACTCAACACCACATGTTTGCTTATTGCCAATCATAACAATTATTAGCAATAATATGTAATTTAAATGGCAGTTCTTGGTATTTCACTGTAGTTCAGGTCCTACCAAATTTCACACAAAATTACTGGTGACTGACCATTTTTGAGGGCAAAAATTATATATATATATATATATATATATATATATATATATATATATATGGCATATGCTAAGGAAATAATATATGTTTGTAGAGAATAAGATAAAATCATAAAAAGAAAACTGTGCTTCCTAAAATTGTGATACCTCTCCATCAATTTTTGGCTGTGAAAGAAGTGCTCTCTGTAAAAGACAATAGTATTCTCTGTCTTATAAACATACTACACTTAAAGAAGTAGAAAACAAGAAGCCACAGTAAACAGACATTTAATTTGTGCTGACATGAAGATTGGGAAGCATAACTGGAGTCCGTAAAGTCTTTTCCATGCTCCATATTGTTTTAGTTTAAGATGGGTTTGGCTGAAAGAAAGAGTAAGAGCAAAATTGCAGTTACTTTAACTAGAAGATAATGTCTTTCTCTCACACATAAAGGAAGCCTGGGGGTAGGAAGTTCCCTCCTGACACGACTCCCTGGTGTCCTGGACCCAGGCCACACTGTCTTGGTTCCCTCCCATCTCCTATGGCAGCTCCCATGTCCAGCACTGACCCAGCTGGCCCATCTTCCACTATCATCTATGCATGCCTGTCAGCAAGAAGAAGCAAGAGGGCACACCTCTGTCTTTTAAGAGTGCTCCCAGAACCTACACTCACCACTTCCCTTTGGCCAGAATTTAGTCCACGGACATACCGAAAGGAAAGCTGGGAAATGTAATAGTTATTCTGGGAGGCGTGTGCGGAGCAAAAACTTTGGGTTTTGTTCCTAAAGGAAGAGGGGTACAACCAGCAGTGTCTGCCAGACACGTAGACTCCTAACCATGCATTCACTACGGGGCTGGTAGTCATGAAATCGGGGAATATTTGAGCTAGAAGGAATGTTAAGAGAGCATCTGATTTACTGATGCTTAACCAGAACTGAATATCAGAAAGGCACCTCATACTTGGGGCCCATCACAAACCCAGCAAATACGCATTTCTGGGTGTCCCACCTGGCCACGTGTCTTTAAACAAGACCCCCTCCCCTCCCCCCCCCATTTTTCTAGCTTTCTTCTCTGGTTAAGAAGCATTGACCAACTATTCATATTTCAGATGTGACAACAGAGACCCACAAATGTTTAGTGAGTTTCTCAGGTGCTCAGTTAATTAGCAGAAGAGCCAAAACTAGAGCACAGACTCCCCGTTGCAAGTTCCTGCCCCTTCTCTGCACCCCTGTGATTCCCCAGTTATGATCTATGGACACGGAGAATCAGAAGACTGGGCCAGTCATAGAAATTTACCTTTCCTTTACACTTCTGTATTCCGTTTTTCATAAGTTCCTTTTTCTTCTCCTCTGTTCCTCCTATATCTGAGGTCTACTTTCCAAGCTAAAGCAATTCCTCCATTTGAATACTGTTCACTAACAGAACTAGACCCAGCTGCCCAAGAATTCTCATCGAAGAACACCCTTGCGTCCCTTCGTGACCACCAGGTCGGTGCCAAGCACAATTTTGCATGAAAGTACAAAATGTATACACTTTCCTAAATGTGGTAAGACCCAGGAGTAAAACCCACCTTCATTAAAATTGCAGGGCTATTTTAATCTCCTTTCTGGCACAAGCAGAGAATTGCAGGAGCCACAAAAATAAACTTAAGAGAGGCAGATTTAATTTCACATGTGTATTTAAAATCTGATAGACTCAGCTATGGGTAATGGAGAATCTAAATCTGAATGGGACTCAGCTCCTATGTCAGGGAGCTGATTGTCTCATGGAGGATTCAGTTGTATAACCAGAGCAGACCCAGTGAATGGGCTACCAGAGTTTTCAACTAAGGAGGATGGGGTCAGAACGGAAGCTCTTCCTTGGGGGTATTGCGGTGGGCTTCACGGAAGAGGTGGCCACCCTGATGCAGGTGATATTGACAGAGTAGGGTGGGTGGGGTGCATTCCAACTAAGAAAACAGCTTAAGGAAAATTACCTGACCGAAAAAAATGAAATGTATAAGAGGAAAAATCAGCTATAGTTTGGAATGTACCGTAAGTCCAACAAGGAATTGAACAGAACTGATCATTGGCCAGAATCTTCTCAAGTCCTTCAGAGGTCAGAAGACGAACAAAGCATTTTAACAGGGAGTCTCTTAAACTTAAGAGTTGGGTGCCTCTGACCTCAGCCTCCCACGTGAGAGCAAAGGCTCTCAAGCTCTAACTTGCACATAAGTCACCTAGAGATTTTATGAAAAAGTAGACTACTGTTCAGTAGGTCTGGGTGGGACCTGAGATTCTGCATTTCTAAGAAGCTTCCAGGTGACGACCATGGTCTAGAAGACGAGCCCAGCCACAGATGTGACACTTGCAGGCCCCAGGGGGCCAAGCTCATCTGTGTGCAGCAGGGGAGGCGGGAGCTTGGCTACGTGGCTGGGCGTCCACGTTCCGTCCCGTAAGCAAGGCCCTACAGGACACGGGGCAGACCCAGAGCTGGAGGGCAGGGCCTCAGCCTCCAGCCCAGCGCAGTCTTGCCTCAGGTCCTAACGTGTCAGGAGTGGGTGGATTAAGGTTTAAGAAAATATTTTATATGTTTAGAAGAGTTGAGAGTCATTCTTATTTTTTTAGGGAAGAACTTGTATTTAATTAGATTAATTAATTAATCATTTAAGTTGAAGTATAGTTGATTTACAATGTTGTGTTAGTTTTAGGTGTACAGCACAGTGATTCATATATATATATTCTTCTTCAGATTCTTTTCCATTATAGGTTATTACAAAATATTGAGTATAGTTCCCTGTGCTATAGAGTAGGTCCTTATTGGTTACGAGAGTCCCTCTTTAAACATCAGAATATTGGAGTGTACAGTGAAGCGGAGGCAGAGTGGCTCTGCGAGCTCCTCTCTCTCCACTTTCCCATAGAGAAGCCCTGACTGGCCGCTGAGGGCGGGCCACACACACGCCCTCGCGCCCGGCGAACCCGCGCGGTCACTATCATATGACACAGGCTTTGCTGCAGTTCATCTTCCTCCCTGTGTACTTTCCGTTTGCCTTCCTGGAATTCTGCTGCATCACAGAAGCTGGAAGTTCTGATGTTCCATTGAACTCACGATGGAAAGTCTTGACTTGACCGGTCAGAGTCATGAAAGGCAGTCATAGAAATAAAGATTATTCCGCAGAAGGAGAAGGACCTGGAAAACGACCAAAACGAAAGTGCCTTCAGTGGCATCCATTGCTAGCAAAGAAACTTCTTGACTTTTCAGAAGAGGAAGAAGAGGAAGACGAAGAGGAGGATATTGATAAGGTTCAACTCCTTGGGGCCGCTGGTCTAGAGCAAGATGGTGAAACTGAAGATGATGAATCACCAGAACAGCGAGCCCGGAGACCAATGAATGCATTTCTCTTATTTTGCAAACGTCATCGCTCTCTTGTACGTCAGGAACACCCCAGGCTTGATAACCGAGGTGCTACCAAGATACTAGCTGATTGGTGGGCTGTTCTCGATCCAAAGGAAAAGCAGAAATACACAGACATGGCCAAGGAGTATAAACATGCATTTATGAAAGCAAATCCTGGCTACAAATGGTGTGCTACCACAGACAAGCCTGTGAGATCCCCAACATCCACTGTCAATCCACGGGAGAAACTATGGGCCTTCCCATCTGACTCTTCAAGAGCCTTGCCAAGCCCCAAGAAAACAAAGCCTGAAGAAATGCCTCAGCTTAACTTTGGGATGGCCGATCCTACTCAAATGGGAGGCCTGAGCATGCTGCTTTTAGCTGGAGAACATGTTCTTGGTACACCAGAGATATCCTCTGGCACTTGCAGGCCTGATGTTTCAGAATCCTCTGAATTGCGTCAGAAGTCACCATTATCTCAGTTTGCCGAGATATCTTCAGGTACCTCCCACCCCGATGTTCCGTCAAAACAATGTCAAGCATCAGCCTTGTTTCAGTTTGCAGAGATTTGTTCGAAGACTTCACAGTTGGGTGGTGCTGAACCTGTAAAACGCTGTGGAAAGTCTGCACTCTTTCAACTGGCAGAGATGTGCCTGGCATCAGAGGGGGTGAAAATGGAAGAGTCAAAGCTCATAGAAGCCAAAGAATCAGATGGCGGAAGAATTCAAGAACTGGAGAAGGGCAAGGAAGAAAGAGAAATGAAAATGGAGAAAATAGATGAAGCCAGGTTCCAGAAAGAAGCAGAATTTGAAAAATCAGCTAAGGAAAATGTAAGAGATTCTAAGGAATTAAGAAATTTTGAGGAGCTGCGAATGGATGATATAATGGGTATAAAAATGGAAGCTCCTAAAGCAATTAAAAAGGAAGAATTAGAGGAAGATCAAAAAGGTAGTCACTTCCCTGATTTTTCTTACTCTGGCAGTAGCAAGACAATAATAAGCGATGTTCCCAGTAGAAAGGATCACATGTGCCATCCTCATGGCATTAGGATCATCGAGGATCCCACAGCATTAAGCAAACCAGAAAAGCTAAAAAAGGAAAAGAAGAAAACCAAAATGGATCGACATGGAAATGATAAATCCACACCCAAGAAGACTTGCCAAAAGAGGCAGTCCTCGGAATCTGATATCGAGAGTGTCATGTACACCATTGAAGCTGTTGCAAAGGGAGACTGGGGCATCGAGAAGCTTGGAGATACCCCTCGCAAGCAGGTCCATACATCCTCGAGTGGCAAGGGAAGCATTTTGGATGCCAAGCCACCAAAGAAGAGAGTGAAATCAAGAGAGAAGAAAATGTCAAAGGAGAAATCCTCAGACACCACCAAAGAGTCAAGACCTCAAGATTTTATCAGTATTTCTGCCAGCAAGAACATTTCTGGTGAGGTCCCAGAGGGTATAAAAGCAGAACCTTTGACCCCTACGGAGGATGCATTACCACCCAGTCTATCGGGACAGGCCAAGCCTGAGGACAGTGAGTGTCACAGAAAAATAGAGACTTGTGGCTCCCGGAAATCTGAGAGGTCTTGCAAAGGTGCTCTTTATAAAACCCTGGTGTCTGAGGGTATGCTCACCTCTCTGCGAGCTAATGTTGGCAGAGGGAAACGAAGGTCAGGAAAAGGAAAGTCCTCTGATCATGAAGAGTGTTGGCATGAAGAAAGCTGGACGTTTCACCAGAGTGGGACCAGTGGAAGCAAGAAGTTCAAGAAGACAAAGCCAGAGGAAGACTCTCTCCTTGGCTCAGCAAAGCTGGATGAAGAATTTGAAAAGAAATTCAACAGCATCCCTCAGTATAGTCCTGTTACATTTGACCAGAAATGTGTACCTGTCCCAAGAAAAAAGAAGAAGACCGGACATATGTGCTCAGAACCGACCAAAACCAGCAAAGGTCCTTTCCAGTCTCAGAAAAAGAACTTATTCCACAAAATTGTCAGCAAATACAAGCACAACAAGGAGAAGCCTAATGTTCCGGAAAAAGGAAGTGGGGATAAATGGTCAAACAAGCAACTCTTCTTGGCTGCCATTCACCCTACAGAAGCCATATTTTCAGAAGACAGAAACACCACAGAGCCTGCTTATAAGGTTAAAAATGCCCCATCCATTCGCAACACTCCAGAGCCAACAACGGCGCAAGAGCCCTTGGTGGGCAGTCAAAAGAGAAAAGCCAGGAAAACCAAGATCACACACCTTGTCAGGACAGCAGATGGCCGGGTATCACCAGCAGGAGGTACTTTGGATGACAAACCAAAGGAACAACTGCAGAGGAGTCTTGTGAAGGTGACCGAGACAGGCTGCAATGACGAACGCTCACACAACCGAGAGTCCACGGAGACGCGGAGCAGCACCCCGGAGATGCCCGCCGTGTCTGCGTTCTTCAGCCTCGCTGTGCTGGCCGAAGTGGCCGCCATGGAACATGCATAGAAGTCAGAGATCAACTCCGCTCACCCATGATGGACAGCCAAAAGAAATGCCCCAGACTCCTGTACTTATTTCTTGCGCCGACCAGTGAAGCACCCTTTACTTGTAAACCATTGTGCTTTACCTACTACCCTAGCCTTGTCTTTATTGAGAGATGCGAGTGAGTCCATGTGGTGGCAAATACAGACAGCAAACAAGGGCTTGTTGCCCTACACGGCCCAGATTCACTTGAAGCAGAAGTTGGCACCCTGGGCCAGTTTGTTCTTTCAGAACCCAGAGTCTTTGAGGGTGATGTTGTCTGTCTGATAATGAGCAGAAATGGGATGATCCTAGAGCTTTGCTTTCTATTGAAGGCTTTTGATGGTAATAGGTGGTAACTTGGTAAAAGGCTGCCTTTACTGTAGCTCATCCAGCGTCTCTTTTACCAACCAGAGAGTGTGAAACTAGTTTCATATATTACCTAGTTATTCTTTCAAAACAAAAACAAACAGCAAAAAAACAAAAACTGACACACTGCACTAGTTATTATTAGATATTCTTGGTCTTTTTTGTACGTGGAGGTTTATGTTCTAAGATGGTTTATATAATAGGTTATACCTACATTTATATTGTAGAATAATATTAAAAAGCCTCTTCCAGAGACTCCCAAACAGCACGGGCAGGCAGATGTACCGCTGTTAGCGGTGTATGCTCGGCCTTGTGGTCCATATATTCTGCACTTTTATATTTGCCAAGAGAGTGGTAGTTTGCTGGCAAAAAGAGAAAGAGAGAGAAGAAGAAAAATTACAGTTCTTACAAGCAGAAATTGTTTCTTAGCCTTGAGTGACCAAGAAGAATTTGCTTGGGTCAAATTGTGGCGAATATTTTCCCAGACAGGGGAAGAGTCCAGCAGATTACAGATTACTGATGTTTTCATGCCTTGAGGATTCTTTTATTTTTACACAAGGGTCTGAGTGACCAATGGATCGTTCATACAGACAAAAAAAGAAAAATAGTATTCAGAAGTGACCTTAGTATTACTTCACTATTCAGAACACATTGAAGACACACTCACTTTGTGTGGTCTTTGAGCTACAGCCCTTTTACATCCATCCCAGACAGACTGGACGGGTAGCAATTGCTATGCACAGCGTAATTGGCACTGCAGGTTTTTAGAGCCATTTTGAGTTTTTGTGGTTACGGAGGTATTGATGAGGGAGGTGTGCCTGACCAGAGTGGGACTCGCGGTTATAGATCCACCTGCAAGTTTCCTGTTTCCTTTTCATGTTTTGTTGCTTTTGAACATAAAACCAACTATACATATGCCAGTGCAACTGGATTAACTGGCTTAGAACATTCAACATATTGACTCCATCACCTGCCGTTCACAGTATCTTGTTTCTTAGCAACAGATGCAAAGTGATAAATCAAAATTAGTCGGCGGCTACAGATTTTACAGGGTATTTGTTCCATAGCACAAAGTATTTCCCCACTCTTGCATCACAGCACAAACTACCAAATTTTAAGTATTGGATTCCAGCAATAATTTTTACTGGTTTTCAAACTGGCGGAATTTTGATAGTGTTAGTTCAAGGTTGAAACTTTTGAATTAGATCTCTAAATGGTGACAGTTTACAAGGTTTTATCTAGCTATCTTATTTATACTTGACTGAATTGTAATGATGATTTTTTTTCTAATCGTAATTTGACCTAATAGCCATACCAAAAACTGACTCTATTAGTACTGACTAGGTTTAGCTTTTCACGGTTGTAGATGTTACTTCAGTTTCGCTGCTGGAAACTATGTACAACATACTAACAGAATTGAAAAAGAACAGAGAGATTTGGGCTTTTTTTTTTTTCAAAGCAGGTAAAGAGGGCATCAGGGCATTGGAACGGTGTCCTCAAAAATGCATATTCCTTGTGGGCATGGAGGAAGAAGGAACTAGTAAGCAAGGTTAATCAGAGGCAGAAGCTTAGCCCCATTCACACAGAAATAAATCAGGTGAGCAACCCCAGATTTTAGCATGATATTTTTACTATGATGCTGTTGTATTCATATTTTCTAAATTTCGAAACACAAAGTGAATGTTTGAACATTGCTGGGTCCCAGTGTTGGTGGCTGTTGGAGTTTCTGGACCACTTGCTAGCAGTGATTTAAAAATTATAATTAGCTAAAATCCAAAAAAAATAAATAAAATCAACAAAAAAAGTTGTTTGGTGCAGAACATGCACCTTGACAATGGCACTAACTTGTTATCCTCTAGAACATGTTAGAATAGGTCTATTTTTGCCAGTGCCCTCTCCTCCAGTCCTCTGATTACATTTCACTAGAGTTCCTTAACAGAGTGCTGTATATTCATGGGACCTTTTTTAAAAAGAAGCAAAACAAAAGATGACTTTTTTCTATGTGATTAATATATCTTACTTGATCTGCTTTTCCTAAACCTCAGTGGCTTTTCCCTTAGGCAGGGGTCGGGGTGGAGGGCAACCTACTGGATACGACTGTTTTCAGATACTTTAGAAAAAAAAAAACCCACCTTCTTGTAGACATGCTTAATTTTTAAGCGGTTAGGCACTGAGAGTAGCAGAAATCCTGCAAAGCTTTATAGTCTTTTAGACACTCACCTTGTCATTTCTCTGAGTAATGTCTTGATTTCAAACATAGTGCTTTTCTCATGCCCTGAATCCACTGGAGAGGGGTGTTGGTATTTTCAGGTAACAACATTTGTGAGCACACATATTGCAGACCAACATGTAGTACCCTCCCCCATTTATCATTTTCATTTCACTTCTCTCATTCTTTTTTATTTTGGAAAATCATATTGCTATGGTGTGTACCTTAATCTGCCAGCAAACACCATCTACACTAACATTTGTCCCACAAGCATCCTCAAGAGAAAAAGTTGTTGCACCTTATGTATATCTCAAGCAAACCCAAATATGATGCTCTTCTGCCTTTGTTTTATTCTAAATTGTTGTATCATATCTTTCTGAAACCATTCTGAATCTAGTTGAAATTCTCAATATTTATGCTTTTACCTTAATTTCTAGATTCAAACCTGTATATAAATCTTTTGAACAAAATTGTCCTAGCCCTTCTCTGTGTTGCTGGAAGTGGATGATTTAGTCTCAGATGGAGACACAGTACTGTTCCAGTCTTCTTTAGCCTTTTATTTATTTAGTTATTCTGGGTATTTTCCTATGTAATTTTGAAGTGTGTAGAGTATATTATAGTTACTGAAGCTGCAGCTCTAAGAAGCTGAGTGAAAGAGAGAAAATACTGTAAGACGCCCTTCTTAAGTGTTTATTTGTTTGGATAACTGTAATGAGGCCAGGAAAAGGCAAAAGGTCCCACAGCCACTTTGAAGACACAGGTTCTTATCCCCAAACTAGGTTAGGTCCCAGATTTTAGATCAAAATGGTGAATTCTTTAAAGCCCTCTTTTTTAAAAGGATATATCATACCATTGTAATTCTGACAGTCTTTGCCCCCCCGAAAATATATTTATTTAATTCCGTCAGATGAGCTTTCTACCAGTGCCCCCTCAAAGCCATGCTCAACTCATTCCCACGTTATCACTGTTATTATAGTTCCTGCCATTCAAACTGCTGCAGAGAAAAAAAGGGATGGAACACTATGAACAAAAAGGAGCATCTGAACGGGTCTGGTTATTTAGAATCCAACTTGTGTAATCCCTGTCACTCTCTTATCAAGTCAGATGCTACTCTGCCTGAGTCATAGAAAAGTTTGTTTGCACTCTGTAGTCCTTGGCTCATCCTCTGGAAGTGTTTGCACCTATGTAAAATCTCAAGCAGATTATAAATCAATACAGCACTAGGAGTAAGCTGAAAACTGAATGACATGTTTTGTTTAGACAGTTCCGGGGGAGGGATGGGGAATATCAAGTAACTCTGTTCCAAGTTTGACATTTGGCATTAATGTGAAGCAGTGGGACCATGCTGCCTGCTAAAGTACTGTATGAATCCTAAGTGTTCTGGAGACCAGCAGCTGGAGGCTGGAGGCCAGCATCCATACAGCAAAGGGGAAGCATCGCCGCTTCTTGGGGGAAAAGGAAGGAAGTCGTGCAAGGCCTGGAGTCATCATTTGTAAAGGGAAAGTCGGGGTGTACGTGATGCTGTGAGAAGGTTCACCGTTGATTGCACTGCTCCACAGAGCCCTCAGATAAGGCCAATCCTAATGGGCTACCTCGGCTTTAACGGTTAAGTCCAGTAAGTCCTGTTTCAAAGGTTTGTCTTTTTTTGCTTCTACCGTCAGTGCCACTGTTTTCCACTGCAGTGTTTTGACTTCCCAAACCACCTTCTCCGGAGAGAACAATGTATTGCTGAAAATGGGCAGTAGAAGCAAATGCTCTTATTACATTTGACCTATAAAGTATTCAGAGTGACTGCTAGGTGGGAATTCAAATTGAGCTTTCCCCACATAGGATCTTGTTTTGCACCTTATAAAGAGTGTACTAATTGTTAATTAGGTGTTGCTTTTATTTATACAAGCATTCCCAAAGAATTAGATTTGGATTTTGTGTTTCTTTGAGTTTGGGGATTTTTTGTTTTACAGTTATCTTATTTAGATTGACTAACATCATACTTACAATAAAAAAAGAAACAGTGGTTCAGTTCATCTTACCAGATATGTCTGGTGATGTATTCAGAGTCTGATGGACTGCTTTGCTTTTATGTAGTTTGGAAGTGATAATGAAGTTTATTATACCCCATATGAAATGACCTTGTCCTTTTCACTGGGGACATTATCTTACATTTTAGAAAAAGAAGCACCAAAAGAGTGAACAACAAGACAAGTACATTTGATTCCCCTCATACACCTCCATCTGTTTGTGCTACGCTTTCCTTAAAAATATAAACATACATTTTCTTCACACATACAAAAAGTTTCCTCTCCTGGCCAAATTTTATTTGTGGTGGTATGATTTATACTAATAACGGAAAAGAGGAAACCTTGTACTTAGAAGTTCGGTGGCCACTGTTTCCTTGTTGCAGTCAGTGGTCAAAATTGATCCTGCCCTGAAGTTGATCTTTTTAATTAATTAATTAATTAATTAATTTTTAAATTTTTTATTAGTTTCTGCTTACTAACAAAGTGAATCAGTCATACATATACATCTGTTCCCACATCCCTTCCCTCATGCATCTCCCTCCCTCCCACCCTCCCCATCCCACCCCTCCAGGCGGTCACAAAGCACCGAGCTGATCTCCCTGTGCTCTGCGGCTGCTTCCCACTGTCTATCTACCTTACGTTTGGTAGTGTATATATGTCCATGCCTCTCTTTCGCTTTGTCACAGCCTACCCTTCCCCCTCCCCATATCCTCAAGTCCATTCTCAAGTAGGTCTGTGTCTTTATGCCCGTTTTACCCCTAGGTTCTTCGTGACATTTTTTTTAATTCCATATATATGTGTTAGCATACGGTATTTGTCTTTCTCTTTCTGACTTACTTCACTCTGTATGACAGACTCTAGGTCTATCCACCTCATTACAAATAGCTCAGTTTCGTTTCTTTTTCTGGCTGAGTAATATTCCATTGTATATATGTGCCACATCTTCTTTATCCATTCATCGGATGATGGACACTTAGGTTGTTTCTATCTCCGGGCTATTGTGAATAGAGCTGCAATGAACATTTTGGTACATGTCTCTTTTTGAATTATGGTTTTCTCAGGGTATATGCCTCGTAGTGGGATTGCTGGGTCATATGGTAGTTCTATTTTTAGTTTTCTAAGGAACCTCCATACTGTTCTCCATAGTGGCTGTACCAATTCACATTCCCACCAGCAGTGCAAGAGGGTTCCCTTTTCTCCACACCCTCTCCAGCATTTATTGTATCTAGATTTCTTGATGATGGCGATTCTGACTGGTGTGAGATGATATCTCATTGTAGTTTTGATGTGCATTTCTCTCATGATTAATGATGTTGAGCATCCTTTCATGTGTTTGTTGGCAGTCTGTATATCTTCTTTGGAGAAATGCCTATTTAAGTCTTCTGCCCATTTTTGGATTGGGTTGTTTGTTTTTTTGCTATTGAGCTGCATGAGCTGCTTATAAATTGTGGAGATTAATCCTTTGTCAGTTGCTTCATTTGCAAATATTTTCTCCCATGCTGAGGGTTGTCTTTTGGTCTTGTTTATGGTTTCCTTTGCTGTGCAAAAGCTTTGAAGTTTCATGAGGTCCCATTTGTTTATCTTTGTTTTTATTTCCATTTCTCTAGGAGGTGGGTCCAAAAGGATCTTGCTGTGATTTATGTCATAGAGTGTTCTGCCTATGTTTTCCTCTAAGAGTTTGATAGTTTCTGGCCTTACATTTAGGTCTTTAATCCATTTTGAGCTTATTTTTGTGTATGGTGTTAGGGAATGATCTAATCTCATACTTTTACATGTCCCTGTCCAGTTTTCCCAGCACCACTTATTGAAGAGGCTGTCCTTTCTCCACTGTACATTCCTGCCTCCTTTATCAAAGATAAGTTGACCTTACGTGCATGGGTTGGTCTCTGGGCTTTCTATCCTGTTCCATTGATCTATCTTTCTGTTTTTATGCCAGTACCACACTGTCTTGATTACTGTAGCTTTGTAGTATAGTCTGAAGTCAGGGAGCCTGATTCCTCCAGCTCCGTTTTTGGTTCTCAAGATTGCTTTGGCTATTCGGGGTCTTTTGTTTTTCCAAACAAATTTTGAAATTTTTTGTTCTAGTTCTGTGAAAAATGCCAGTGGTAGTTTGATAGGGATTGCATTGAATCTGTAGATTGCTTTGGGTAGTAGAGTCATTTTCACAATATTGATTCTTCCAATCCAGAAGCATGGTATATCTCTCCATCTATTTGTATCATCTTTAATCTCTTTCATCAGTGTCTTATAATTGTCTGCATACAGGTCTTTTGTCTCCTTAGGTAGGTTTATTCCTAGATATTTTATTCTTTTTGATGCAGTGGTAAATGGGAGTGTTTTCTTGATTTCATTTTCAGATGTTTCATCATTAGTGTAGAGGAATGCCAGAGATTTCTGTGCATTAATTTTGTATCCTGCTACTTTACCAAATTCATTGATTAGCTCTAGTAGTTTTCTGGTAGCATCTTTAGGATTCTCTATGTATAGTATCATGTCATCTGCAAACAGTGACAGCTTTACTTCTTCTTTTCCGATTTGGATTCCTTTTATTTCCTTTCCTTCTCTGATTGCTGTGGCTAAAACTTCCAAAAGTAGGTTGAATAAGAGTGGTGAGAGTGGGCAACCTTGTCTTGTTCTTGATCTTAGTGGAAATGGTTTCAGTTTTCCACCATTGAGGACAATGTTGGCTGTGGGTTTGTCATATATGGCCTTGATTAGGTTGAGGAAAGTTCCCTCTATGCCTACTTTCTGCAGGGTTTTTATCATAAATGGGTGTTGAATTTTGTCAAAAGCTTTCTCTGCATCTATTGAGATGATCATATGGTTTTTCTCCTTCAATTTGTTAATATGGTGTATCACATTGATTGATTTGCGTATATTGAGTAATCCTTGCATTCCTGGAATAAACCCCACTTGATCATGGTGTATGATCCTTTTAATGTGCTGTTGGATTCTGTTTGCTAGGATTTTGTTGAGGATTTTTGCATCTATGTTCATCAGTGATATTGGCCTGTCGTTTTCTTTCTTTGGGACATCCTTGCCTGGTTTTGGTATCAAGGTGATGGTGACCTCGTAGAATGAGTTTGGGAGTGTTCCTTCCTCTGAAATTGTTTGGAAGAGTTTGAGAAGGATGGGTGTTAGCTCTTCTCTAAATGTTTGATCGAATTCGCCTGTGAAGCCATCTGGTCCTGGGCTTTTGTTTGTTGGAAGATTTTGAATCACAGTTTCAATTTCAGGGCTTGTGATTGGTCTATTCATATTTTCTATTTCTTCCTGATTCAGTCTTGGCAGGTTGTGCATTTCTAAGAATTTGTCCATTTCTTCCAGGTTGTCCATTTTATTGGCATCGAGTTGCTTGTAGTAATCTCTCATGATCTTTTGTATTTCTGCAGCGTCAGTTGTTACTTCTCCTTTTTCATTTCTAATTCTATTGATTTGAGTCTTCTCCCTTTTTTTCTTGATGAGTCTGGCTAATGGTTTGTCAATTCCTTAAGTTGATCTTTATGCACAGAATTAGTTCCTGTGAACATTACTACTCTTTCCAGAGATTTTCTAATAACTTGGGCCAGAACTGGTTACCGAGGAGCAAGGACCTAATTCCATGCCTCCACACCCTCCCACTGCACCGCACCACACGTCTTACCTCACAAGCTCTAACCTAAATCACAGAGGCACGCGTTTCGTGGACTAACCATGACCTCCCCTGGCGGCCTCAGGGGAGTGCTCACGTCCACTGACACCTCCCTTTAGTGTGTCAGCTCGTAGCGGCAGAGCTGGGGTGGGGGAGGTTTGTGATCTGGAGCTCAGCACATGCTCGGCAACATGTTTCTCATTTCCTTAGCATTCATGGCTTGCTCTCAGGAATCTGTCGAAAAGGAATAAAAACCACCTGAGAGTCCACATTACCAGATTATGAACTTTTCCCATAGGTTTGAATTGCTTACTTACCTATTATAAATTAACCACAGCTTCATTTGACCACCAGGTCTTAAGTCTGTTGACAGTTTTCAGCATGACCGAATTGCTCATTTTTCTTGCTTTCAGAAATTGGCTTGGTTCTCTTTAGAGTTGGTGTAAACATGCCTTGTAATAAATGATTTCCACTTAATGGTACAACAGAATTATTGCTTTCTTAGATGTATGTGTAGTAAAAGTCAATATACACGTTTATATAATTTCTTTCCTCAAAATCTTATACTTAATTTGATATTTCTAAAAGTTGCACATGTAAGTCATGTGTATAACCTGCTAAAGTACTTTAACTGTGATCTTAAAACTGAATAAAAAATATTTAATAGAAAATCAGAATATTGGGCTTCCCTGGTGGCGCAGTGGTTGAGAGTCCACCTGCCGATGCAGGGGACGCGGGTTCGTGCCCCGGTCCGGGAAGATCCTACATGCCGCGGAGTGGCTGGGCCCGTGAGCCATGGCTGCTGAGCCTACGCGTCCGGAGCCCGTGCTCCACAACGGGAGAGGCCACAGCAGTGAGAGGCCCGCGTACCGCAAAAAAATAAAAAATAAAAAAAAACTCAGAATATTTTAGTATTGCAAGAGTTCTGCAGCTCTTAATAGTTTGTAAATCCACTATCTCATTTGTAATTAACATTCTCAATTCTCTTACTCTATGCCTTTTTATAAGGGAATAGTTAAGACAACTTTCTTTGTTGAAAAGGGTATAAGGTATGACAAAGCCCTGAGATATTTCAGGAAATTGTATTTATTGAGAAACTGACCAAGAACCCACATTTTTCCCTGTTACTGTAAGAAGTCTCCAGAGAAAGATTTTCAAAGACTGTCAGTTCAGTTCTTCTCACTGGAAGAAGTCTGGCTATTTTGATCCCTAACTGAATTTACATAGATCATCTACATTTGACCATTCAGAGGTACTGAAGAACATTGCTTTTGTTCTGGACCATATGATGTATTTTAAAAGTTAAAGTTGAAACATAACATATAGTGCTTCTTTGCAAATATGAGTCCAAATAAGAACAGAAATCAGTCACTGTAGAAACACATGTAGCCCAACAGAAATCTTGACTGGGCAAGGAAGCTTCACCTACTTCACCTAGGGACGAACCCGCGTCCCCTGCATCGGCAGGCGGACTCTCAAACACTGCACCACCAGGGAAGCCCTGAAGGGAATTTTTTATCCAAAGTTTATAATGAGTGTCTACAAATCAGTGAGAAAATTACAAATGCCCAGTTTAAAACTGGGCAAAAGATAAAGACAAGTTATTCACAGAGCAAACTGTATAAATAATAAATCAACACATAAAAAAATGTTCCACCTCACTAGAAATCAGGGAAAAGCCAATTTAAACATGAGATAGTATTTTTAACTTCAAATTGGGGGGGAAAACCGGAAGAGGGAGTGTTGAGGAAGGATTTGGGAACCAGTTCTTTACATATAGTACTGAGAAGGTTGTAAATTTCAGGGAAATTTGTGAAGGAATATTTCAAAAGTTTATACATCCAGCAGTTCTACTTCTATAAATCTTTCCTAGAGATATGTGTACCTGTGTGCAAATTTATATTTACAAAAAAATATTTTCCGCTGCATTGTTGGCAATGACAAAAAATTAGAAGGAACCCAAATTCCCATCAATATGAGTGGTTAAATGACAGTAGAGCCATACTCTAGAATGCTCAGCTTCCAGTAACCAGAATAAGCTCGACCAATGTGCACTGATGTGAAAAATTTCCAAGATACATCTTAACCCCCTTGGTAGTATTCTTTTTTTTTTTTAATTTAATTAATTTATTTTTGTCTGTGTTGGGTCTTCGTTTCTGTGCGTGGCTTTCTCTAGTTGCGGCAAGCAGGGGCCTCTCTTCATCACGGTGCGCGGGCCTCTCACTGTCACAGCCTCTCTTGGTGTGGAACACAAGCTCCAGACGCGCAGGCTCAGTAGTTGTGGCTCACGGGCCTAGTTGCTCCACGGCATGTGGGATCTTCCCAGACCAGGGCTCGAACCCGTGTCCCCTGCATTGACAGGTGGATTCTCAACCACTGCACCACCAGGGAAGCCCCGGTAGTATTCTTCATATCTTAAAATGTGCATACCTATGACACATAAATTCCATGTCTAATTTTCTGTCCTACAAACCTACGAAAAGCTACAGACTTCTGATCAATATCCCCCAAACTATTGTCAATTGTAAGAAGTATGTCCAAAAGAAAAAAAAAAGAATCAGAAATCTGTTCAAAACCAGCAGATTTTAAAGAACTTATTATCCCCTCACCCACCTCTGTTCTGCTATAGCAACGCTGGAAGACTGCAACTAGGAAAGAGAGCAAGCCTAACTCCCACCTCAAATCTTGTCTCTCAACTACAGGGTATGACGAAGTCATTTAAAAAATATATTTAAAGGAGACTGAGCCCTTAGGTGAAAGACCCCAATAAGTTATTTCCCTAAAATAGACAGTAAATAAAGAATTTGGAATGAGTTGCAGGGGAAAGATGTGAAATCTCTTTCTTTGGGTCTTCTTAAAATTATAACATTCCCACATATGTCTGCAGTGTTTTAAATATTTTCCATTTATGTAGTAAACATTGAAAGACAGAAAGACAGAGGTTATTTCCAACTAGATGTTATCCTTTCCCCCCAATGGAACTATGCTTTCCTTTCTAGACACATGAGCTCTCCTTTTTCGAGTCTGAGATTGGAAGTTCTCATGGTTGAATTGTTAACACATTTTTCTTTATTTGGGTTGAGTTTGATCCAGCTACTCTGAAGACTATGGTTTCTTCACTAAAAATTGCTTCCATTGTAGATTTATCACCTGGTTGGCAAACACTGGATAACTTCAGGCACAAGAACATTACTCTGAACCTGGGTGTGGTCAGTGAGATAGAAACCAACATTATTTTTTCCTTCATGATATGAAATATACTCTATCTTTACTCCCAGGGTTTTGTCCAAAAAACTCATAAAACATAAATTGACTCTGACCTTCAGACTCCCATGTTCTCCTCCAATCTACACAGCAAAGTCTAAGTTCAATTACACCAAGACTGATGCCAAATTTCAAAAAACGAGAGCACCCTCCATTTCTGCTGGTGCCAGGTGTGTTGTTCCAGGTGCACAGAAGTATCTTAAAAAGTCTTAGTAAGTCTCATTCTACAATAAATAATTACTCAACAAGTTCTCTCTGGACCAGGGTATACTAAGCCAGTGTCTGCTTTCTATTGCAGGCGAAGAAGTTTGTGGTCTTTCATGGAGCTTCCGTTTACCAACCTGGAAATGGCATTCATTTTATTGGCTTTTGTTATCTTTTCCCTCTCTACTCTGGCTTCCATCTACACTGACCCGGATGAGAGGAATGAAGGTAAACAGAGAGAGCTCTTCATAAGAGTCCCCGTTTCCTTTCCCCACCCAATCATCTTTCTCTATGGTTTGATTTGGTTTAGTTTCTATTCTGTATGTGAGAATGAGTTTGTTTTGGGGTGTGCTGTGTGTGTGTGTGTGTGTATGAGAGAAAGGAGACAGAGAGACAGAGAAAGAGAGTTTTATTAAATAGCCTGAAATATCTACTCTGGCATTTTACCATTCTTTATTAAGAGAGGTTTGGAAATGGAAACGATTATTCACATGACTTTTAATCCCAGGATTTTGCAGGTCTTATGCCCTGAATTTTATATATATATATATATATATATATACATATATATATATATATATATGTATATGTATATATATAATTTTTCTTTCACCATCCTCCCATCACTGCCCCTCATCCCTGTCCCCCATGAGAAACTTAAAATGTGCAGAAAGCACAATATCTTTCAAAGTCATTAAAGGTAATTTTCACAGGCTAAATGCAAGTTCACAAGAAACAAATTCCATTATTGTATACATATATGGTGTGTGGAGGTGTGCGTTTTTGTTCAACTATAAATAAGAAGGAAAAGAATTAAAGGTGTTTTCCTAATGAGCTCTTGTCAAAGCCCAAACTTTCAAAAAAAATGTAGAAGCGTTTAAAAAACTCAACACCACATGTTTGCTTATTGCCAATCATAACAATTATTAGCAATAATATGTAATTTAAATGGCAGTTCTTGGTATTTCACTGTAGTTCAGGTCCTACCAAATTTCACACAAAATTACTGGTGACTGACCATTTTTGAGGGCAAAAATTATATATATATATATATATATATATATATATATATATATATATATATGGCATATGCTAAGGAAATAATATATGTTTGTAGAGAATAAGATAAAATCATAAAAAGAAAACTGTGCTTCCTAAAATTGTGATACCTCTCCATCAATTTTTGGCTGTGAAAGAAGTGCTCTCTGTAAAAGACAATAGTATTCTCTGTCTTATAAACATACTACACTTAAAGAAGTAGAAAACAAGAAGCCACAGTAAACAGACATTTAATTTGTGCTGACATGAAGATTGGGAAGCATAACTGGAGTCCGTAAAGTCTTTTCCATGCTCCATATTGTTTTAGTTTAAGATGGGTTTGGCTGAAAGAAAGAGTAAGAGCAAAATTGCAGTTACTTTAACTAGAAGATAATGTCTTTCTCTCACACATAAAGGAAGCCTGGGGGTAGGAAGTTCCCTCCTGACACGACTCCCTGGTGTCCTGGACCCAGGCCACACTGTCTTGGTTCCCTCCCATCTCCTATGGCAGCTCCCATGTCCAGCACTGACCCAGCTGGCCCATCTTCCACTATCATCTATGCATGCCTGTCAGCAAGAAGAAGCAAGAGGGCACACCTCTGTCTTTTAAGAGTGCTCCCAGAACCTACACTCACCACTTCCCTTTGGCCAGAATTTAGTCCACGGACATACCGAAAGGAAAGCTGGGAAATGTAATAGTTATTCTGGGAGGCGTGTGCGGAGCAAAAACTTTGGGTTTTGTTCCTAAAGGAAGAGGGGTACAACCAGCAGTGTCTGCCAGACACGTAGACTCCTAACCATGCATTCACTACGGGGCTGGTAGTCATGAAATCGGGGAATATTTGAGCTAGAAGGAATGTTAAGAGAGCATCTGATTTACTGATGCTTAACCAGAACTGAATATCAGAAAGGCACCTCATACTTGGGGCCCATCACAAACCCAGCAAATACGCATTTCTGGGTGTCCCACCTGGCCACGTGTCTTTAAACAAGACCCCCTACCCTCCCCCCCCCCCATTTTTCTAGCTTTCTTCTCTGGTTAAGAAGCATTGACCAACTATTCATATTTCAGATGTGACAACAGAGACCCACAAATGTTTAGTGAGTTTCTCAGGTGCTCAGTTAATTAGCAGAAGAGCCAAAACTAGAGCACAGACTCCCCGTTGCAAGTTCCTGCCCCTTCTCTGCACCCCTGTGATTCCCCAGTTATGATCTATGGACACGGAGAATCAGAAGACTGGGCCAGTCATAGAAATTTACCTTTCCTTTACACTTCTGTATTCCGTTTTTCATAAGTTCCTTTTTCTTCTCCTCTGTTCCTCCTATATCTGAGGTCTACTTTCCAAGCTAAAGCAATTCCTCCATTTGAATACTGTTCACTAACAGAACTAGACCCAGCTGCCCAAGAATTCTCATCGAAGAACACCCTTGCGTCCCTTCGTGACCACCAGGTCGGTGCCAAGCACAATTTTGCATGAAAGTACAAAATGTATACACTTTCCTAAATGTGGTAAGACCCAGGAGTAAAACCCACCTTCATTAAAATTGCAGGGCTATTTTAATCTCCTTTCTGGCACAAGCAGAGAATTGCAGGAGCCACAAAAATAAACTTAAGAGAGGCAGATTTAATTTCACATGTGTATTTAAAATCTGATAGACTCAGCTATGGGTAATGGAGAATCTAAATCTGAATGGGACTCAGCTCCTATGTCAGGGAGCTGATTGTCTCATGGAGGATTCAGTTGTATAACCAGAGCAGACCCAGTGAATGGGCTACCAGAGTTTTCAACTAAGGAGGATGGGGTCAGAACGGAAGCTCTTCCTTGGGGGTATTGCGGTGGGCTTCACGGAAGAGGTGGCCACCCTGATGCAGGTGATATTGACAGAGTAGGGTGGGTGGGGTGCATTCCAACTAAGAAAACAGCTTAAGGAAAATTACCTGACCGAAAAAAATGAAATGTATAAGAGGAAAAATCAGCTATAGTTTGGAATGTACCGTAAGTCCAACAAGGAATTGAACAGAACTGATCATTGGCCAGAATCTTCTCAAGTCCTTCAGAGGTCAGAAGACGAACAAAGCATTTTAACAGGGAGTCTCTTAAACTTAAGAGTTGGGTGCCTCTGACCTCAGCCTCCCACGTGAGAGCAAAGGCTCTCAAGCTCTAACTTGCACATAAGTCACCTAGAGATTTTATGAAAAAGTAGACTACTGTTCAGTAGGTCTGGGTGGGACCTGAGATTCTGCATTTCTAAGAAGCTTCCAGGTGACGACCATGGTCTAGAAGACGAGCCCAGCCACAGATGTGACACTTGCAGGCCCCAGGGGGCCAAGCTCATCTGTGTGCAGCAGGGGAGGCGGGAGCTTGGCTACGTGGCTGGGCGTCCACGTTCCGTCCCGTAAGCAAGGCCCTACAGGACACGGGGCAGACCCAGAGCTGGAGGGCAGGGCCTCAGCCTCCAGCCCAGCGCAGTCTTGCCTCAGGTCCTAACGTGTCAGGAGTGGGTGGATTAAGGTTTAAGAAAATATTTTATATGTTTAGAAGAGTTGAGAGTCATTCTTATTTTTTTAGGGAAGAACTTGTATTTAATTAGATTAATTAATTAATCATTTAAGTTGAAGTATAGTTGATTTACAATGTTGTGTTAGTTTTAGGTGTACAGCACAGTGATTCATATATATATATTCTTCTTCAGATTCTTTTCCATTATAGGTTATTACAAAATATTGAGTATAGTTCCCTGTGCTATAGAGTAGGTCCTTATTGGTTACGAGAGTCCCTCTTTAAACATCAGAATATTGGAGTGTACAGTGAAGCGGAGGCAGAGTGGCTCTGCGAGCTCCTCTCTCTCCACTTTCCCATAGAGAAGCCCTGACTGGCCGCTGAGGGCGGGCCACACACACGCCCTCGCGCCCGGCGAACCCGCGCGGTCACTATCATATGACACAGGCTTTGCTGCAGTTCATCTTCCTCCCTGTGTACTTTCCGTTTGCCTTCCTGGAATTCTGCTGCATCACAGAAGCTGGAAGTTCTGATGTTCCATTGAACTCACGATGGAAAGTCTTGACTTGACCGGTCAGAGTCATGAAAGGCAGTCATAGAAATAAAGATTATTCCGCAGAAGGAGAAGGACCTGGAAAACGACCAAAACGAAAGTGCCTTCAGTGGCATCCATTGCTAGCAAAGAAACTTCTTGACTTTTCAGAAGAGGAAGAAGAGGAAGACGAAGAGGAGGATATTGATAAGGTTCAACTCCTTGGGGCCGCTGGTCTAGAGCAAGATGGTGAAACTGAAGATGATGAATCACCAGAACAGCGAGCCCGGAGACCAATGAATGCATTTCTCTTATTTTGCAAACGTCATCGCTCTCTTGTACGTCAGGAACACCCCAGGCTTGATAACCGAGGTGCTACCAAGATACTAGCTGATTGGTGGGCTGTTCTCGATCCAAAGGAAAAGCAGAAATACACAGACATGGCCAAGGAGTATAAACATGCATTTATGAAAGCAAATCCTGGCTACAAATGGTGTGCTACCACAGACAAGCCTGTGAGTTCCCCAACATCCACTGTCAATCCACGGGAGAAACTATGGGCCTTCCCATCTGACTCTTCAAGAGCCTCGCCAAGCCCCAAGAAAACAAAGCCTGAAGAAATGCCTCAGCTTAACTTTGGGATGGCCGATCCTACTCAAATGGGAGGCCTGAGCATGCTGCTTTTAGCTGGAGAACATGTTCTTGGTACACCAGAGATATCCTCTGGCACTTGCAGGCCTGATGTTTCAGAATCCTCTGAATTGCGTCAGAAGTCACCATTATCTCAGTTTGCCGAGATATCTTCAGGTACCTCCCACCCCGATGTTCCGTCAAAACAATGTCAAGCATCAGCCTTGTTTCAGTTTGCAGAGATTTGTTCGAAGACTTCACAGTTGGGTGGTGCTGAACCTGTAAAACGCTGTGGAAAGTCTGCACTCTTTCAACTGGCAGAGATGTGCCTGGCATCAGAGGGGGTGAAAATGGAAGAGTCAAAGCTCATAGAAGCCAAAGAATCAGATGGCGGAAGAATTCAAGAACTGGAGAAGGGCAAGGAAGAAAGAGAAATGAAAATGGAGAAAATAGATGAAGCCAGGTTCCAGAAAGAAGCAGAATTTGAAAAATCAGCTAAGGAAAATGTAAGAGATTCTAAGGAATTAAGAAATTTTGAGGAGCTGCGAATGGATGATATAATGGGTATAAAAATGGAAGCTCCTAAAGCAATTAAAAAGGAAGAATTAGAGGAAGATCAAAAAGGTAGTCACTTCCCTGATTTTTCTTACTCTGGCAGTAGCAAGACAATAATAAGCGATGTTCCCAGTAGAAAGGATCACATGTGCCATCCTCATGGCATTAGGATCATCGAGGATCCCACAGCATTAAGCAAACCAGAAAAGCTAAAAAAGGAAAAGAAGAAAACCAAAATGGATCGACATGGAAATGATAAATCCACACCCAAGAAGACTTGCCAAAAGAGGCAGTCCTCGGAATCTGATATCGAGAGTGTCATGTACACCATTGAAGCTGTTGCAAAGGGAGACTGGGGCATCGAGAAGCTTGGAGATACCCCTCGCAAGCAGGTCCATACATCCTCGAGTGGCAAGGGAAGCATTTTGGATGCCAAGCCACCAAAGAAGAGAGTGAAATCAAGAGAGAAGAAAATGTCAAAGGAGAAATCCTCAGACACCACCAAAGAGTCAAGACCTCAAGATTTTATCAGTATTTCTGCCAGCAAGAACATTTCTGGTGAGGTCCCAGAGGGTATAAAAGCAGAACCTTTGACCCCTACGGAGGATGCATTACCACCCAGTCTATCGGGACAGGCCAAGCCTGAGGACAGTGAGTGTCACAGAAAAATAGAGACTTGTGGCTCCCGGAAATCTGAGAGGTCTTGCAAAGGTGCTCTTTATAAAACCCTGGTGTCTGAGGGTATGCTCACCTCTCTGCGAGCTAATGTTGGCAGAGGGAAACGAAGGTCAGGAAAAGGAAAGTCCTCTGATCATGAAGAGTGTTGGCATGAAGAAAGCTGGACGTTTCACCAGAGTGGGACCAGTGGAAGCAAGAAGTTCAAGAAGACAAAGCCAGAGGAAGACTCTCTCCTTGGCTCAGCAAAGCTGGATGAAGAATTTGAAAAGAAATTCAACAGCCTCCCTCAGTATAGTCCTGTTACATTTGACCAGAAATGTGTACCTGTCCCAAGAAAAAAGAAGAAGACCGGACATATGTGCTCAGAACCGACCAAAACCAGCAAAGGTCCTTTCCAGTCTCAGAAAAAGAACTTATTCCACAAAATTGTCAGCAAATACAAGCACAACAAGGAGAAGCCTAATGTTCCGGAAAAAGGAAGTGGGGATAAATGGTCAAACAAGCAACTCTTCTTGGCTGCCATTCACCCTACAGAAGCCATATTTTCAGAAGACAGAAACACCACAGAGCCTGCTTATAAGGTTAAAAATGCCCCATCCATTCGCAACACTCCAGAGCCAACAACGGCGCAAGAGCCCTTGGTGGGCAGTCAAAAGAGAAAAGCCAGGAAAACCAAGATCACACACCTTGTCAGGACAGCAGATGGCCGGGTATCACCAGCAGGAGGTACTTTGGATGACAAACCAAAGGAACAACTGCAGAGGAGTCTTGTGAAGGTGACCGAGACAGGCTGCAATGACGAACGCTCACACAACCGAGAGTCCACGGAGACGCGGAGCAGCACCCCGGAGATGCCCGCCGTGTCTGCGTTCTTCAGCCTCGCTGTGCTGGCCGAAGTGGCCGCCATGGAACATGCATAGAAGTCAGAGATCAACTCCGCTCACCCATGATGGACAGCCAAAAGAAATGCCCCAGACTCCTGTACTTATTTCTTGCGCCGACCAGTGAAGCACCCTTTACTTGTAAACCATTGTGCTTTACCTACTACCCTAGCCTTGTCTTTATTGAGAGATGCGAGTGAGTCCATGTGGTGGCAAATACAGACAGCAAACAAGGGCTTGTTGCCCTACACGGCCCAGATTCACTTGAAGCAGAAGTTGGCACCCTGGGCCAGTTTGTTCTTTCAGAACCCAGAGTCTTTGAGGGTGATGTTGTCTGTCTGATAATGAGCAGAAATGGGATGATCCTAGAGCTTTGCTTTCTATTGAAGGCTTTTGATGGTAATAGGTGGTAACTTGGTAAAAGGCTGCCTTTACTGTAGCTCATCCAGCGTCTCTTTTACCAACCAGAGAGTGTGAAACTAGTTTCATATATTACCTAGTTATTCTTTCAAAACAAAAACAAACAGCAAAAAAACAAAAACTGACACACTGCACTAGTTATTATTAGATATTCTTGGTCTTTTTTGTACGTGGAGGTTTATGTTCTAAGATGGTTTATATAATAGGTTATACCTACATTTATATTGTAGAATAATATTAAAAAGCCTCTTCCAGAGACTCCCAAACAGCACGGGCAGGCAGATGTACCGCTGTTAGCGGTGTATGCTCGGCCTTGTGGTCCATATATTCTGCACTTTTATATTTGCCAAGAGAGTGGTAGTTTGCTGGCAAAAAGAGAAAGAGAGAGAAGAAGAAAAATTACAGTTCTTACAAGCAGAAATTTTTTCTTAGCCTTGAGTGACCAAGAAGAATTTGCTTGGGTCAAATTGTGGCGAATATTTTCCCAGACAGGGGAAGAGTCCAGCAGATTACAGATTACTGATGTTTTCATGCCTTGAGGATTCTTTTATTTTTACACAAGGGTCTGAGTGACCAATGGATCGTTCATACAGACAAAAAAAGAAAAATAGTATTCAGAAGTGACCTTAGTATTACTTCACTATTCAGAACACATTGAAGACACACTCACTTTGTGTGGTCTTTGAGCTACAGCCCTTTTACATCCATCCCAGACAGACTGGACGGGTAGCAATTGCTATGCACAGCGTAATTGGCACTGCAGGTTTTTAGAGCCATTTTGAGTTTTTGTGGTTACGGAGGTATTGATGAGGGAGGTGTGCCTGACCAGAGTGGGACTCGCGGTTATAGATCCACCTGCAAGTTTCCTGTTTCCTTTTCATGTTTTGTTGCTTTTGAACATAAAACCAACTATACATATGCCAGTGCAACTGGATTAACTGGCTTAGAACATTCAACATATTGACTCCATCACCTGCCGTTCACAGTATCTTGTTTCTTAGCAACAGATGCAAAGTGATAAATCAAAATTAGTCGGCGGCTACAGATTTTACAGGGTATTTGTTCCATAGCACAAAGTATTTCCCCACTCTTGCATCACAGCACAAACTACCAAATTTTAAGTATTGGATTCCAGCAATAATTTTTACTGGTTTTCAAACTGGCGGAATTTTGATAGTGTTAGTTCAAGGTTGAAACTTTTGAATTAGATCTCTAAATGGTGACAGTTTACAAGGTTTTATCTAGCTATCTTATTTATACTTGACTGAATTGTAATGATGATTTTTTTTCTAATCGTAATTTGACCTAATAGCCATACCAAAAACTGACTCTATTAGTACTGACTAGGTTTAGCTTTTCACGGTTGTAGATGTTACTTCAGTTTCGCTGCTGGAAACTATGTACAACATACTAACAGAATTGAAAAAGAACAGAGAGATTTGGGCTTTTTTTTTTTTCAAAGCAGGTAAAGAGGGCATCAGGGCATTGGAACGGTGTCCTCAAAAATGCATATTCCTTGTGGGCATGGAGGAAGAAGGAACTAGTAAGCAAGGTTAATCAGAGGCAGAAGCTTAGCCCCATTCACACAGAAATAAATCAGGTGAGCAACCCCAGATTTTAGCATGATATTTTTACTATGATGCTGTTGTATTCATATTTTCTAAATTTCGAAACACAAAGTGAATGTTTGAACATTGCTGGGTCCCAGTGTTGGTGGCTGTTGGAGTTTCTGGACCACTTGCTAGCAGTGATTTAAAAATTATAATTAGCTAAAATCCAAAAAAAATAAATAAAATCAACAAAAAAAGTTGTTTGGTGCAGAACATGCACCTTGACAATGGCACTAACTTGTTATCCTCTAGAACATGTTAGAATAGGTCTATTTTTGCCAGTGCCCTCTCCTCCAGTCCTCTGATTACATTTCACTAGAGTTCCTTAACAGAGTGCTGTATATTCATGGGACCTTTTTTAAAAAGAAGCAAAACAAAAGATGACTTTTTTCTATGTGATTAATATATCTTACTTGATCTGCTTTTCCTAAACCTCAGTGGCTTTTCCCTTAGGCAGGGGTCGGGGTGGAGGGCAACCTACTGGATACGACTGTTTTCAGATACTTTAGAAAAAAAAAAACCCACCTTCTTGTAGACATGCTTAATTTTTAAGCGGTTAGGCACTGAGAGTAGCAGAAATCCTGCAAAGCTTTATAGTCTTTTAGACACTCACCTTGTCATTTCTCTGAGTAATGTCTTGATTTCAAACATAGTGCTTTTCTCATGCCCTGAATCCACTGGAGAGGGGTGTTGGTATTTTCAGGTAACAACATTTGTGAGCACACATATTGCAGACCAACATGTAGTACCCTCCCCCATTTATCATTTTCATTTCACTTCTCTCATTCTTTTTTATTTTGGAAAATCATATTGCTATGGTGTGTACCTTAATCTGCCAGCAAACACCATCTACACTAACATTTGTCCCACAAGCATCCTCAAGAGAAAAAGTTGTTGCACCTTATGTATATCTCAAGCAAACCCAAATATGATGCTCTTCTGCCTTTGTTTTATTCTAAATTGTTGTATCATATCTTTCTGAAACCATTCTGAATCTAGTTGAAATTCTCAATATTTATGCTTTTACCTTAATTTCTAGATTCAAACCTGTATATAAATCTTTTGAACAAAATTGTCCTAGCCCTTCTCTGTGTTGCTGGAAGTGGATGATTTAGTCTCAGATGGAGACACAGTACTGTTCCAGTCTTCTTTAGCCTTTTATTTATTTAGTTATTCTGGGTATTTTCCTATGTAATTTTGAAGTGTGTAGAGTATATTATAGTTACTGAAGCTGCAGCTCTAAGAAGCTGAGTGAAAGAGAGAAAATACTGTAAGACGCCCTTCTTAAGTGTTTATTTGTTTGGATAACTGTAATGAGGCCAGGAAAAGGCAAAAGGTCCCACAGCCACTTTGAAGACACAGGTTCTTATCCCCAAACTAGGTTAGGTCCCAGATTTTAGATCAAAATGGTGAATTCTTTAAAGCCCTCTTTTTTAAAAGGATATATCATACCATTGTAATTCTGACAGTCTTTGCCCCCCCGAAAATATATTTATTTAATTCCGTCAGATGAGCTTTCTACCAGTGCCCCCTCAAAGCCATGCTCAACTCATTCCCACGTTATCACTGTTATTATAGTTCCTGCCATTCAAACTGCTGCAGAGAAAAAAAGGGATGGAACACTATGAACAAAAAGGAGCATCTGAACGGGTCTGGTTATTTAGAATCCAACTTGTGTAATCCCTGTCACTCTCTTATCAAGTCAGATGCTACTCTGCCTGAGTCATAGAAAAGTTTGTTTGCACTCTGTAGTCCTTGGCTCATCCTCTGGAAGTGTTTGCACCTATGTAAAATCTCAAGCAGATTATAAATCAATACAGCACTAGGAGTAAGCTGAAAACTGAATGACATGTTTTGTTTAGACAGTTCCGGGGGAGGGATGGGGAATATCAAGTAACTCTGTTCCAAGTTTGACATTTGGCATTAATGTGAAGCAGTGGGACCATGCTGCCTGCTAAAGTACTGTATGAATCCTAAGTGTTCTGGAGACCAGCAGCTGGAGGCTGGAGGCCAGCATCCATACAGCAAAGGGGAAGCATCGCCGCTTCTTGGGGGAAAAGGAAGGAAGTCGTGCAAGGCCTGGAGTCATCATTTGTAAAGGGAAAGTCGGGGTGTACGTGATGCTGTGAGAAGGTTCACCTTTGATTGCACTGCTCCACAGAGCCCTCAGATAAGGCCAATCCTAATGGGCTACCTCGGCTTTAACGGTTAAGTCCAGTAAGTCCTGTTTCAAAGGTTTGTCTTTTTTTGCTTCTACCGTCAGTGCCACTGTTTTCCACTGCAGTGTTTTGACTTCCCAAACCACCTTCTCCGGAGAGAACAATGTATTGCTGAAAATGGGCAGTAGAAGCAAATGCTCTTATTACATTTGACCTATAAAGTATTCAGAGTGACTGCTAGGTGGGAATTCAAATTGAGCTTTCCCCACATAGGATCTTGTTTTGCACCTTATAAAGAGTGTACTAATTGTTAATTAGGTGTTGCTTTTATTTATACAAGCATTCCCAAAGAATTAGATTTGGATTTTGTGTTTCTTTGAGTTTGGGGATTTTTTGTTTTACAGTTATCTTATTTAGATTGACTAACATCATACTTACAATAAAAAAAGAAACAGTGGTTCAGTTCATCTTACCAGATATGTCTGGTGATGTATTCAGAGTCTGATGGACTGCTTTGCTTTTATGTAGTTTGGAAGTGATAATGAAGTTTATTATACCCCATATGAAATGACCTTGTCCTTTTCACTGGGGACATTATCTTACATTTTAGAAAAAGAAGCACCAAAAGAGTGAACAACAAGACAAGTACATTTGATTCCCCTCATACACCTCCATCTGTTTGTGCTACGCTTTCCTTAAAAATATAAACATACATTTTCTTCACACATACAAAAAGTTTCCTCTCCTGGCCAAATTTTATTTGTGGTAGTATGATTTATACTAATAACGGAAAAGAGGAAACCTTGTACTTAGAAGTTCGGTGGCCACTGTTTCCTTGTTGCAGTCAGTGGTCAAAATTGATCCTGCCCTGAAGTTGATCTTTTTAATTAATTAATTAATTAATTAATTTTTAAATTTTTTATTAGTTTCTGCTTACTAACAAAGTGAATCAGTCATACATATACATCTGTTCCCACATCCCTTCCCTCATGCATCTCCCTCCCTCCCACCCTCCCCATCCCACCCCTCCAGGCGGTCACAAAGCACCGAGCTGATCTCCCTGTGCTCTGCGGCTGCTTCCCACTGTCTATCTACCTTACGTTTGGTAGTGTATATATGTCCATGCCTCTCTTTCGCTTTGTCACAGCCTACCCTTCCCCCTCCCCATATCCTCAAGTCCATTCTCAAGTAGGTCTGTGTCTTTATGCCCGTTTTACCCCTAGGTTCTTCGTGACATTTTTTTTAATTCCATATATATGTGTTAGCATACGGTATTTGTCTTTCTCTTTCTGACTTACTTCACTCTGTATGACAGACTCTAGGTCTATCCACCTCATTACAAATAGCTCAGTTTCGTTTCTTTTTCTGGCTGAGTAATATTCCATTGTATATATGTGCCACATCTTCTTTATCCATTCATCGGATGATGGACACTTAGGTTGTTTCTATCTCCGGGCTATTGTGAATAGAGCTGCAATGAACATTTTGGTACATGTCTCTTTTTGAATTATGGTTTTCTCAGGGTATATGCCTCGTAGTGGGATTGCTGGGTCATATGGTAGTTCTATTTTTAGTTTTCTAAGGAACCTCCATACTGTTCTCCATAGTGGCTGTACCAATTCACATTCCCACCAGCAGTGCAAGAGGGTTCCCTTTTCTCCACACCCTCTCCAGCATTTATTGTATCTAGATTTCTTGATGATGGCGATTCTGACTGGTGTGAGATGATATCTCATTGTAGTTTTGATGTGCATTTCTCTCATGATTAATGATGTTGAGCATCCTTTCATGTGTTTGTTGGCAGTCTGTATATCTTCTTTGGAGAAATGCCTATTTAAGTCTTCTGCCCATTTTTGGATTGGGTTGTTTGTTTTTTTGCTATTGAGCTGCATGAGCTGCTTATAAATTGTGGAGATTAATCCTTTGTCAGTTGCTTCATTTGCAAATATTTTCTCCCATGCTGAGGGTTGTCTTTTGGTCTTGTTTATGGTTTCCTTTGCTGTGCAAAAGCTTTGAAGTTTCATGAGGTCCCATTTGTTTATCTTTGTTTTTATTTCCATTTCTCTAGGAGGTGGGTCCAAAAGGATCTTGCTGTGATTTATGTCATAGAGTGTTCTGCCTATGTTTTCCTCTAAGAGTTTGATAGTTTCTGGCCTTACATTTAGGTCTTTAATCCATTTTGAGCTTATTTTTGTGTATGGTGTTAGGGAATGATCTAATCTCATACTTTTACATGTCCCTGTCCAGTTTTCCCAGCACCACTTATTGAAGAGGCTGTCCTTTCTCCACTGTACATTCCTGCCTCCTTTATCAAAGATAAGTTGACCTTACGTGCATGGGTTGGTCTCTGGGCTTTCTATCCTGTTCCATTGATCTATCTTTCTGTTTTTATGCCAGTACCACACTGTCTTGATTACTGTAGCTTTGTAGTATAGTCTGAAGTCAGGGAGCCTGATTCCTCCAGCTCCGTTTTTGGTTCTCAAGATTGCTTTGGCTATTCGGGGTCTTTTGTTTTTCCAAACAAATTTTGAAATTTTTTGTTCTAGTTCTGTGAAAAATGCCAGTGGTAGTTTGATAGGGATTGCATTGAATCTGTAGATTGCTTTGGGTAGTAGAGTCATTTTCACAATATTGATTCTTCCAATCCAGAAGCATGGTATATCTCTCCATCTATTTGTATCATCTTTAATCTCTTTCATCAGTGTCTTATAATTGTCTGCATACAGGTCTTTTGTCTCCTTAGGTAGGTTTATTCCTAGATATTTTATTCTTTTTGATGCAGTGGTAAATGGGAGTGTTTTCTTGATTTCATTTTCAGATGTTTCATCATTAGTGTAGAGGAATGCCAGAGATTTCTGTGCATTAATTTTGTATCCTGCTACTTTACCAAATTCATTGATTAGCTCTAGTAGTTTTCTGGTAGCATCTTTAGGATTCTCTATGTATAGTATCATGTCATCTGCAAACAGTGACAGCTTTACTTCTTCTTTTCCGATTTGGATTCCTTTTATTTCCTTTCCTTCTCTGATTGCTGTGGCTAAAACTTCCAAAAGTAGGTTGAATAAGAGTGGTGAGAGTGGGCAACCTTGTCTTGTTCTTGATCTTAGTGGAAATGGTTTCAGTTTTCCACCATTGAGGACAATGTTGGCTGTGGGTTTGTCATATATGGCCTTGATTAGGTTGAGGAAAGTTCCCTCTATGCCTACTTTCTGCAGGGTTTTTATCATAAATGGGTGTTGAATTTTGTCAAAAGCTTTCTCTGCATCTATTGAGATGATCATATGGTTTTTCTCCTTCAATTTGTTAATATGGTGTATCACATTGATTGATTTGCGTATATTGAGTAATCCTTGCATTCCTGGAATAAACCCCACTTGATCATGGTGTATGATCCTTTTAATGTGCTGTTGGATTCTGTTTGCTAGGATTTTGTTGAGGATTTTTGCATCTATGTTCATCAGTGATATTGGCCTGTCGTTTTCTTTCTTTGGGACATCCTTGCCTGGTTTTGGTATCAAGGTGATGGTGACCTCGTAGAATGAGTTTGGGAGTGTTCCTTCCTCTGAAATTGTTTGGAAGAGTTTGAGAAGGATGGGTGTTAGCTCTTCTCTAAATGTTTGATCGAATTCGCCTGTGAAGCCATCTGGTCCTGGGCTTTTGTTTGTTGGAAGATTTTGAATCACAGTTTCAATTTCAGAGACTCCCAAACAGCACGGGCAGGCAGATGTACCGCTGTTAGCGGTGTATGCTCGGCCTTGTGGTCCATATATTCTGCACTTTTATATTTGCCAAGAGAGTGGTAGTTTGCTGGCAAAAAGAGAAAGAGAGAGAAGAAGAAAAATTACAGTTCTTACAAGCAGAAATTTTTTCTTAGCCTTGAGTGACCAAGAAGAATTTGCTTGGGTCAAATTGTGGCGAATATTTTCCCAGACAGGGGAAGAGTCCAGCAGATTACAGATTACTGATGTTTTCATGCCTTGAGGATTCTTTTATTTTTACACAAGGGTCTGAGTGACCAATGGATCGTTCATACAGACAAAAAAAGAAAAATAGTATTCAGAAGTGACCTTAGTATTACTTCACTATTCAGAACACATTGAAGACACACTCACTTTGTGTGGTCTTTGAGCTACAGCCCTTTTACATCCATCCCAGACAGACTGGACGGGTAGCAATTGCTATGCACAGCGTAATTGGCACTGCAGGTTTTTAGAGCCATTTTGAGTTTTTGTGGTTACGGAGGTATTGATGAGGGAGGTGTGCCTGACCAGAGTGGGACTCGCGGTTATAGATCCACCTGCAAGTTTCCTGTTTCCTTTTCATGTTTTGTTGCTTTTGAACATAAAACCAACTATACATATGCCAGTGCAACTGGATTAACTGGCTTAGAACATTCAACATATTGACTCCATCACCTGCCGTTCACAGTATCTTGTTTCTTAGCAACAGATGCAAAGTGATAAATCAAAATTAGTCGGCGGCTACAGATTTTACAGGGTATTTGTTCCATAGCACAAAGTATTTCCCCACTCTTGCATCACAGCACAAACTACCAAATTTTAAGTATTGGATTCCAGCAATAATTTTTACTGGTTTTCAAACTGGCGGAATTTTGATAGTGTTAGTTCAAGTTTGAAACTTTTGAATTAGATCTCTAAATGGTGACAGTTTACAAGGTTTTATCTAGCTATCTTATTTATACTTGACTGAATTGTAATGATGATTTTTTTTCTAATCGTAATTTGACCTAATAGCCATACAAAAAATGACTCTATTCGTACTGACTAGGTTTAGCTTTTCACGGTTGTAGATGTTACTTCAGTTTCGGTGCTGGAAACTATGTACCACATACTAACAGAATTGAAAAAGAACAGAGAGATTTGGGCTTTTTTTTTTTTTTTCAAAGCAGGTAAAGAGGGCATCAGGGCATTGGAACGGTGTCCTCAAAAATTCCTTGTGGGCATGGAGGAAGAAGGAACTAGTAAGCAAGGTTAATCAGAGGCAGAAGCTTAGCCCCATTCACACAGAAATAAATCAGGTGAGCAACCCCAGATTTTAGCATGATATTTTTACTATGATGCTGTTGTATTCATATTTTCTAAATTTCGAAACACAAAGTGAATGTTTGAAAATTGCTGGGTCCCAGTGTTGGTGGCTGTTGGAGTTTCTGGACCACTTGCTAGCAGTGATTTAAAAATTATAATTAGCTAAAATCCAAAAAAAAAATAAAACCAACAACAAAAATTGTTTGGTGCAGAACATGCACCTTGACAATGGCACTAACTTGTTATTCTCTAGAACATGTTAGAATAGGTCTATTTTTGCCAGTGCCCTCTCCTCCAGTCCTCTGATTACATTTCACTAGAGTTCCTTAACAGAGTGCTGTATATTCATGGGACCTTTTTTAAAAAGAAGCAAAACAAAAGATGACTTTTTTCTATGTGATTAATATATCTTACTTGATCTGCTTTTCCTAAACCTCAGTGGCTTTTCCCTTAGGCAGGGGTCGGGGTGGAGGGCAACCTACTGGATACGACTGTTTTCAGATACTTTAGAAAAAAAAAAAACCCACCTTCTTGTAGACATGCTTAATTTTTAAGCGGTTAGGCACTGAGAGTAGCAGAAATCCTGCAAAGCTTTATAGTCTTTTAGACACTCACCTTGTCATTTCTCTGAGTAATGTCTTGATTTCAAACATAGTGCTTTTCTCATGCCCTGAATCCACTGGAGAGGGGTGTTGGTATTTTCAGGTAACAACATTTGTGAGCACACATATTGCAGACCAACATGTAGTACCCTCCCCCATTTATCATTTTCATTTCACTTCTCTCATTCTTTTTTATTTTGGAAAATCATATTGCTATGGTGTGTACCTTAATCTGCCAGCAAACACCATCTACACTAACATTTGTCCCACAAGCATCCTCAAGAGAAAAAGTTGTTGCACCTTATGTATATCTCAAGCAAACCCAAATATGATGCTCTTCTGCCTTTGTTTTTTTTTTTTTTTTTTTCCTTTTTGCTGTATGCGGGCCTCTCACTGTTGTGGCCTCTCCCGTTGCGGAGCACAGGCTCCGGATGCGCAGGCCCAGCGGCCATGGCTCACGGGCCCAGCCGCTCCGCGGCATATGGGATCCTCCCAGACCGGGGCACGAACCCGTATCCCCTGCATCGGCAGGCGGACTCTCAACCACTGCGCCACCAGGGAGGCCCCTGCCTTTGTTTTATTCTAAATTGTTGTATCATATCTTTCTGAAACCATTCTGAATCTAGTTGAAATTCTCAATATTTATGCTTTTACCTTAATTTCTAGATTCAAACCTGTATATAAATCTTTTGAACAAAATTGTCCTAGCCCTTCTCTGTGTTGCTGGAAGTGGATGATTTAGTCTCAGATGGAGACACAGTACTGTTCCAGTTTTCTTTAGCCTTTTATTTATTTAGTTATTCTGGGTATTTTCCTATGTAATTTTGAAGTGTGTAGAGTATATTATAGTTACTGAAGCTGCAGCTCTAAGAAGCTGAGTGAAAGAGAGAAAATACTGTAAGACGCCCTTCTTAAGTGTTTATTTGTTTGGATAACTGTAATGAGGCCAGGAAAAGGCAAAAGGTCCCACAGCCACTTTGAAGACACAGGTTCTTATCCCCAAACTAGGTTAGGTCCCAGATTTTAGATCAAAATGGTGAATTCTTTAAAGCCCTCTTTTTTAAAAGGATATATCATACCATTGTAATTCTGACAGTCTTTGCCCCCCCGAAAATATATTTATTTAATTCCGTCAGATGAGCTTTCTACCAGTGCCCCCTCAAAGCCATGCTCAACTCATTCCCACGTTATCACTGTTATTATAGTTCCTGCCATTCAAACTGCTGCAGAGAAAAAAAGGGATGGAACACTATGAACAAAAAGGAGCATCTGAACGGGTCTGGTTATTTAGAATCCAACTTGTGTAATCCCTGTCACTCTCTTATCAAGTCAGATGCTACTCTGCCTGAGTCATAGAAAAGTTTGTTTGCACTCTGTAGTCCTTGGCTCATCCTCTGGAAGTGTTTGCACCTATGTAAAATCTCAAGCAGATTATAAATCAATACAGCACTAGGAGTAAGCTGAAAACTGAATGACATGTTTTGTTTAGACAGTTCCGGGGGAGGGATGGGGAATATCAAGTAACTCTGTTCCAAGTTTGACATTTGGCATTAATGTGAAGCAGTGGGACCATGCTGCCTGCTAAAGTACTGTATGAATCCTAAGTGTTCTGGAGACCAGCAGCTGGAGGCTGGAGGCCAGCATCCATACAGCAAAGGGGAAGCATCGCCGCTTCTTGGGGGAAAAGGAAGGAAGTCGTGCAAGGCCTGGAGTCATCATTTGTAAAGGGAAAGTCGGGGTGTACGTGATGCTGTGAGAAAGTTCACCGTTGATTGCACTGCTCCACAGAGCCCTCAGATAAGGCCAATCCTAATGGGCTACCTCGGCTTTAACGGTTAAGTCCAGTAAGTCCTGTTTCAAAGGTTTGTCTCTTTTTGCTTCTACCGTCAGTGCCACTGTTTTCCACTGCAGTGTTTTGACTTCCCAAACCACCTTCTCCGGAGAGAACAATGTATTGCTGAAAATGGGCAGTAGAAGCAAATGCTCTTATTACATTTGACCTATAAAGTATTCAGAGTGACTGCTAGGTGGGAATTCAAATTGAGCTTTCCCCACATAGGATCTTGTTTTGCACCTTATAAAGAGTGTACTAATTGTTAATTAGGTGTTGCTTTTATTTATACAAGCATTCCCAAAGAATTAGATTTGGATTTTGTGTTTCTTTGAGTTTGGGGATTTTTTGTTTTACAGTTATCTTATTTAGATTGACTAACATCATACTTACAATAAAAAAAGAAACAGTGGTTCAGTTCATCTTACCAGATATGTCTGGTGATGTATTCAGAGTCTGATGGACTGCTTTGCTTTTATGTAGTTTGGAAGTGATAATGAAGTTTATTATACCCCATATGAAATGACCTTGTCCTTTTCACTGGGGACATTATCTTACATTTTAGAAAAAGAAGCACCAAAAGAGTGAACAACAAGACAAGTACATTTGATTCCCCTCATACACCTCCATCTGTTTGTGCTACGCTTTCCTTAAAAATATAAACATAGGGCCTCCCTGGTGGCGCAGTGGTTGAGAGTCCGCCTGCCGATGCAGGGGATACGGGTTCGTGCCCTGGTCTGGGAGGATCCCATATGCCGCGGAGCGGCTGGGCCCGTGAGCCATGGCCGCTGGGCCTGCGCATCCGGAGCCTGTGCTCCGCAACGGGAGAGGCCACAACAGTGAGAGGCCCGCGTACCGCAAAAAGAAAAAAAATATATATATATAAACATACATTTTCTTCACACATACAAAAAGTTTCCTCTCCTGGCCAAATTTTATTTGTGGTGGTATGATTTATACTAATAACGGAAAAGAGGAAACCTTGTACTTAGAAGTTCGGTGGCCACTGTTTCCTTGTTGCAGTCAGTGGTCAAAAATTGATCCTGCCCTGAAGTTGATCTTTTTAATTAATTAATTAATTAATTAATTTTTAAATTTTTTATTAGTTTCTGCTTACTAACAAAGTGAATCAGTCATACATATACATCTGTTCCCACATCCCTTCCCTCATGCATCTCCCTCCCTCCCACCCTCCCCATCCCACCCCTCCAGGCGGTCACAAAGCACCGAGCTGATCTCCCTGTGCTCTGCGGCTGCTTCCCACTGTCTATCTACCTTACGTTTGGTAGTGTATATATGTCCATGCCTCTCTTTCGCTTTGTCACAGCCTACCCTTCCCCCTCCCCATATCCTCAAGTCCATTCTCAAGTAGGTCTGTGTCTTTATGCCCGTTTTACCCCTAGGTTCTTCGTGACATTTTTTTAAATTCCATATATATGTGTTAGCATACGGTATTTGTCTTTCTCTTTCTGACTTACTTCACTCTGTATGACAGACTCTAGGTCTATCCACCTCATTACAAATAGCTCAGTTTCGTTTCTTTTTCTGGCTGAGTAATATTCCATTGTATATATGTGCCACATCTTCTTTATCCATTCATCGGATGATGGACACTTAGGTTGTTTCTATCTCCGGGCTATTGTGAATAGAGCTGCAATGAACATTTTGGTACATGTCTCTTTTTGAATTATGGTTTTCTCAGGGTATATGCCTCGTAGTGGGATTGCTGGGTCATATGGTAGTTCTATTTTTAGTTTTCTAAGGAACCTCCATACTGTTCTCCATAGTGGCTGTACCAATTCACATTCCCACCAGCAGTGCAAGAGTGTTCCCTTTTCTCCACACCCTCTCCAGCATTTATTGTTTCTAGATTTCTTGATGATGGCGATTCTGACTGGTGTGAGATGATATCTCATTGTAGTTTTGATGTGCATTTCTCTAATGATTAATGATGTTGAGCATCCTTTCATGTGTTTGTTGGCAGTCTGTATATCTTCTTTGGAGAAATGCCTATTTAAGTCTTCTGCCCATTTTTGGATTGGGTTGTTTGTTTTTTTGCTATTGAGCTGCATGAGCTGCTTATAAATTGTGGAGATTAATCCTTTGTCAGTTGCTTCATTTGCAAATATTTTCTCCCATGCTGAGGGTTGTCTTTTGGTCTTGTTTATGGTTTCCTTTGCTGTGCAAAAGCTTTGAAGTTTCATGAGGTCCCATTTGTTTATCTTTGTTTTTATTTCCATTTCTCTAGGAGGTGGGTCCAAAAGGATCTTGCTGTGATTTATGTCATAGAGTGTTCTGCCTATGTTTTCCTCTAAGAGTTTGATAGTTTCTGGCCTTACATTTAGGTCTTTAATCCATTTTGAGCTTATTTTTGTGTATGGTGTTAGGGAATGATCTAATCTCATACTTTTACATGTCCCTGTCCAGTTTTCCCAGCACCACTTATTGAAGAGGCTGTCCTTTCTCCACTGTACATTCCTGCCTCCTTTATCAAAGATAAGTTGACCTTACGTGCATGGGTTGGTCTCTGGGCTTTCTATCCTGTTCCATTGATCTATCTTTCTGTTTTTATGCCAGTACCACACTGTCTTGATTACTGTAGCTTTGTAGTATAGTCTGAAGTCAGGGAGCCTGATTCCTCCAGCTCCGTTTTTGGTTCTCAAGATTGCTTTGGCTATTCGGGGTCTTTTGTTTTTCCAAACAAATTTTGAAATTTTTTGTTCTAGTTCTGTGAAAAATGCCAGTGGTAGTTTGATAGGGATTGCATTGAATCTGTAGATTGCTTTGGGTAGTAGAGTCATTTTCACAATATTGATTCTTCCAATCCAGAAGCATGGTATATCTCTCCATCTATTTGTATCATCTTTAATCTCTTTCATCAGTGTCTTATAATTGTCTGCATACAGGTCTTTTGTCTCCTTAGGTAGGTTTATTCCTAGATATTTTATTCTTTTTGATGCAGTGGTAAATGGGAGTGTTTTCTTGATTTCATTTTCAGATGTTTCATCATTAGTGTAGAGGAATGCCAGAGATTTCTGTGCATTAATTTTGTATCCTGCTACTTTACCAAATTCATTGATTAGCTCTAGTAGTTTTCTGGTAGCATCTTTAGGATTCTCTATGTATAGTATCATGTCATCTGCAAACAGTGACAGCTTTACTTCTTCTTTTCCGATTTGGATTCCTTTTATTTCCTTTCCTTCTCTGATTGCTGTGGCTAAAACTTCCAAAAGTAGGTTGAATAAGAGTGGTGAGAGTGGGCAACCTTGTCTTGTTCTTGATCTTAGTGGAAATGGTTTCAGTTTTCCACCATTGAGGACAATGTTGGCTGTGGGTTTGTCATATATGGCCTTGATTAGGTTGAGGAAAGTTCCCTCTATGCCTACTTTCTGCAGGGTTTTTATCATAAATGGGTGTTGAATTTTGTCAAAAGCTTTCTCTGCATCTATTGAGATGATCATATGGTTTTTCTCCTTCAATTTGTTAATATGGTGTATCACATTGATTGATTTGCGTATATTGAGTAATCCTTGCATTCCTGGAATAAACCCCACTTGATCATGGTGTATGATCCTTTTAATGTGCTGTTGGATTCTGTTTGCTAGGATTTTGTTGAGGATTTTTGCATCTATGTTCATCAGTGATATTGGCCTGTCGTTTTCTTTCTTTGGGACATCCTTGCCTGGTTTTGGTATCAAGGTGATGGTGACCTCGTAGAATGAGTTTGGGAGTGTTCCTTCCTCTGAAATTGTTTGGAAGAGTTTGAGAAGGATGGGTGTTAGCTCTTCTCTAAATGTTTGATCGAATTCGCCTGTGAAGCCATCTGGTCCTGGGCTTTTGTTTGTTGGAAGATTTTGAATCACAGTTTCAATTTCAGGGCTTGTGATTGGTCTATTCATATTTTCTATTTCTTCCTGATTCAGTCTTGGCAGGTTGTGCATTTCTAAGAATTTGTCCATTTCTTCCAGGTTGTCCATTTTATTGGCATCGAGTTGCTTGTAGTAATCTCTCATGATCTTTTGTATTTCTGCAGCGTCAGTTGTTACTTCTCCTTTTTCATTTCTAATTCTATTGATTTGAGTCTTCTCCCTTTTTTTCTTGATGAGTCTGGCTAATGGTTTGTCAATTCCTTAAGTTGATCTTTATGCACAGAATTAGTTCCTGTGAACATTGCTACTCTTTCCAGAGATTTTCTAATAACTTGGGCCAGAACTGGTTACCGAGGAGCAAGGACCTAATTCCATGCCTCCACACCCTCCCACTGCACCGCACCACACGTCTTACCTCACAAGCTCTAACCTAAATCACAGAGGCACGCGTTTCGTGGACTAACCATGACCTCCCCTGGCGGCCTCAGGGGAGTGCTCACGTCCACTGACACCTCCCTTTAGTGTGTCAGCTCGTAGCGGCAGAGCTGGGGTGGGGGAGGTTTGTGATCTGGAGCTCAGCACATGCTCGGCAACATGTTTCTCATTTCCTTAGCATTCATGGCTTCCTCTCAGGAATCTGTCGAAAAGGAATAAAAACCACCTGAGAGTCCACATTACCAGATTATGAACTTTTCCCATAGGTTTGAATTGCTTACTTACCTGTTATAAATTAACCACAGCTTCATTTGACCACCAGGTCTTAAGTCTGTTGACAGTTTTCAGCATGACCGAATTGCTCATTTTTCTTGCTTTCAGAAATTGGCTTGGTTCTCTTTAGAGTTGGTGTAAACATGCCATGTAAGAAATGATTTCCACTTAATGGTACAACAGAATTATTGCTTTCTTAGATGTATGTGTAGTAAAAGTCAATATACACGTTTATATAATTTCTTTCCTCAAAATCTTATACTTAATTTGATATTTCTAAAAGTTGCACATGTAAGTCATGTGTATAACCTGCTAAAGTACTTTAACTGTGATCTTAAAAGTGAATAAAAAATATTTAATAGAAAATCAGAATATTGGGCTTCCCTGGTGGCGCAGTGGTTGAGAGTCCACCTGCCGATGCAGGGGACGCAGGTTCGTGCCCCGGTCCGGGAAGATCCTACATGCCGCGGAGTGGCTGGGCCCGTGAGCCATGGCTGCTGAGCCTACGCGTCCGGAGCCCGTGCTCCACAACGGGAGAGGCCACAGCAGTGAGAGGCCCGCGTACCGCAAAAAAATAAAAAATAAAAAAAACTCAGAATATTTTAGTATTGCAAGAGTTCTGCAGCTCTTAATAGTTTGTAAATCCACTATCTCATTTGTAATTAACATTCTCAATTCTCTTACTCTATGCCTTTTTATAAGGGAATAGTTAAGACAACTTTCTTTGTTGAAAAGGGTATAAGGTATGACAAAGCCCTGAGATATTTCAGGAAATTGTATTTATTGAGAAACTGACCAAGAACCCACATTTTTCCCTGTTACTGTAAGAAGTCTCCAGAGAAAGATTTTCAAAGACTGTCAGTTCAGTTCTTCTCACTGGAAGAAGTCTGGCTATTTTGATCCCTAACTGAATTTACATAGATCATCTACATTTGACCATTCAGAGGTACTGAAGAACATTGCTTTTGTTCTGGACCATATGATGTATTTTAAAAGTTAAAGTTGAAACATAACATATAGTGCTTCTTTGCAAATATGAGTCCAAATAAGAACAGAAATCAGTCACTGTAGAAAAACATGTAGCCCAACAGAAATCTTGACTGGGCAAGGAAGCTTCACCTACTTCACCTAGGGACGAACCCGCGTCCCCTGCATCGGCAGGCGGACTCTCAAACACTGCACCACCAGGGAAGCCCTGAAGGGAATTTTTTATCCAAAGTTTATAATGAGTGTCTACAAATCAGTGAGAAAATTACAAATGCCCAGTTTAAAACTGGGCAAAAGATAAAGACAAGTTATTCACAGAGCAAACTGTATAAATAATAAATCAACACATAAAAAAATGTTCCACCTCACTAGAAATCAGGGAAAAGCCAAATTAAACATGAGATAGTATTTTTAACTTCAAATTGGGGGGGAAAACCGGAAGAGGGAGTGTTGAGGAAGGATTTGGGAACCAGTTCTTTACATATAGTACTGAGAAGGTTGTAAATTTCAGGGAAATTTGTGAAGGAACATTTCAAAAGTTTATACATCCAGCAGTTCTACTTCTATAAATCTTTCCTAGAGATATGTGTACCTGTGTGCAAATTTATATTTACAAAAAAATATTTTCCGCTGCATTGTTGGCAATGACAAAAAATTAGAAGGAACCCAAATTCCCATCAATATGAGTGGTTAAATGACAGTAGAGCCATACTCTAGAATGCTCAGCTTCCAGTAACCAGAATAAGCTCGACCAATGTGCACTGATGTGAAAAATTTCCAAGATACATCTTAACCCCCTTCGTAGTATTCTTTGTTTTTTTTTAATTTAATTAATTTATTTTTGTCTGTGTTGGGTCTTCGTTTCTGTGCGTGGCTTTCTCTAGTTGCGGCAAGCAGGGGCCTCTCTTCATCACGGTGCGCGGGCCTCTCACTGTCACAGCCTCTCTTGGTGTGGAACACAAGCTCCAGACGCGCAGGCTCAGTAGTTGTGGCTCACGGGCCTAGTTGCTCCAAGGCATGTGGGATCTTCCCAGACCAGGGCTCGAACCCGTGTCCCCTGCATTGACAGGTGGATTCTCAACCACTGCACCACCAGGGAAGCCCCGGTAGTATTCTTCATATCTTAAAATGTGCATACCTATGACACATAAATTCCATGTCTAATTTTCTGTCCTACAAACCTACGAAAAGCTACAGACTTCTGATCAATATCCCCCAAACTATTGTCAATTGTAAGAAGTATGTCCAAAAGAAAAAAAAAAGAATCAGAAATCTGTTCAAAACCAGCAGATTTTAAAGAACTTATTATCCCCTCACCCACCTCTGTTCTGCTATAGCAACGCTGGAAGACTGCAACTAGGAAAGAGAGCAAGCCTAACTCCCACCTCAAATCTTGTCTCTCAACTACAGGGTATGACGAAGTCATTTAAAAAATATATTTAAAGGAGACTGAGCCCTTAGGTGAAAGACCCCAATAAGTTATTTCCCTAAAATAGACAGTAAATAAAGAATTTGGAATGAGTTGCAGGGGAAAGATGTGAAATCTCTTTCTTTGGGTCTTCTTAAAATTATAACATTCCCACATATGTCTGCAGTGTTTTAAATATTTTCCATTTATGTAGTAAACATTGAAAGACAGAAAGACAGAGGTTATTTCCAACTAGATGTTATCCTTTCCCCCCAATGGAACTATGCTTTCCTTTCTAGACACATGAGCTCTCCTTTTTCGAGTCTGAGATTGGAAGTTCTCATGGTTGAATTGTTAACACATTTTTCTTTATTTGGGTTGAGTTTGATCCAGCTACTCTGAAGACTATGGTTTCTTCACTAAAAATTGCTTCCATTGTAGATTTATCACCTGGTTGGCAAACACTGGATAACTTCAGGCACAAGAACATTACTCTGAACCTGGGTGTGGTCAGTGAGATAGAAACCAACATTATTTTTTCCTTCATGATATGAAATATACTCTATCTTTACTCCCAGGGTTTTGTCCAAAAAACTCATAAAACATAAATTGACTCTGACCTTCAGACTCCCATGTTCTCCTCCAATCTACACAGCAAAGTCTAAGTTCAATTACACCAAGACTGATGCCAAATTTCAAAAAACGAGAGCACCCTCCATTTCTGCTGGTGCCAGGTGTGTTGTTCCAGGTGCACAGAAGTATCTTAAAAAGTCTTAGTAAGTCTCATTCTACAATAAATAATTACTCAACAAGTTCTCTCTGGACCAGGGTATACTAAGCCAGTGTCTGCTTTCTATTGCAGGCGAAGAAGTTTGTGGTCTTTCATGGAGCTTCCGTTTACCAACCTGGAAATGGCATTCATTTTATTGGCTTTTGTTATCTTTTCCCTCTCTACTCTGGCTTCCATCTACACTGACCCGGATGAGAGGAATGAAGGTAAACAGAGAGAGCTCTTCATAAGAGTCCCCGTTTCCTTTCCCCACCCAATCATCTTTCTCTATGGTTTGATTTGGTTTAGTTTCTATTCTGTATGTGAGAATGAGTTTGTTTTGGGGTGTGCTGTGTGTGTGTGTGTGTGTATGAGAGAAAGGAGACAGAGAGACAGAGAAAGAGAGTTTTATTAAATAGCCTGAAATATCTACTCTGGCATTTTACCATTCTTTATTAAGAGAGGTTTGGAAATGGAAACGATTATTCACATGACTTTTAATCCCAGGATTTTGCAGGTCTTATGCCCTGAATTTTATATATATATATATATATATATATATACATATATATATATATATATATGTATATGTATATATATAATTTTTCTTTCACCATCCTCCCATCACTGCCCCTCATCCCTGTCCCCCATGAGAAACTTAAAATGTGCAGAAAGCACAATATCTTTCAAAGTCATTAAAGGTAATTTTCACAGGCTAAATGCAAGTTCACAAGAAACAAATTCCATTATTGTATACATATATGGTGTGTGGAGGTGTGCGTTTTTGTTCAACTATAAATAAGAAGGAAAAGAATTAAAGGTGTTTTCCTAATGAGCTCTTGTCAAAGCCCAAACTTTCAAAAAAAATGTAGAAGCGTTTAAAAAACTCAACACCACATGTTTGCTTATTGCCAATCATAACAATTATTAGCAATAATATGTAATTTAAATGGCAGTTCTTGGTATTTCACTGTAGTTCAGGTCCTACCAAATTTCACACAAAATTACTGGTGACTGACCATTTTTGAGGGCAAAAATTATATATATATATATATATATATATATATATATATATATATATATATGGCATATGCTAAGGAAATAATATATGTTTGTAGAGAATAAGATAAAATCATAAAAAGAAAACTGTGCTTCCTAAAATTGTGATACCTCTCCATCAATTTTTGGCTGTGAAAGAAGTGCTCTCTGTAAAAGACAATAGTATTCTCTGTCTTATAAACATACTACACTTAAAGAAGTAGAAAACAAGAAGCCACAGTAAACAGACATTTAATTTGTGCTGACATGAAGATTGGGAAGCATAACTGGAGTCCGTAAAGTCTTTTCCATGCTCCATATTGTTTTAGTTTAAGATGGGTTTGGCTGAAAGAAAGAGTAAGAGCAAAATTGCAGTTACTTTAACTAGAAGATAATGTCTTTCTCTCACACATAAAGGAAGCCTGGGGGTAGGAAGTTCCCTCCTGACACGACTCCCTGGTGTCCTGGACCCAGGCCACACTGTCTTGGTTCCCTCCCATCTCCTATGGCAGCTCCCATGTCCAGCACTGACCCAGTTGGCCCATCTTCCACTATCATCTATGCATGCCTGTCAGCAAGAAGAAGCAAGAGGGCACACCTCTGTCTTTTAAGAGTGCTCCCAGAACCTACACTCACCACTTCCCTTTGGCCAGAATTTAGTCCACGGACATACCGAAAGGAAAGCTGGGAAATGTAATAGTTATTCTGGGAGGCGTGTGCGGAGCAAAAACTTTGGGTTTTGTTCCTAAAGGAAGAGGGGTACAACCAGCAGTGTCTGCCAGACACGTAGACTCCTAACCATGCATTCACTACGGGGCTGGTAGTCATGAAATCGGGGAATATTTGAGCTAGAAGGAATGTTAAGAGAGCATCTGATTTACTGATGCTTAACCAGAACTGAATATCAGAAAGGCACCTCATACTTGGGGCCCATCACAAACCCAGCAAATACGCATTTCTGGGTGTCCCACCTGGCCACGTGTCTTTAAACAAGACCCCCTACCCTCCCCCCCCCATTTTTCTAGCTTTCTTCTCTGGTTAAGAAGCATTGACCAACTATTCATATTTCAGATGTGACAACAGAGACCCACAAATGTTTAGTGAGTTTCTCAGGTGCTCAGTTAATTAGCAGAAGAGCCAAAACTAGAGCACAGACTCCCCGTTGCAAGTTCCTGCCCCTTCTCTGCACCCCTGTGATTCCCCAGTTATGATCTATGGACACGGAGAATCAGAAGACTGGGCCAGTCATAGAAATTTACCTTTCCTTTACACTTCTGTATTCCGTTTTTCATAAGTTCCTTTTTCTTCTGCTCTGTTCCTCCTATATCTGAGGTCTACTTTCCAAGCTAAAGCAATTCCTCCATTTGAATACTGTTCACTAACAGAACTAGACCCAGCTGCCCAAGAATTCTCATCGAAGAACACCCTTGCGTCCCTTCGTGACCACCAGGTCGGTGCCAAGCACAATTTTGCATGAAAGTACAAAATGTATACACTTTCCTAAATGTGGTAAGACCCAGGAGTAAAACCCACCTTCATTAAAATTGCAGGGCTATTTTAATCTCCTTTCTGGCACAAGCAGAGAATTGCAGGAGCCACAAAAATAAACTTAAGAGAGGCAGATTTAATTTCACATGTGTATTTAAAATCTGATAGACTCAGCTATGGGTAATGGAGAATCTAAATCTGAATGGGACTCAGCTCCTATGTCAGGGAGCTGATTGTCTCATGGAGGATTCAGTTGTATAACCAGAGCAGACCCAGTGAATGGGCTACCAGAGTTTTCAACTAAGGAGGATGGGGTCAGAACGGAAGCTCTTCCTTGGGGGTATTGCGGTGGGCTTCACGGAAGAGGTGGCCACCCTGATGCAGGTGATATTGACAGAGTAGGGTGGGTGGGGTGCATTCCAACTAAGAAAACAGCTTAAGGAAAATTACCTGACCGAAAAAAATGAAATGTATAAGAGGAAAAATCAGCTATAGTTTGGAATGTACCGTAAGTCCAACAAGGAATTGAACAGAACTGATCATTGGCCAGAATCTTCTCAAGTCCTTCAGAGGTCAGAAGACGAACAAAGCATTTTAACAGGGAGTCTCTTAAACTTAAGAGTTGGGTGCCTCTGACCTCAGCCTCCCACGTGAGAGCAAAGGCTCTCAAGCTCTAACTTGCACATAAGTCACCTAGAGATTTTATGAAAAAGTAGACTACTGTTCAGTAGGTCTGGGTGGGACCTGAGATTCTGCATTTCTAAGAAGCTTCCAGGTGACGACCATGGTCTAGAAGACGAGCCCAGCCACAGATGTGACACTTGCAGGCCCCAGGGGGCCAAGCTCATCTGTGTGCAGCAGGGGAGGCGGGAGCTTGGCTACGTGGCTGGGCGTCCACGTTCCGTCCCGTAAGCAAGGCCCTACAGGACACGGGGCAGACCCAGAGCTGGAGGGCAGGGCCTCAGCCTCCAGCCCAGCGCAGTCTTGCCTCAGGTCCTAACGTGTCAGGAGTGGGTGGATTAAGGTTTAAGAAAATATTTTATATGTTTAGAAGAGTTGAGAGTCATTCTTATTTTTTTAGGGAAGAACTTGTATTTAATTAGATTAATTAATTAATCATTTAAGTTGAAGTATAGTTGATTTACAATGTTGTGTTAGTTTTAGGTGTACAGCACAGTGATTCATATATATATATTCTTCTTCAGATTCTTTTCCATTATAGGTTATTACAAAATATTGAGTATAGTTCCCTGTGCTATAGAGTAGGTCCTTATTGGTTACGAGAGTCCCTCTTTAAACATCAGAATATTGGAGTGTACAGTGAAGCGGAGGCAGAGTGGCTCTGCGAGCTCCTCTCTCTCCACTTTCCCATAGAGAAGCCCTGACTGGCCGCTGAGGGCGGGCCACACACACGCCCTCGCGCCCGGCGAACCCGCGCGGTCACTATCATATGACACAGGCTTTGCTGCAGTTCATCTTCCTCCCTGTGTACTTTCCGTTTGCCTTCCTGGAATTCTGCTGCATCACAGAAGCTGGAAGTTCTGATGTTCCATTGAACTCACGATGGAAAGTCTTGACTTGACCGGTCAGAGTCATGAAAGGCAGTCATAGAAATAAAGATTATTCCGCAGAAGGAGAAGGAGCTGGAAAACGACCAAAACGAAAGTGCCTTCAGTGGCATCCATTGCTAGCAAAGAAACGTCTTGACTTTTCAGAAGAGGAAGAAGAGGAAGACGAAGAGGAGGATATTGATAAGGTTCAACTTCTTGGGGCCGCTGGTCTAGAGCAAGATGGTGAAACTGAAGATGATGAATCACCAGAACAGCGAGCCCGGAGACCAATGAATGCATTTCTCTTATTTTGCAAACGTCATCGCTCTCTTGTACGTCAGGAACACCCCAGGCTTGATAACCGAGGTGCTACCAAGATACTAGCTGATTGGTGGGCTGTTCTCGATCCAAAGGAAAAGCAGAAATACACAGACATGGCCAAGGAGTATAAACATGCATTTATGAAAGCAAATCCTGGCTACAAATGGTGTGCTACCACAAACAAGCCTGTGAGATCCCCAACATCCACTGTCAATCCACGGGAGAAACTATGGGCCTTCCCATCTGACTCTTCAAGAGCCTTGCCAAGCCCCAAGAAAACAAAGCCTGAAGAAATGCCTCAGCTTAACTTTGGGATGGCCGATCCTACTCAAATGGGAGGCCTGAGCATGCTGCTTTTAGCTGGAGAACATGTTCTTGGTACACCAGAGATATCCTCTGGCACTTGCAGGCCTGATGTTTCAGAATCCTCTGAATTGCGTCAGAAGTCACCATTATCTCAGTTTGCCGAGATATCTTCAGGTACCTCCCACCCTGATGTTCTGTCAAAACAATGTCAAGCATCAGCCTTGTTTCAGTTTGCAGAGATTTGTTCGAAGACTTCACAGTTGGGCGGTGCTGAACCTGTAAAACGCTGTGGAAAGTCTGCACTCTTTCAACTGGCAGAGATGTGCCTGGCATCAGAGGGGGTGAAAATGGAAGAATCAAAGCTCATAAAAGCCAAAGAATCAGATGGCGGGAGAATTCAAGAACTGGAGAAGGGCAAGGAAGAAAGAGAAATGAAAATGGAGAAAATAGATGAAGCCAGGTTCCAGAAAGAAGCAGAATTTGAAAAATCAGCTAAGGAAAATGTAAGAGATTCTAAGGAATTAAGAAATTTTGAGGAGCTGTGAATGGATGATATAATGGGTATAAAAATGGAAGCTCCTAAAGCAATTAAAAAGGAAGAATTAGAGGAAGATCAAAAAGGTAGTCACTTCCCTGATTTTTCTTACTCTGGCAGTAGCAAGACAATAATAAGCGATGTTCCCAGTAGAAAGGATCACATGTGCCATCCTCATGGCATTAGGATCATCGAGGATCCCACAGCATTAAGCAAACCAGAAAAGCTAAAAAAGGAAAAGAAGAAAACCAAAATGGATCGACATGGAAATGATAAATCCACACCCAAGAAGACTTGCCAAAAGAGGCAGTCCTCGGAATCTGATATCGAGAGTGTCATGTACACCATTGAAGCTGTTGCAAAGGGAGACTGGGGCATCGAGAAGCTTGGAGATACCCCTCGCAAGCAGGTCCATACATCCTTGAGTGGCAAGGGAAGCATTTTGGATGCCAAGCCACCAAAGAAGAGAGTGAAATCAAGAGAGAAGAAAATGTCAAAGGAGAAATCCTCAGACACCACCAAAGAGTCAAGACCTCAAGATTTTATCAGTATTTCTGCCAGCAAGAACATTTCTGGTGAGGTCCCAGAGGGTATAAAAGCAGAACCTTTGACCCCTACGGAGGATGCATTACCACCCAGTCTATCGGGACAGGCCAAGCCTGAGGACAGTGAGTGTCACAGAAAAATAGAGACTTGTGGCTCCCGGAAATCTGAGAGGTCTTGCAAAGGTGCTCTTTATAAAACCCTGGTGTCTGAGGGTATGCTCACCTCTCTGCGAGCTAATGTTGGCAGAGGGAAACGAAGGTCAGGAAAAGGAAAGTCCTCTGATCATGAAGAGTGTTGGCATGAAGAAAGCTGGACATTTCACCAGAGTGGGACCAGTGGAAGCAAGAAGTTCAAGAAGACAAAGCCAGAGGAAGACTCTCTCCTTGGCTCAGCAAAGCTGGATGAAGAATTTGAAAAGAAATTCAACAGCCTCCCTCAGTATAGTCCTGTTACATTTGACCAGAAATGTGTACCTGTCCCAAGAAAAAAGAAGAAGACCGGACATATGTGCTCAGAACCGACCAAAACCAGCAAAGGTCCTTTCCAGTCTCAGAAAAAGAACTTATTCCACAAAATTGTCAGCAAATACAAGCACAACAAGGAGAAGCCTAATGTTCCGGAAAAAGGAAGTGGGGATAAATGGTCAAACAAGCAACTCTTCTTGGCTGCCATTCACCCTACAGAAGCCATATTTTCAGAAGACAGAAACACCACAGAGCCTGCTTATAAGGTTAAAAATGCCCCATCCATTCGCAACACTCCAGAGCCAACAACGGCGCAAGAGCCCTTGGTGGGCAGTCAAAAGAGAAAAGCCAGGAAAACCAAGATCACACACCTTGTCAGGACAGCAGATGGCCGGGTATCACCAGCAGGAGGTACTTTGGATGACAAACCAAAGGAACAACTGCAGAGGAGTCTTGTGAAGGTGACCGAGACAGGCTGCAATGACGAACGCTCACACAACCAAGAGGCCACGGAGACGTGGAGCAGCACCCCGGAGATGCCCGCCGTGTCTGCGTTCTTCAGCCTCGCTGTGCTGGCCGAAGTGGCCGCCATGGAACATGCATAGAAGTCAGAGATCAACTCCGCTCACCCATGATGGACAGCCAAAAGAAATGCCCCAGACTCCTGTACTTATTTCTTGCGCTGACCAGTGAAGCGCCCTTTACTTGTAAACCATTGTGCTTTACCTACTACCCTAGCCTTGTCTTTATTGAGAGATGCGAGTGAGTCCATGTGGTGGCATATACAGACAGCAAACAAGGGCTTGTTGCCCTACACGGCCCAGATTCACTTGAAGCAGAAGTTGGCACCCTGGGCCAGTTTGTTCTTTCAGAACCCAGAGTCTTTGAGGGTGATGTTGTCTGTCTGATAATGAGCAGAAATGGGATGATCCTAGAGCTTTGCTTTCTATTGAAGGCTTTTGATGGTAATAGGTGGTAACTTGGTAAAAGGCTGCCTTTACTGTAGCTCATCCAGCGTCTCTTTTACCAACCAGAGAGTGTGAAACTAGTTTCATATATTACCTAGTTATTCTTTCAAAACAAAAACAAACAGCAAAAAAACAAAAACTGACACACTGCACTAGTTATTATTAGATATTCTTGGTCTTTTTTGTACGTGGAGGTTTATGTTCTAAGATGGTTTATATAATAGGTTATACCTACATTTATATTGTAGAATAATATTAAAAAGCCTCTTCCAGAGACTCCCAAACAGCACGGGCAGGCAGATGTACCGCTGTTAGCGGTGTATGCTCGGCCTTGTGGTCCATATATTCTGCACTTTTATATTTGCCAAGAGAGTGGTAGTTTGCTGGCAAAAAGAGAAAGAGAGAGAAGAAGAAAAATTACAGTTCTTACAAGCAGAAATTTTTTCTTAGCCTTGAGTGACCAAGAAGAATTTGCTTGGGTCAAATTGTGGCGAATATTTTCCCAGACAGGGGAAGAGTCCAGCAGATTACAGATTACTGATGTTTTCATGCCTTGAGGATTCTTTTATTTTTACACAAGGGTCTGAGTGACCAATGGATCGTTCATACAGACAAAAAAAGAAAAATAGTATTCAGAAGTGACCTTAGTATTACTTCACTATTCAGAACACATTGAAGACACACTCACTTTGTGTGGTCTTTGAGCTACAGCCCTTTTACATCCATCCCAGACAGACTGGACGGGTAGCAATTGCTATGCACAGCGTAATTGGCACTGCAGGTTTTTAGAGCCATTTTGAGTTTTTGTGGTTACGGAGGTATTGATGAGGGAGGTGTGCCTGACCAGAGTGGGACTCGCGGTTATAGATCCACCTGCAAGTTTCCTGTTTCCTTTTCATGTTTTGTTGCTTTTGAACATAAAACCAACTATACATATGCCAGTGCAACTGGATTAACTGGCTTAGAACATTCAACATATTGACTCCATCACCTGACGTTCACAGTATCTTGTTTCTTAGCAACAGATGCAAAGTGATAAATCAAAATTAGTCGGCGGCTACAGATTTTACAGGGTATTTGTTCCATAGCACAAAGTATTTCCCCACTCTTGCATCACAGCACAAACTACCAAATTTTAAGTATTGGATTCCAGCAATAATTTTTACTGGTTTTCAAACTGGCGGAATTTTGATAGTGTTAGTTCAAGTTTGAAACTTTTGAATTAGATCTCTAAATGGTGACAGTTTACAAGGTTTTATCTAGCTATCTTATTTATACTTGACTGAATTGTAATGATGATTTTTTTTCTAATCGTAATTTGACCTAATAGCCATACAAAAAATGACTCTATTCGTCCTGACTAGGTTTAGCTTTTCACGGTTGTAGATGTTACTTCAGTTTCGGTGCTGGAAACTATGTACCACATACTAACAGAATTGAAAAAGAACAGAGAGATTTGGGCTTTTTCTTTTTTTTTCAAAGCAGGTAAAGAGGGCATCAGGGCATTGGAACGGTGTCCTCAAAAATGCATATTCCTTGTGGGCATGGAGGAAGAAGGAATTAGTAAGCAAGGTTAATCAGAGGCAGAAGCTTAGCCCCATTCACACAGAAATAAATCAGGTGAGCAACCCCAGATTTTAGCATGATATTTTTACTATGATGCTGTTGTATTCATATTTTCTAAATTTCGAAACACAAAGTGAATGTTTGAAAATTGCTGGGTCCCAGTGTTGGTGGCTGTTGGAGTTTCTGGACCACTTGCTAGCAGTGATTTAAAAATTATAATTAGCTAAAATCCAAAAAAAAAATAAAACCAACAACAAAAATTGTTTGGTGCAGAACATGCACCTTGACAATGGCACTAACTTGTTATTCTCTAGAACATGTTAGAATAGGTCTATTTTTGCCAGTGCCCTCTCCTCCAGTCCTCTGATTACATTTCACTAGAGTTCCTTAACAGAGTGCTGTATATTCATGGGACCTTTTTTAAAAAGAAGCAAAACAAAAGATGACTTTTTTCTATGTGATTAATATATCTTACTTGATCTGCTTTTCCTAAACCTCAGTGGCTTTTCCCTTAGGCAGGGGTCGGGGTGGAGGGCAACCTACTGGATACGACTGTTTTCAGATACTTTAGAAAAAAAAAAAAACCCACCTTCTTGTAGACATGCTTAATTTTTAAGCGGTTAGGCACTGAGAGTAGCAGAAATCCTGCAAAGCTTTATAGTCTTTTAGACACTCACCTTGTCATTTCTCTGAGTAATGTCTTGATTTCAAACATAGTGCTTTTCTCATGCCCTGAATCCACTGGAGAGGGGTGTTGGTATTTTCAGGTAACAACATTTGTGAGCACACATATTGCAGACCAACATGTAGTACCCTCCCCCATTTATCATTTTCATTTCACTTCTCTCATTCTTTTTTATTTTGGAAAATCATATTGCTATGGTGTGTACCTTAATCTGCCAGCAAACACCATCTACACTAACATTTGTCCCACAAGCATCCTCAAGAGAAAAAGTTGTTGCACCTTATGTATATCTCAAGCAAACCCAAATATGATGCTCTTCTGCCTTTGTTTTATTCTAAATTGTTGTATCATATCTTTCTGAAACCATTCTGAATCTAGTTGAAATTCTCAATATTTATGCTTTTACCTTAATTTCTAGATTCAAACCTGTATATAAATCTTTTGAACAAAATTGTCCTAGCCCTTCTCTGTGTTGCTGGAAGTGGATGATTTAGTCTCAGATGGAGACACAGTACTGTTCCAGTTTTCTTTAGCCTTTTATTTATTTAGTTATTCTGGGTATTTTCCTATGTAATTTTGAAGTGTGTAGAGTATATTATAGTTACTGAAGCTGCAGCTCTAAGAAGCTGAGTGAAAGAGAGAAAATACTGTAAGACGCCCTTCTTAAGTGTTTATTTGTTTGGATAACTGTAATGAGGCCAGGAAAAGGCAAAAGGTCCCACAGCCACTTTGAAGACACAGGTTCTTATCCCCAAACTAGGTTAGGTCCCAGATTTTAGATCAAAATGGTGAATTCTTTAAAGCCCTCTTTTTTAAAAGGATATATCATACCATTGTAATTCTGACAGTCTTTGCCCCCCCGAAAATATATTTATTTAATTCCGTCAGATGAGCTTTCTACCAGTGCCCCCTCAAAGCCATGCTCAACTCATTCCCACGTTATCACTGTTATTATAGTTCCTGCCATTCAAACTGCTGCAGAGAAAAAAAGGGATGGAACACTATGAACAAAAAGGAGCATCTGAACGGGTCTGGTTATTTAGAATCCAACTTGTGTAATCCCTGTCACTCTCTTATCAAGTCAGATGCTACTCTGCCTGAGTCATAGAAAAGTTTGTTTGCACTCTGTAGTCCTTGGCTCATCCTCTGGAAGTGTTTGCACCTATGTAAAATCTCAAGCAGATTATAAATCAATACAGCACTAGGAGTAAGCTGAAAACTGAATGACATGTTTTGTTTAGACAGTTCCGGGGGAGGGATGGGGAATATCAAGTAACTCTGTTCCAAGTTTGACATTTGGCATTAATGTGAAGCAGTGGGACCATGCTGCCTGCTAAAGTACTGTATGAATCCTAAGTGTTCTGGAGACCAGCAGCTGGAGGCTGGAGGCCAGCATCCATACAGCAAAGGGGAAGCATCGCCGCTTCTTGGGGGAAAAGGAAGGAAGTCGTGCAAGGCCTGGAGTCATCATTTGTAAAGGGAAAGTCGGGGTGTACGTGATGCTGTGAGAAGGTTCACCGTTGATTGCACTGCTCCACAGAGCCCTCAGATAAGGCCAATCCTAATGGGCTACCTCGGCTTTAACGGTTAAGTCCAGTAAGTCCTGTTTCAAAGGTTTGTCTTTTTTTGCTTCTACCGTCAGTGCCACTGTTTTCCACTGCAGTGTTTTGACTTCCCAAACCACCTTCTCCGGAGAGAACAATGTATTGCTGAAAATGGGCAGTAGAAGCAAATGCTCTTATTACATTTGACCTATAAAGTATTCAGAGTGACTGCTAGGTGGGAATTCAAATTGAGCTTTCCCCACATAGGATCTTGTTTTGCACCTTATAAAGAGTGTACTAATTGTTAATTAGGTGTTGCTTTTATTTATACAAGCATTCCCAAAGAATTAGATTTGGATTTTGTGTTTCTTTGAGTTTGGGGATTTTTTGTTTTACAGTTATCTTATTTAGATTGACTAACATCATACTTACAATAAAAAAAGAAACAGTGGTTCAGTTCATCTTACCAGATATGTCTGGTGATGTATTCAGAGTCTGATGGACTGCTTTGCTTTTATGTAGTTTGGAAGTGATAATGAAGTTTATTATACCCCATATGAAATGACCTTGTCCTTTTCACTGGGGACATTATCTTACATTTTAGAAAAAGAAGCACCAAAAGAGTGAACAACAAGACAAGTACATTTGATTCCCCTCATACACCTCCATCTGTTTGTGCTACGCTTTCCTTAAAAATATCAATATACATTTTCTTCACACATACAAAAAGTTTCCTCTCCTGGCCAAATTTTATTTGTGGTGGTATGATTTATACTAATAACGGAAAAGAGGAAACCTTGTACTTAGAAGTTCGGTGGCCACTGTTTCCTTGTTGCAGTCAGTGGTCAAAATTGATCCTGCCCTGAAGTTGATCTTTTTAATTAATTAATTAATTAATTAATTTTTAAATTTTTTATTAGTTTCTGCTTACTAACAAAGTGAATCAGTCATACATATACATCTGTTCCCACATCCCTTCCCTCATGCATCTCCCTCCCTCCCACCCTCCCCATCCCACCCCTCCAGGCGGTCACAAAGCACCGAGCTGATCTCCCTGTGCTCTGCGGCTGCTTCCCACTGTCTATCTACCTTACGTTTGGTAGTGTATATATGTCCATGCCTCTCTTTCGCTTTGTCACAGCCTACCCTTCCCCCTCCCCATATCCTCAAGTCCATTCTCAAGTAGGTCTGTGTCTTTATGCCCGTTTTACCCCTAGGTTCTTCGTGACATTTTTTTTAATTCCATATATATGTGTTAGCATACGGTATTTGTCTTTCTCTTTCTGACTTACTTCACTCTGTATGACAGACTCTAGGTCTATCCACCTCATTACAAATAGCTCAGTTTCGTTTCTTTTTCTGGCTGAGTAATATTCCATTGTATATATGTGCCACATCTTCTTTATCCATTCATCGGATGATGGACACTTAGGTTGTTTCTATCTCCGGGCTATTGTGAATAGAGCTGCAATGAACATTTTGGTACATGTCTCTTTTTGAATTATGGTTTTCTCAGGGTATATGCCTCGTAGTGGGATTGCTGGGTCATATGGTAGTTCTATTTTTAGTTTTCTAAGGAACCTCCATACTGTTCTCCATAGTGGCTGTACCAATTCACATTCCCACCAGCAGTGCAAGAGGGTTCCCTTTTCTCCACACCCTCTCCAGCATTTATTGTATCTAGATTTCTTGATGATGGCGATTCTGACTGGTGTGAGATGATATCTCATTGTAGTTTTGATGTGCATTTCTCTAATGATTAATGATGTTGAGCATCCTTTCATGTGTTTGTTGGCAGTCTGTATATCTTCTTTGGAGAAATGCCTATTTAAGTCTTCTGCCCATTTTTGGATTGGGTTGTTTGTTTTTTTGCTATTGAGCTGCATGAGCTGCTTATAAATTGTGGAGATTAATCCTTTGTCAGTTGCTTCATTTGCAAATATTTTCTCCCATGCTGAGGGTTGTCTTTTGGTCTTGTTTATGGTTTCCTTTGCTGTGCAAAAGCTTTGAAGTTTCATGAGGTCCCATTTGTTTATCTTTGTTTTTATTTCCATTTCTCTAGGAGGTGGGTCCAAAAGGATCTTGCTGTGATTTATGTCATAGAGTGTTCTGCCTATGTTTTCCTCTAAGAGTTTGATAGTTTCTGGCCTTACATTTAGGTCTTTAATCCATTTTGAGCTTATTTTTGTGTATGGTGTTAGGGAATGATCTAATCTCATACTTTTACATGTCCCTGTCCAGTTTTCCCAGCACCACTTATTGAAGAGGCTGTCCTTTCTCCACTGTACATTCCTGCCTCCTTTATCAAAGATAAGTTGACCTTACGTGCATGGGTTGGTCTCTGGGCTTTCTATCCTGTTCCATTGATCTATCTTTCTGTTTTTATGCCAGTACCACACTGTCTTGATTACTGTAGCTTTGTAGTATAGTCTGAAGTCAGGGAGCCTGATTCCTCCAGCTCCGTTTTTGGTTCTCAAGATTGCTTTGGCTATTCGGGGTCTTTTGTTTTTCCAAACAAATTTTGAAATTTTTTGTTCTAGTTCTGTGAAAAATGCCAGTGGTAGTTTGATAGGGATTGCATTGAATCTGTAGATTGCTTTGGGTAGTAGAGTCATTTTCACAATATTGATTCTTCCGATCCAGAAGCATGGTATATCTCTCCATCTATTTGTATCATCTTTAATCTCTTTCATCAGTGTCTTATAATTGTCTGCATACAGGTCTTTTGTCTCCTTAGGTAGGTTTATTCCTAGATATTTTATTCTTTTTGATGCAGTGGTAAATGGGAGTGTTTTCTTGATTTCATTTTCAGATGTTTCATCATTAGTGTAGAGGAATGCCAGAGATTTCTGTGCATTAATTTTGTATCCTGCTACTTTACCAAATTCATTGATTAGCTCTAGTAGTTTTCTGGTAGCATCTTTAGGATTCTCTATGTATAGTATCATGTCATCTGCAAACAGTGACAGCTTTACTTCTTCTTTTCCGATTTGGATTCCTTTTATTTCCTTTCCTTCTCTGATTGCTGTGGCTAAAACTTCCAAAAGTAGGTTGAATAAGAGTGGTGAGAGTGGGCAACCTTGTCTTGTTCTTGATCTTAGTGGAAATGGTTTCAGTTTTCCACCATTGAGGACAATGTTGGCTGTGGGTTTGTCATATATGGCCTTGATTAGGTTGAGGAAAGTTCCCTCTATGCCTACTTTCTGCAGGGTTTTTATCATAAATGGGTGTTGAATTTTGTCAAAAGCTTTCTCTGCATCTATTGAGATGATCATATGGTTTTTCTCCTTCAATTTGTTAATATGGTGTATCACATTGATTGATTTGCGTATATTGAGTAATCCTTGCATTCCTGGAATAAACCCCACTTGATCATGGTGTATGATCCTTTTAATGTGCTGTTGGATTCTGTTTGCTAGGATTTTGTTGAGGATTTTTGCATCTATGTTCATCAGTGATATTGGCCTGTCGTTTTCTTTCTTTGGGACATCCTTGCCTGGTTTTGGTATCAAGGTGATGGTGACCTCGTAGAATGAGTTTGGGAGTGTTCCTTCCTCTGAAATTGTTTGGAAGAGTTTGAGAAGGATGGGTGTTAGCTCTTCTCTAAATGTTTGATCGAATTCGCCTGTGAAGCCATCTGGTCCTGGGCTTTTGTTTGTTGGAAGATTTTGAATCACAGTTTCAATTTCAGGGCTTGTGATTGGTCTATTCATATTTTCTATTTCTTCCTGATTCAGTCTTGGCAGGTTGTGCATTTCTAAGAATTTGTCCATTTCTTCCAGGTTGTCCATTTTATTGGCATCGAGTTGCTTGTAGTAATCTCTCATGATCTTTTGTATTTCTGCAGCGTCAGTTGTTACTTCTCCTTTTTCATTTCTAATTCTATTGATTTGAGTCTTCTCCCTTTTTTTCTTGATGAGTCTGGCTAATGGTTTGTCAATTCCTTAAGTTGATCTTTATGCACAGAATTAGTTCCTGTGAACATTACTACTCTTTCCAGAGATTTTCTAATAACTTGGGCCAGAACTGGTTACCGAGGAGCAAGGACCTAATTCCATGCCTCCACACCCTCCCACTGCACCGCACCACACGTCTTACCTCACAAGCTCTAACCTAAATCACAGAGGCACGCGTTTCGTGGACTAACCATGACCTCCCCTGGCGGCCTCAGGGGAGTGCTCACGTCCACTGACACCTCCCTTTAGTGTGTCAGCTCGTAGCGGCAGAGCTGGGGTGGGGGAGGTTTGTGATCTGGAGCTCAGCACATGCTCGGCAACATGTTTCTCATTTCCTTAGCATTCATGGCTTGCTCTCAGGAATCTGTCGAAAAGGAATAAAAACCACCTGAGAGTCCACATTACCAGATTATGAACTTTTCCCATAGGTTTGAATTGCTTACTTACCTATTATAAATTAACCACAGCTTCATTTGACCACCAGGTCTTAAGTCTGTTGACAGTTTTCAGCATGACCGAATTGCTCATTTTTCTTGCTTTCAGAAATTGGCTTGGTTCTCTTTAGAGTTGGTGTAAACATGCCTTGTAATAAATGATTTCCACTTAATGGTACAACAGAATTATTGCTTTCTTAGATGTATGTGTAGTAAAAGTCAATATACACGTTTATATAATTTCTTTCCTCAAAATCTTATACTTAATTTGATATTTCTAAAAGTTGCACATGTAAGTCATGTGTATAACCTGCTAAAGTACTTTAACTGTGATCTTAAAACTGAATAAAAAATATTTAATAGAAAATCAGAATATTGGGCTTCCCTGGTGGCGCAGTGGTTGAGAGTCCACCTGCCGATGCAGGGGACGCGGGTTCGTGCCCCGGTCCGGGAAGATCCTACATGCCGCGGAGTGGCTGGGCCCGTGAGCCATGGCTGCTGAGCCTACGCGTCCGGAGCCCGTGCTCCACAACGGGAGAGGCCACAGCAGTGAGAGGCCCGCGTACCGCAAAAAAATAAAAAATAAAAAAAAACTCAGAATATTTTAGTATTGCAAGAGTTCTGCAGCTCTTAATAGTTTGTAAATCCACTATCTCATTTGTAATTAACATTCTCAATTCTCTTACTCTATGCCTTTTTATAAGGGAATAGTTAAGACAACTTTCTTTGTTGAAAAGGGTATAAGGTATGACAAAGCCCTGAGATATTTCAGGAAATTGTATTTATTGAGAAACTGACCAAGAACCCACATTTTTCCCTGTTACTGTAAGAAGTCTCCAGAGAAAGATTTTCAAAGACTGTCAGTTCAGTTCTTCTCACTGGAAGAAGTCTGGCTATTTTGATCCCTAACTGAATTTACATAGATCATCTACATTTGACCATTCAGAGGTACTGAAGAACATTGCTTTTGTTCTGGACCATATGATGTATTTTAAAAGTTAAAGTTGAAACATAACATATAGTGCTTCTTTGCAAATATGAGTCCAAATAAGAACAGAAATCAGTCACTGTAGAAAAACATGTAGCCCAACAGAAATCTTGACTGGGCAAGGAAGCTTCACCTACTTCACCTAGGGACGAACCCGCGTCCCCTGCATCGGCAGGCGGACTCTCAAACACTGCACCACCAGGGAAGCCCTGAAGGGAATTTTTTATCCAAAGTTTATAATGAGTGTCTACAAATCAGTGAGAAAATTACAAATGCCCAGTTTAAAACTGGGCAAAAGATAAAGACAAGTTATTCACAGAGCAAACTGTATAAATAATAAATCAACACATAAAAAAATGTTCCACCTCACTAGAAATCAGGGAAAAGCCAATTTAAACATGAGATAGTATTTTTAACTTCAAATTGGGGGGGAAAACCGGAAGAGGGAGTGTTGAGGAAGGATTTGGGAACCAGTTCTTTACATATAGTACTGAGAAGGTTGTAAATTTCAGGGAAATTTGTGAAGGAACATTTCAAAAGTTTATACATCCAGCAGTTCTACTTCTATAAATCTTTCCTAGAGATATGTGTACCTGTGTGCAAATTTATATTTACAAAAAAATATTTTCCGCTGCATTGTTGGCAATGACAAAAAATTAGAAGGAACCCAAATTCCCATCAATATGAGTGGTTAAATGACAGTAGAGCCATACTCTAGAATGCTCAGCTTCCAGTAACCAGAATAAGCTCGACCAATGTGCACTGATGTGAAAAATTTCCAAGATACATCTTAACCCCCTTGGTAGTATTCTTTTTTTTTTTTAATTTAATTAATTTATTTTTGTCTGTGTTGGGTCTTCGTTTCTGTGCGTGGCTTTCTCTAGTTGCGGCAAGCAGGGGCCTCTCTTCATCACGGTGCGCGGGCCTCTCACTGTCACAGCCTCTCTTGGTGTGGAACACAAGCTCCAGACGCGCAGGCTCAGTAGTTGTGGCTCACGGGCCTAGTTGCTCCACGGCATGTGGGATCTTCCCAGACCAGGGCTCGAACCCGTGTCCCCTGCATTGACAGGTGGATTCTCAACCACTGCACCACCAGGGAAGCCCCGGTAGTATTCTTCATATCTTAAAATGTGCATACCTATGACACATAAATTCCATGTCTAATTTTCTGTCCTACAAACCTACGAAAAGCTACAGACTTCTGATCAATATCCCCCAAACTATTGTCAATTGTAAGAAGTATGTCCAAAAGAAAAAAAAAAGAATCAGAAATCTGTTCAAAACCAGCAGATTTTAAAGAACTTATTATCCCCTCACCCACCTCTGTTCTGCTATAGCAACGCTGGAAGACTGCAACTAGGAAAGAGAGCAAGCCTAACTCCCACCTCAAATCTTGTCTCTCAACTACAGGGTATGACGAAGTCATTTAAAAAATATATTTAAAGGAGACTGAGCCCTTAGGTGAAAGACCCCAATAAGTTATTTCCCTAAAATAGACAGTAAATAAAGAATTTGGAATGAGTTGCAGGGGAAAGATGTGAAATCTCTTTCTTTGGGTCTTCTTAAAATTATAACATTCCCACATATGTCTGCAGTGTTTTAAATATTTTCCATTTATGTAGTAAACATTGAAAGACAGAAAGACAGAGGTTATTTCCAACTAGATGTTATCCTTTCCCCCCAATGGAACTATGCTTTCCTTTCTAGACACATGAGCTCTCCTTTTTCGAGTCTGAGATTGGAAGTTCTCATGGTTGAATTGTTAACACATTTTTCTTTATTTGAGTTGAGTTTGATCCAGCTACTCTGAAGACTATGGTTTCTTCACTAAAAATTGCTTCCATTGTAGATTTATCACCTGGTTGGCAAACACTGGATAACTTCAGGCACAAGAACATTACTCTGAACCTGGGTGTGGTCAGTGAGATAGAAACCAACATTATTTTTTCCTTCATGATATGAAATATACTCTATCTTTACTCCCAGGGTTTTGTCCAAAAAACTCATAAAACATAAATTGACTCTGACCTTCAGACTCCCATGTTCTCCTCCAATCTACACAGCAAAGTCTAAGTTCAATTACACCAAGACTGATGCCAAATTTCAAAAAACGAGAGCACCCTCCATTTCTGCTGGTGCCAGGTGTGTTGTTCCAGGTGCACAGAAGTATCTTAAAAAGTCTTAGTAAGTCTCATTCTACAATAAATAATTACTCAACAAGTTCTCTCTGGACCAGGGTATACTAAGCCAGTGTCTGCTTTCTATTGCAGGCGAAGAAGTTTGTGGTCTTTCATGGAGCTTCCGTTTACCAACCTGGAAATGGCATTCATTTTATTGGCTTTTGTTATCTTTTCCCTCTCTACTCTGGCTTCCATCTACACTGACCCGGATGAGAGGAATGAAGGTAAACAGAGAGAGCTCTTCATAAGAGTCCCCGTTTCCTTTCCCCACCCAATCATCTTTCTCTATGGTTTGATTTGGTTTAGTTTCTATTCTGTATGTGAGAATGAGTTTGTTTTGGGGTGTGCTGTGTGTGTGTGTGTGTGTATGAGAGAAAGGAGACAGAGAGACAGAGAAAGAGAGTTTTATTAAATAGCCTGAAATATCTACTCTGGCATTTTACCATTCTTTATTAAGAGAGGTTTGGAAATGGAAACGATTATTCACATGACTTTTAATCCCAGGATTTTGCAGGTCTTATGCCCTGAATTTTATATATATATATATATATATATATACATATATATATATATATATATGTATATGTATATATATAATTTTTCTTTCACCATCCTCCCATCACTGCCCCTCATCCCTGTCCCCCATGAGAAACTTAAAATGTGCAGAAAGCACAATATCTTTCAAAGTCATTAAAGGTAATTTTCACAGGCTAAATGCAAGTTCACAAGAAACAAATTCCATTATTGTATACATATATGGTGTGTGGAGGTGTGCGTTTTTGTTCAACTATAAATAAGAAGGAAAAGAATTAAAGGTGTTTTCCTAATGAGCTCTTGTCAAAGCCCAAACTTTCAAAAAAAATGTAGAAGCGTTTAAAAAACTCAACACCACATGTTTGCTTATTGCCAATCATAACAATTATTAGCAATAATATGTAATTTAAATGGCAGTTCTTGGTATTTCACTGTAGTTCAGGTCCTACCAAATTTCACACAAAATTACTGGTGACTGACCATTTTTGAGGGCAAAAATTATATATATATATATATATATATATATATATATATATATATATATGGCATATGCTAAGGAAATAATATATGTTTGTAGAGAATAAGATAAAATCATAAAAAGAAAACTGTGCTTCCTAAAATTGTGATACCTCTCCATCAATTTTTGGCTGTGAAAGAAGTGCTCTCTGTAAAAGACAATAGTATTCTCTGTCTTATAAACATACTACACTTAAAGAAGTAGAAAACAAGAAGCCACAGTAAACAGACATTTAATTTGTGCTGACATGAAGATTGGGAAGCATAACTGGAGTCCGTAAAGTCTTTTCCATGCTCCATATTGTTTTAGTTTAAGATGGGTTTGGCTGAAAGAAAGAGTAAGAGCAAAATTGCAGTTACTTTAACTAGAAGATAATGTCTTTCTCTCACACATAAAGGAAGCCTGGGGGTAGGAAGTTCCCTCCTGACACGACTCCCTGGTGTCCTGGACCCAGGCCACACTGTCTTGGTTCCCTCCCATCTCCTATGGCAGCTCCCATGTCCAGCACTGACCCAGCTGGCCCATCTTCCACTATCATCTATGCATGCCTGTCAGCAAGAAGAAGCAAGAGGGCACACCTCTGTCTTTTAAGAGTGCTCCCAGAACCTACACTCACCACTTCCCTTTGGCCAGAATTTAGTCCACGGACATACCGAAAGGAAAGCTGGGAAATGTAATAGTTATTCTGGGAGGCGTGTGCGGAGCAAAAACTTTGGGTTTTGTTCCTAAAGGAAGAGGGGTACAACCAGCAGTGTCTGCCAGACACGTAGACTCCTAACCATGCATTCACTACGGGGCTGGTAGTCATGAAATCGGGGAATATTTGAGCTAGAAGGAATGTTAAGAGAGCATCTGATTTACTGATGCTTAACCAGAACTGAATATCAGAAAGGCACCTCATACTTGGGGCCCATCACAAACCCAGCAAATACGCATTTCTGGGTGTCCCACCTGGCCACGTGTCTTTAAACAAGACCCCCTACCCTCCCCCCCCCCATTTTTCTAGCTTTCTTCTCTGGTTAAGAAGCATTGACCAACTATTCATATTTCAGATGTGACAACAGAGACCCACAAATGTTTAGTGAGTTTCTCAGGTGCTCAGTTAATTAGCAGAAGAGCCAAAACTAGAGCACAGACTCCCCGTTGCAAGTTCCTGCCCCTTCTCTGCACCCCTGTGATTCCCCAGTTATGATCTATGGACACGGAGAATCAGAAGACTGGGCCAGTCATAGAAATTTACCTTTCCTTTACACTTCTGTATTCCGTTTTTCATAAGTTCCTTTTTCTTCTGCTCTGTTCCTCCTATATCTGAGGTCTACTTTCCAAGCTAAAGCAATTCCTCCATTTGAATACTGTTCACTAACAGAACTAGACCCAGCTGCCCAAGAATTCTCATCGAAGAACACCCTTGCGTCCCTTCGTGACCACCAGGTCGGTGCCAAGCACAATTTTGCATGAAAGTACAAAATGTATACACTTTCCTAAATGTGGTAAGACCCAGGAGTAAAACCCACCTTCATTAAAATTGCAGGGCTATTTTAATCTCCTTTCTGGCACAAGCAGAGAATTGCAGGAGCCACAAAAATAAACTTAAGAGAGGCAGATTTAATTTCACATGTGTATTTAAAATCTGATAGACTCAGCTATGGGTAATGGAGAATCTAAATCTGAATGGGACTCAGCTCCTATGTCAGGGAGCTGATTGTCTCATGGAGGATTCAGTTGTATAACCAGAGCAGACCCAGTGAATGGGCTACCAGAGTTTTCAACTAAGGAGGATGGGGTCAGAACGGAAGCTCTTCCTTGGGGGTATTGCGGTGGGCTTCACGGAAGAGGTGGCCACCCTGATGCAGGTGATATTGACAGAGTAGGGTGGGTGGGGTGCATTCCAACTAAGAAAACAGCTTAAGGAAAATTACCTGACCGAAAAAAATGAAATGTATAAGAGGAAAAATCAGCTATAGTTTGGAATGTACCGTAAGTCCAACAAGGAATTGAACAGAACTGATCATTGGCCAGAATCTTCTCAAGTCCTTCAGAGGTCAGAAGACGAACAAAGCATTTTAACAGGGAGTCTCTTAAACTTAAGAGTTGGGTGCCTCTGACCTCAGCCTCCCACGTGAGAGCAAAGGCTCTCAAGCTCTAACTTGCACATAAGTCACCTAGAGATTTTATGAAAAAGTAGACTACTGTTCAGTAGGTCTGGGTGGGACCTGAGATTCTGCATTTCTAAGAAGCTTCCAGGTGACGACCATGGTCTAGAAGACGAGCCCAGCCACAGATGTGACACTTGCAGGCCCCAGGGGGCCAAGCTCATCTGTGTGCAGCAGGGGAGGCGGGAGCTTGGCTACGTGGCTGGGCGTCCACGTTCCGTCCCGTAAGCAAGGCCCTACAGGACACGGGGCAGACCCAGAGCTGGAGGGCAGGGCCTCAGCCTCCAGCCCAGCGCAGTCTTGCCTCAGGTCCTAACGTGTCAGGAGTGGGTGGATTAAGGTTTAAGAAAATATTTTATATGTTTAGAAGAGTTGAGAGTCATTCTTATTTTTTTAGGGAAGAACTTGTATTTAATTAGATTAATTAATTAATCATTTAAGTTGAAGTATAGTTGATTTACAATGTTGTGTTAGTTTTAGGTGTACAGCACAGTGATTCATATATATATATTCTTCTTCAGATTCTTTTCCATTATAGGTTATTACAAAATATTGAGTATAGTTCCCTGTGCTATAGAGTAGGTCCTTATTGGTTACGAGAGTCCCTCTTTAAACATCAGAATATTGGAGTGTACAGTGAAGCGGAGGCAGAGTGGCTCTGCGAGCTCCTCTCTCTCCACTTTCCCATAGAGAAGCCCTGACTGGCCGCTGAGGGCGGGCCACACACACGCCCTCGCGCCCGGCGAACCCGCGCGGTCACTATCATATGACACAGGCTTTGCTGCAGTTCATCTTCCTCCCTGTGTACTTTCCGTTTGCCTTCCTGGAATTCTGCTGCATCACAGAAGCTGGAAGTTCTGATGTTCCATTGAACTCACGATGGAAAGTCTTGACTTGACCGGTCAGAGTCATGAAAGGCAGTCATAGAAATAAAGATTATTCCGCAGAAGGAGAAGGACCTGGAAAACGACCAAAACGAAAGTGCCTTCAGTGGCATCCATTGCTAGCAAAGAAACTTCTTGACTTTTCAGAAGAGGAAGAAGAGGAAGACGAAGAGGAGGATATTGATAAGGTTCAACTCCTTGGGGCCGCTGGTCTAGAGCAAGATGGTGAAACTGAAGATGATGAATCACCAGAACAGCGAGCCCGGAGACCAATGAATGCATTTCTCTTATTTTGCAAACGTCATCGCTCTCTTGTACGTCAGGAACACCCCAGGCTTGATAACCGAGGTGCTACCAAGATACTAGCTGATTGGTGGGCTGTTCTCGATCCAAAGGAAAAGCAGAAATACACAGACATGGCCAAGGAGTATAAACATGCATTTATGAAAGCAAATCCTGGCTACAAATGGTGTGCTACCACAGACAAGCCTGTGAGTTCCCCAACATCCACTGTCAATCCACGGGAGAAACTATGGGCCTTCCCATCTGACTCTTCAAGAGCCTCGCCAAGCCCCAAGAAAACAAAGCCTGAAGAAATGCCTCAGCTTAACTTTGGGATGGCCGATCCTACTCAAATGGGAGGCCTGAGCATGCTGCTTTTAGCTGGAGAACATGTTCTTGGTACACCAGAGATATCCTCTGGCACTTGCAGGCCTGATGTTTCAGAATCCTCTGAATTGCGTCAGAAGTCACCATTATCTCAGTTTGCCGAGATATCTTCAGGTACCTCCCACCCCGATGTTCCGTCAAAACAATGTCAAGCATCAGCCTTGTTTCAGTTTGCAGAGATTTGTTCGAAGACTTCACAGTTGGGTGGTGCTGAACCTGTAAAACGCTGTGGAAAGTCTGCACTCTTTCAACTGGCAGAGATGTGCCTGGCATCAGAGGGGGTGAAAATGGAAGAATCAAAGCTCATAGAAGCCAAAGAATCAGATGGCGGAAGAATTCAAGAACTGGAGAAGGGCAAGGAAGAAAGAGAAATGAAAATGGAGAAAATAGATGAAGCCAGGTTCCAGAAAGAAGCAGAATTTGAAAAATCAGCTAAGGAAAATGTAAGAGATTCTAAGGAATTAAGAAATTTTGAGGAGCTGCGAATGGATGATATAATGGGTATAAAAATGGAAGCTCCTAAAGCAATTAAAAAGGAAGAATTAGAGGAAGATCAAAAAGGTAGTCACTTCCCTGATTTTTCTTACTCTGGCAGTAGCAAGACAATAATAAGCGATGTTCCCAGTAGAAAGGATCACATGTGCCATCCTCATGGCATTAGGATCATCGAGGATCCCACAGCATTAAGCAAACCAGAAAAGCTAAAAAAGGAAAAGAAGAAAACCAAAATGGATCGACATGGAAATGATAAATCCACACCCAAGAAGACTTGCCAAAAGAGGCAGTCCTCGGAATCTGATATCGAGAGTGTCATGTACACCATTGAAGCTGTTGCAAAGGGAGACTGGGGCATCGAGAAGCTTGGAGATACCCCTCGCAAGCAGGTCCATACATCCTCGAGTGGCAAGGGAAGCATTTTGGATGCCAAGCCACCAAAGAAGAGAGTGAAATCAAGAGAGAAGAAAATGTCAAAGGAGAAATCCTCAGACACCACCAAAGAGTCAAGACCTCAAGATTTTATCAGTATTTCTGCCAGCAAGAACATTTCTGGTGAGGTCCCAGAGGGTATAAAAGCAGAACCTTTGACCCCTACGGAGGATGCATTACCACCCAGTCTATCGGGACAGGCCAAGCCTGAGGACAGTGAGTGTCACAGAAAAATAGAGACTTGTGGCTCCCGGAAATCTGAGAGGTCTTGCAAAGGTGCTCTTTATAAAACCCTGGTGTCTGAGGGTATGCTCACCTCTCTGCGAGCTAATGTTGGCAGAGGGAAACGAAGGTCAGGAAAAGGAAAGTCCTCTGATCATGAAGAGTGTTGGCATGAAGAAAGCTGGACGTTTCACCAGAGTGGGACCAGTGGAAGCAAGAAGTTCAAGAAGACAAAGCCAGAGGAAGACTCTCTCCTTGGCTCAGCAAAGCTGGATGAAGAATTTGAAAAGAAATTCAACAGCCTCCCTCAGTATAGTCCTGTTACATTTGACCAGAAATGTGTACCTGTCCCAAGAAAAAAGAAGAAGACCGGACATATGTGCTCAGAACCGACCAAAACCAGCAAAGGTCCTTTCCAGTCTCAGAAAAAGAACTTATTCCACAAAATTGTCAGCAAATACAAGCACAACAAGGAGAAGCCTAATGTTCCGGAAAAAGGAAGTGGGGATAAATGGTCAAACAAGCAACTCTTCTTGGCTGCCATTCACCCTACAGAAGCCATATTTTCAGAAGACAGAAACACCACAGAGCCTGCTTATAAGGTTAAAAATGCCCCATCCATTCGCAACACTCCAGAGCCAACAACGGCGCAAGAGCCCTTGGTGGGCAGTCAAAAGAGAAAAGCCAGGAAAACCAAGATCACACACCTTGTCAGGACAGCAGATGGCCGGGTATCACCAGCAGGAGGTACTTTGGATGACAAACCAAAGGAACAACTGCAGAGGAGTCTTGTGAAGGTGACCGAGACAGGCTGCAATGACGAACGCTCACACAACCGAGAGTCCACGGAGACGCGGAGCAGCACCCCGGAGATGCCCGCCGTGTCTGCGTTCTTCAGCCTCGCTGTGCTGGCCGAAGTGGCCGCCATGGAACATGCATAGAAGTCAGAGATCAACTCCGCTCACCCATGATGGACAGCCAAAAGAAATGCCCCAGACTCCTGTACTTATTTCTTGCGCCGACCAGTGAAGCACCCTTTACTTGTAAACCATTGTGCTTTACCTACTACCCTAGCCTTGTCTTTATTGAGAGATGCGAGTGAGTCCATGTGGTGGCAAATACAGACAGCAAACAAGGGCTTGTTGCCCTACACGGCCCAGATTCACTTGAAGCAGAAGTTGGCACCCTGGGCCAGTTTGTTCTTTCAGAACCCAGAGTCTTTGAGGGTGATGTTGTCTGTCTGATAATGAGCAGAAATGGGATGATCCTAGAGCTTTGCTTTCTATTGAAGGCTTTTGATGGTAATAGGTGGTAACTTGGTAAAAGGCTGCCTTTACTGTAGCTCATCCAGCGTCTCTTTTACCAACCAGAGAGTGTGAAACTAGTTTCATATATTACCTAGTTATTCTTTCAAAACAAAAACAAACAGCAAAAAAACAAAAACTGACACACTGCACTAGTTATTATTAGATATTCTTGGTCTTTTTTGTACGTGGAGGTTTATGTTCTAAGATGGTTTATATAATAGGTTATACCTACATTTATATTGTAGAATAATATTAAAAAGCCTCTTCCAGAGACTCCCAAACAGCACGGGCAGGCAGATGTACCGCTGTTAGCGGTGTATGCTCGGCCTTGTGGTCCATATATTCTGCACTTTTATATTTGCCAAGAGAGTGGTAGTTTGCTGGCAAAAAGAGAAAGAGAGAGAAGAAGAAAAATTACAGTTCTTACAAGCAGAAATTGTTTCTTAGCCTTGAGTGACCAAGAAGAATTTGCTTGGGTCAAATTGTGGCGAATATTTTCCCAGACAGGGGAAGAGTCCAGCAGATTACAGATTACTGATGTTTTCATGCCTTGAGGATTCTTTTATTTTTACACAAGGGTCTGAGTGACCAATGGATCGTTCATACAGACAAAAAAAGAAAAATAGTATTCAGAAGTGACCTTAGTATTACTTCACTATTCAGAACACATTGAAGACACACTCACTTTGTGTGGTCTTTGAGCTACAGCCCTTTTACATCCATCCCAGACAGACTGGACGGGTAGCAATTGCTATGCACAGCGTAATTGGCACTGCAGGTTTTTAGAGCCATTTTGAGTTTTTGTGGTTACGGAGGTATTGATGAGGGAGGTGTGCCTGACCAGAGTGGGACTCGCGGTTATAGATCCACCTGCAAGTTTCCTGTTTCCTTTTCATGTTTTGTTGCTTTTGAACATAAAACCAACTATACATATGCCAGTGCAACTGGATTAACTGGCTTAGAACATTCAACATATTGACTCCATCACCTGCCGTTCACAGTATCTTGTTTCTTAGCAACAGATGCAAAGTGATAAATCAAAATTAGTCGGCGGCTACAGATTTTACAGGGTATTTGTTCCATAGCACAAAGTATTTCCCCACTCTTGCATCACAGCACAAACTACCAAATTTTAAGTATTGGATTCCAGCAATAATTTTTACTGGTTTTCAAACTGGCGGAATTTTGATAGTGTTAGTTCAAGGTTGAAACTTTTGAATTAGATCTCTAAATGGTGACAGTTTACAAGGTTTTATCTAGCTATCTTATTTATACTTGACTGAATTGTAATGATGATTTTTTTTCTAATCGTAATTTGACCTAATAGCCATACCAAAAACTGACTCTATTAGTACTGACTAGGTTTAGCTTTTCACGGTTGTAGATGTTACTTCAGTTTCGCTGCTGGAAACTATGTACAACATACTAACAGAATTGAAAAAGAACAGAGAGATTTGGGCTTTTTTTTTTTTCAAAGCAGGTAAAGAGGGCATCAGGGCATTGGAACGGTGTCCTCAAAAATGCATATTCCTTGTGGGCATGGAGGAAGAAGGAACTAGTAAGCAAGGTTAATCAGAGGCAGAAGCTTAGCCCCATTCACACAGAAATAAATCAGGTGAGCAACCCCAGATTTTAGCATGATATTTTTACTATGATGCTGTTGTATTCATATTTTCTAAATTTCGAAACACAAAGTGAATGTTTGAACATTGCTGGGTCCCAGTGTTGGTGGCTGTTGGAGTTTCTGGACCACTTGCTAGCAGTGATTTAAAAATTATAATTAGCTAAAATCCAAAAAAAAAAAATAAAATCAACAAAAAAAGTTGTTTGGTGCAGAACATGCACCTTGACAATGGCACTAACTTGTTATCCTCTAGAACATGTTAGAATAGGTCTATTTTTGCCAGTGCCCTCTCCTCCAGTCCTCTGATTACATTTCACTAGAGTTCCTTAACAGAGTGCTGTATATTCATGGGACCTTTTTTAAAAAGAAGCAAAACAAAAGATGACTTTTTTCTATGTGATTAATATATCTTACTTGATCTGCTTTTCCTAAACCTCAGTGGCTTTTCCCTTAGGCAGGGGTCGGGGTGGAGGGCAACCTACTGGATACGACTGTTTTCAGATACTTTAGAAAAAAAAAAACCCACCTTCTTGTAGACATGCTTAATTTTTAAGCGGTTAGGCACTGAGAGTAGCAGAAATCCTGCAAAGCTTTATAGTCTTTTAGACACTCACCTTGTCATTTCTCTGAGTAATGTCTTGATTTCAAACATAGTGCTTTTCTCATGCCCTGAATCCACTGGAGAGGGGTGTTGGTATTTTCAGGTAACAACATTTGTGAGCACACATATTGCAGACCAACATGTAGTACCCTCCCCCATTTATCATTTTCATTTCACTTCTCTCATTCTTTTTTATTTTGGAAAATCATATTGCTATGGTGTGTACCTTAATCTGCCAGCAAACACCATCTACACTAACATTTGTCCCACAAGCATCCTCAAGAGAAAAAGTTGTTGCACCTTATGTATATCTCAAGCAAACCCAAATATGATGCTCTTCTGCCTTTGTTTTATTCTAAATTGTTGTATCATATCTTTCTGAAACCATTCTGAATCTAGTTGAAATTCTCAATATTTATGCTTTTACCTTAATTTCTAGATTCAAACCTGTATATAAATCTTTTGAACAAAATTGTCCTAGCCCTTCTCTGTGTTGCTGGAAGTGGATGATTTAGTCTCAGATGGAGACACAGTACTGTTCCAGTCTTCTTTAGCCTTTTATTTATTTAGTTATTCTGGGTATTTTCCTATGTAATTTTGAAGTGTGTAGAGTATATTATAGTTACTGAAGCTGCAGCTCTAAGAAGCTGAGTGAAAGAGAGAAAATACTGTAAGACGCCCTTCTTAAGTGTTTATTTGTTTGGATAACTGTAATGAGGCCAGGAAAAGGCAAAAGGTCCCACAGCCACTTTGAAGACACAGGTTCTTATCCCCAAACTAGGTTAGGTCCCAGATTTTAGATCAAAATGGTGAATTCTTTAAAGCCCTCTTTTTTAAAAGGATATATCATACCATTGTAATTCTGACAGTCTTTGCCCCCCCGAAAATATATTTATTTAATTCCGTCAGATGAGCTTTCTACCAGTGCCCCGTCAAAGCCACGCTCAACTCATTCCCACGTTATCACTGTTATTATAGTTCCTGCCATTCAAACTGCTGCAGAGAAAAAAAGGGATGGAACACTATGAACAAAAAGGAGCATCTGAACGGGTCTGGTTATTTAGAATCCAACTTGTGTAATCCCTGTCACTCTCTTATCAAGTCAGATGCTACTCTGCCTGAGTCATAGAAAAGTTTGTTTGCACTCTGTAGTCCTTGGCTCATCCTCTGGAAGTGTTTGCACCTATGTAAAATCTCAAGCAGATTATAAATCAATACAGCACTAGGAGTAAGCTGAAAACTGAATGACATGTTTTGTTTAGACAGTTCCGGGGGAGGGATGGGGAATATCAAGTAACTCTGTTCCAAGTTTGACATTTGGCATTAATGTGAAGCAGTGGGACCATGCTGCCTGCTAAAGTACTGTATGAATCCTAAGTGTTCTGGAGACCAGCAGCTGGAGGCTGGAGGCCAGCATCCATACAGCAAAGGGGAAGCATCGCCGCTTCTTGGGGGAAAAGGAAGGAAGTCGTGCAAGGCCTGGAGTCATCATTTGTAAAGGGAAAGTCGGGGTGTACGTGATGCTGTGAGAAGGTTCACCTTTGATTGCACTGCTCCACAGAGCCCTCAGATAAGGCCAATCCTAATGGGCTACCTCGGCTTTAACGGTTAAGTCCAGTAAGTCCTGTTTCAAAGGTTTGTCTTTTTTTGCTTCTACCGTCAGTGCCACTGTTTTCCACTGCAGTGTTTTGACTTCCCAAACCACCTTCTCCGGAGAGAACAATGTATTGCTGAAAATGGGCAGTAGAAGCAAATGCTCTTATTACATTTGACCTATAAAGTATTCAGAGTGACTGCTAGGTGGGAATTCAAATTGAGCTTTCCCCACATAGGATCTTGTTTTGCACCTTATAAAGAGTGTACTAATTGTTAATTAGGTGTTGCTTTTATTTATACAAGCATTCCCAAAGAATTAGATTTGGATTTTGTGTTTCTTTGAGTTTGGGGATTTTTTGTTTTACAGTTATCTTATTTAGATTGACTAACATCATACTTACAATAAAAAAAGAAACAGTGGTTCAGTTCATCTTACCAGATATGTCTGGTGATGTATTCAGAGTCTGATGGACTGCTTTGCTTTTATGTAGTTTGGAAGTGATAATGAAGTTTATTATACCCCATATGAAATGACCTTGTCCTTTTCACTGGGGACATTATCTTACATTTTAGAAAAAGAAGCACCAAAAGAGTGAACAACAAGACAAGTACATTTGATTCCCCTCATACACCTCCATCTGTTTGTGCTACGCTTTCCTTAAAAATATAAACATACATTTTCTTCACACATACAAAAAGTTTCCTCTCCTGGCCAAATTTTATTTGTGGTAGTATGATTTATACTAATAACGGAAAAGAGGAAACCTTGTACTTAGAAGTTCGGTGGCCACTGTTTCCTTGTTGCAGTCAGTGGTCAAAATTGATCCTGCCCTGAAGTTGATCTTTTAAATTAATTAATTAATTAATTAATTTTTAAATTTTTTATTAGTTTCTGCTTACTAACAAAGTGAATCAGTCATACATATACATCTGTTCCCACATCCCTTCCCTCATGCATCTCCCTCCCTCCCACCCTCCCCATCCCACCCCTCCAGGCGGTCACAAAGCACCGAGCTGATCTCCCTGTGCTCTGCGGCTGCTTCCCACTGTCTATCTACCTTACGTTTGGTAGTGTATATATGTCCATGCCTCTCTTTCGCTTTGTCACAGCCTACCCTTCCCCCTCCCCATATCCTCAAGTCCATTCTCAAGTAGGTCTGTGTCTTTATGCCCGTTTTACCCCTAGGTTCTTCGTGACATTTTTTTTAATTCCATATATATGTGTTAGCATACGGTATTTGTCTTTCTCTTTCTGACTTACTTCACTCTGTATGACAGACTCTAGGTCTATCCACCTCATTACAAATAGCTCAGTTTCGTTTCTTTTTCTGGCTGAGTAATATTCCATTGTATATATGTGCCACATCTTCTTTATCCATTCATCGGATGATGGACACTTAGGTTGTTTCTATCTCCGGGCTATTGTGAATAGAGCTGCAATGAACATTTTGGTACATGTCTCTTTTTGAATTATGGTTTTCTCAGGGTATATGCCTCGTAGTGGGATTGCTGGGTCATATGGTAGTTCTATTTTTAGTTTTCTAAGGAACCTCCATACTGTTCTCCATAGTGGCTGTACCAATTCACATTCCCACCAGCAGTGCAAGAGGGTTCCCTTTTCTCCACACCCTCTCCAGCATTTATTGTATCTAGATTTCTTGATGATGGCGATTCTGACTGGTGTGAGATGATATCTCATTGTAGTTTTGATGTGCATTTCTCTCATGATTAATGATGTTGAGCATCCTTTCATGTGTTTGTTGGCAGTCTGTATATCTTCTTTGGAGAAATGCCTATTTAAGTCTTCTGCCCATTTTTGGATTGGGTTGTTTGTTTTTTTGCTATTGAGCTGCATGAGCTGCTTATAAATTGTGGAGATTAATCCTTTGTCAGTTGCTTCATTTGCAAATATTTTCTCCCATGCTGAGGGTTGTCTTTTGGTCTTGTTTATGGTTTCCTTTGCTGTGCAAAAGCTTTGAAGTTTCATGAGGTCCCATTTGTTTATCTTTGTTTTTATTTCCATTTCTCTAGGAGGTGGGTCCAAAAGGATCTTGCTGTGATTTATGTCATAGAGTGTTCTGCCTATGTTTTCCTCTAAGAGTTTGATAGTTTCTGGCCTTACATTTAGGTCTTTAATCCATTTTGAGCTTATTTTTGTGTATGGTGTTAGGGAATGATCTAATCTCATACTTTTACATGTCCCTGTCCAGTTTTCCCAGCACCACTTATTGAAGAGGCTGTCCTTTCTCCACTGTACATTCCTGCCTCCTTTATCAAAGATAAGTTGACCTTACGTGCATGGGTTGGTCTCTGGGCTTTCTATCCTGTTCCATTGATCTATCTTTCTGTTTTTATGCCAGTACCACACTGTCTTGATTACTGTAGCTTTGTAGTATAGTCTGAAGTCAGGGAGCCTGATTCCTCCAGCTCCGTTTTTGGTTCTCAAGATTGCTTTGGCTATTCGGGGTCTTTTGTTTTTCCAAACAAATTTTGAAATTTTTTGTTCTAGTTCTGTGAAAAATGCCAGTGGTAGTTTGATAGGGATTGCATTGAATCTGTAGATTGCTTTGGGTAGTAGAGTCATTTTCACAATATTGATTCTTCCAATCCAGAAGCATGGTATATCTCTCCATCTATTTGTATCATCTTTAATCTCTTTCATCAGTGTCTTATAATTGTCTGCATACAGGTCTTTTGTCTCCTTAGGTAGGTTTATTCCTAGATATTTTATTCTTTTTGATGCAGTGGTAAATGGGAGTGTTTTCTTGATTTCATTTTCAGATGTTTCATCATTAGTGTAGAGGAATGCCAGAGATTTCTGTGCATTAATTTTGTATCCTGCTACTTTACCAAATTCATTGATTAGCTCTAGTAGTTTTCTGGTAGCATCTTTAGGATTCTCTATGTATAGTATCATGTCATCTGCAAACAGTGACAGCTTTACTTCTTCTTTTCCGATTTGGATTCCTTTTATTTCCTTTCCTTCTCTGATTGCTGTGGCTAAAACTTCCAAAAGTAGGTTGAATAAGAGTGGTGAGAGTGGGCAACCTTGTCTTGTTCTTGATCTTAGTGGAAATGGTTTCAGTTTTCCACCATTGAGGACAATGTTGGCTGTGGGTTTGTCATATATGGCCTTGATTAGGTTGAGGAAAGTTCCCTCTATGCCTACTTTCTGCAGGGTTTTTATCATAAATGGGTGTTGAATTTTGTCAAAAGCTTTCTCTGCATCTATTGAGATGATCATATGGTTTTTCTCCTTCAATTTGTTAATATGGTGTATCACATTGATTGATTTGCGTATATTGAGTAATCCTTGCATTCCTGGAATAAACCCCACTTGATCATGGTGTATGATCCTTTTAATGTGCTGTTGGATTCTGTTTGCTAGGATTTTGTTGAGGATTTTTGCATCTATGTTCATCAGTGATATTGGCCTGTCGTTTTCTTTCTTTGGGACATCCTTGCCTGGTTTTGGTATCAAGGTGATGGTGACCTCGTAGAATGAGTTTGGGAGTGTTCCTTCCTCTGAAATTGTTTGGAAGAGTTTGAGAAGGATGGGTGTTAGCTCTTCTCTAAATGTTTGATCGAATTCGCCTGTGAAGCCATCTGGTCCTGGGCTTTTGTTTGTTGGAAGATTTTGAATCACAGTTTCAATTTCAGGGCTTGTGATTGGTCTATTCATATTTTCTATTTCTTCCTGATTCAGTCTTGGCAGGTTGTGCATTTCTAAGAATTTGTCCATTTCTTCCAGGTTGTCCATTTTATTGGCATCGAGTTGCTTGTAGTAATCTCTCATGATCTTTTGTATTTCTGCAGCGTCAGTTGTTACTTCTCCTTTTTCATTTCTAATTCTATTGATTTGAGTCTTCTCCCTTTTTTTCTTGATGAGTCTGGCTAATGGTTTGTCAATTCCTTAAGTTGATCTTTATGCACAGAATTAGTTCCTGTGAACATTACTACTCTTTCCAGAGATTTTCTAATAACTTGGGCCAGAACTGGTTACCGAGGAGCAAGGACCTAATTCCATGCCTCCACACCCTCCCACTGCACCGCACCACACGTCTTACCTCACAAGCTCTAACCTAAATCACAGAGGCACGCGTTTCGTGGACTAACCATGACCTCCCCTGGCGGCCTCAGGGGAGTGCTCACGTCCACTGACACCTCCCTTTAGTGTGTCAGCTCGTAGCGGCAGAGCTGGGGTGGGGGAGGTTTGTGATCTGGAGCTCAGCACATGCTCGGCAACATGTTTCTCATTTCCTTAGCATTCATGGCTTGCTCTCAGGAATCTGTCGAAAAGGAATAAAAACCACCTGAGAGTCCACATTACCAGATTATGAACTTTTCCCATAGGTTTGAATTGCTTACTTACCTGTTATAAATTAACCACAGCTTCATTTGACCACCAGGTCTTAAGTCTGTTGACAGTTTTCAGCATGACCGAATTGCTCATTTTTCTTGCTTTCAGAAATTGGCTTGGTTCTCTTTAGAGTTGGTGTAAACATGCCATGTAAGAAATGATTTCCACTTAATGGTACAACAGAATTATTGCTTTCTTAGATGTATGTGTAGTAAAAGTCAATATACACGTTTATATAATTTCTTTCCTCAAAATCTTATACTTAATTTGATATTTCTAAAAGTTGCACGTGTAAGTCATGTGTATAACCTGCTAAAGTACTTTAACTGTGATCTTAAAAGTGAATAAAAAATATTTAATAGAAAATCAGAATATTGGGCTTCCCTGGTGGCGCAGTGGTTGAGAGTCCACCTGCCGATGCAGGGGACGCGGGTTCATGCCCCGGTCCGGGAAGATCCTACATGCCGCGGAGTGGCTGGGCCCGTGAGCCATGGCTGCTGAGCCTACACGTCCGGAGCCCGTGCTCCACAACGGGAGAGGCCACAGCAGTGAGAGGCCCGCGTACCGCAAAAAAATAAAAAATAAAAAAAAAACTCAGAATATTTTAGTATTGCAAGAGTTCTGCAGCTCTTAATAGTTTGTAAATCCACTATCTCATTTGTAATTAACATTCTCAATTCTCTTACTCTATGCCTTTTTATAAGGGAATAGTTAAGACAACTTTCTTTGTTGAAAAGGGTATAAGGTATGACAAAGCCCTGAGATATTTCAGGAAATTGTATTTATTGAGAAACTGACCAAGAACCCACATTTTTCCCTGTTACTGTAAGAAGTCTCCAGAGAAAGATTTTCAAAGACTGTCAGTTCAGTTCTTCTCACTGGAAGAAGTCTGGCTATTTTGATCCCTAACTGAATTTACATAGATCATCTACATTTGACCATTCAGAGGTACTGAAGAACATTGCTTTTGTTCTGGACCATATGATGTATTTTAAAATTTAAAGTTGAAACATAACATATAGTGCTTCTTTGCAAATATGAGTCCAAATAAGAACAGAAATCAGTCACTGTAGAAACACATGTAGCCCAACAGAAATCTTGACTGGGCAAGGAAGCTTCACCTACTTCACCTAGGGACGAACCCGCGTCCCCTGCATCGGCAGGCGGACTCTCAAACACTGCACCACCAGGGAAGCCCTGAAGGGAATTTTTTATCCAAAGTTTATAATGAGTGTCTACAAATCAGTGAGAAAATTACAAATGCCCAGTTTAAAACTGGGCAAAAGATAAAGACAAGTTATTCACAGAGCAAACTGTATAAATAATAAATCAACACATAAAAAAATGTTCCACCTCACTAGAAATCAGGGAAAAGCCAATTTAAACATGAGATAGTATTTTTAACTTCAAATTGGGGGGGAAAACCGGAAGAGGGAGTGTTGAGGAAGGATTTGGGAACCAGTTCTTTACATATAGTACTGAGAAGGTTGTAAATTTCAGGGAAATTTGTGAAGGAACATTTCAAAAGTTTATACATCCAGCAGTTCTACTTCTATAAATCTTTCCTAGAGATATGTGTACCTGTGTGCAAATTTATATTTACAAAAAAATATTTTCCGCTGCATTGTTGGCAATGACAAAAAATTAGAAGGAACCCAAATTCCCATCAATATGAGTGGTTAAATGACAGTAGAGCCATACTCTAGAATGCTCAGCTTCCAGTAACCAGAATAAGCTCGACCAATGTGCACTGATGTGAAAAATTTCCAAGATACATCTTAACCCCCTTGGTAGTATTCTTTTTTTTTTTTTAATTTAATTAATTTATTTTTGTCTGTGTTGGGTCTTCGTTTCTGTGCGTGGCTTTCTCTAGTTGCGGCAAGCAGGGGCCTCTCTTCATCACGGTGCGCGGGCCTCTCACTGTCACAGCCTCTCTTGGTGTGGAACACAAGCTCCAGACGCGCAGGCTCAGTAGTTGTGGCTCACGGGCCTAGTTGCTCCACGGCATGTGGGATCTTCCCAGACCAGGGCTCGAACCCGTGTCCCCTGCATTGACAGGTGGATTCTCAACCACTGCACCACCAGGGAAGCCCCGGTAGTATTCTTCATATCTTAAAATGTGCATACCTATGACACATAAATTCCATGTCTAATTTTCTGTCCTACAAACCTACGAAAAGCTACAGACTTCTGATCAATATCCCCCAAACTATTGTCAATTGTAAGAAGTATGTCCAAAAGAAAAAAAAAAGAATCAGAAATCTGTTCAAAACCAGCAGATTTTAAAGAACTTATTATCCCCTCACCCACCTCTGTTCTGCTATAGCAACGCTGGAAGACTGCAACTAGGAAAGAGAGCAAGCCTAACTCCCACCTCAAATCTTGTCTCTCAACTACAGGGTATGACGAAGTCATTTAAAAAATATATTTAAAGGAGACTGAGCCCTTAGGTGAAAGACCCCAATAAGTTATTTCCCTAAAATAGACAGTAAATAAAGAATTTGGAATGAGTTGCAGGGGAAAGATGTGAAATCTCTTTCTTTGGGTCTTCTTAAAATTATAACATTCCCACATATGTCTGCAGTGTTTTAAATATTTTCCATTTATGTAGTAAACATTGAAAGACAGAAAGACAGAGGTTATTTCCAACTAGATGTTATCCTTTCCCCCCAATGGAACTATGCTTTCCTTTCTAGACACATGAGCTCTCCTTTTTCGAGTCTGAGATCGGAAGTTCTCATGGTTGAATTGTTAACACATTTTTCTTTATTTGGGTTGAGTTTGATCCAGCTACTCTGAAGACTATGGTTTCTTCACTAAAAATTGCTTCCATTGTAGATTTATCACCTGGTTGGCAAACACTGGATAACTTCAGGCACAAGAACATTACTCTGAACCTGGGTGTGGTCAGTGAGATAGAAACCAACATTATTTTTTCCTTCATGATATGAAATATACTCTATCTTTACTCCCAGGGTTTTGTCCAAAAAACTCATAAAACATAAATTGACTCTGACCTTCAGACTCCCATGTTCTCCTCCAATCTACACAGCAAAGTCTAAGTTCAATTACACCAAGACTGATGCCAAATTTCAAAAAACGAGAGCACCCTCCATTTCTGCTGGTGCCAGGTGTGTTGTTCCAGGTGCACAGAAGTATCTTAAAAAGTCTTAGTAAGTCTCATTCTACAATAAATAATTACTCAACAAGTTCTCTCTGGACCAGGGTATACTAAGCCAGTGTCTGCTTTCTATTGCAGGCGAAGAAGTTTGTGGTCTTTCATGGAGCTTCCGTTTACCAACCTGGAAATGGCATTCATTTTATTGGCTTTTGTTATCTTTTCCCTCTTTACTCTGGCTTCCATCTACACTGACCCGGATGAGAGGAATGAAGGTAAACAGAGAGAGCTCTTCATAAGAGTCCCCGTTTCCTTTCCCCACCCAATCATCTTTCTCTATGGTTTGATTTGGTTTAGTTTCTATTCTGTATGTGAGAATGAGTTTGTTTTGGGGTGTGCTGTGTGTGTGTGTGTGTGTGTATGAGAGAAAGGAGACAGAGAGACAGAGAAAGAGAGTTTTATTAAATAGCCTGAAATATCTACTGTGGCATTTTACCATTCTTTATTAAGAGAGGTTTGGAAATGGAAACGATTATTCACATGACTTTTAATCCCAGGATTTTGCAGATCTTATGCCCTGAATTTTATATATATATATATATATATATATATACATATATATATATGTATATATGTATATGTATATATATAATTTTTCTTTCACCATCCTCCCATCACTGCCCCTCATCCCTGTCCCCCATGAGAAACTTAAAATGTGCAGAAAGCACAATATCTTTCAAAGTCATTAAAGGTAATTTTCACAGGCTAAATGCAAGTTCACAAGAAACAAATTCCATTATTGTATACATATATGGTGTGTGGAGGTGTGCGTTTTTGTTCAACTATAAATAAGAAGGAAAAGAATTAAAGGTGTTTTCCTAATGAGCTCTTGTCAAAGCCCAAACTTTCAAAAAAAATATAGAAGCGTTTAAAAAACTCAACACCACATGTTTGCTTATTGCCAATCATAACAATTATTAGCAATAATATGTAATTTAAATGGCAGTTCTTGGTATTTCACTGTAGTTCAGGTCCTACCAAATTTCACACAAAATTACTGGTGACTGACCATTTTTGAGGGCAAAAATTATATATATATATATATATATATATATATATATATATATATATATATGGCATATGCTAAGGAAATAATATATGTTTGTAGAGAATAAGATAAAATCATAAAAAGAAAACTGTGCTTCCTAAAATTGTGATACCTCTCCATCAATTTTTGGCTGTGAAAGAAGTGCTCTCTGTAAAAGACAATAGTATTCTCTGTCTTATAAACATACTACACTTAAAGAAGTAGAAAACAAGAAGCCACAGTAAACAGACATTTAATTTGTGCTGACATGAAGATTGGGAAGCATAACTGGAGTCCGTAAAGTCTTTTCCATGCTCCATATTGTTTTAGTTTAAGATGGGTTTGGCTGAAAGAAAGAGTAAGAGCAAAATTGCAGTTACTTTAACTAGAAGATAATGTCTTTCTCTCACACATAAAGGAAGCCTGGGGGTAGGAAGTTCCCTCCTGACACGACTCCCTGGTGTCCTGGACCCAGGCCACACTGTCTTGGTTCCCTCCCATCTCCTATGGCAGCTCCCATGTCCAGCACTGACCCAGCTGGCCCATCTTCCACTATCATCTATGCATGCCTGTCAGCAAGAAGAAGCAAGAGGGCACACCTCTGTCTTTTAAGAGTGCTCCCAGAACCTACACTCACCACTTCCCTTTGGCCAGAATTTAGTCCACGGACATACCGAAAGGAAAGCTGGGAAATGTAATAGTTATTCTGGGAGGCGTGTGCGGAGCAAAAACTTTGGGTTTTGTTCCTAAAGGAAGAGGGGTACAACCAGCAGTGTCTGCCAGACACGTAGACTCCTAACCATGCATTCACTACGGGGCTGGTAGTCATGAAATCGGGGAATATTTGAGCTAGAAGGAATGTTAAGAGAGCATCTGATTTACTGATGCTTAACCAGAACTGAATATCAGAAAGGCACCTCATACTTGGGGCCCATCACAAACCCAGCAAATACGCATTTCTGGGTGTCCCACCTGGCCACGTGTCTTTAAACAAGACCCCCTACCCTCCCCCCCCCCCATTTTTCTAGCTTTCTTCTCTGGTTAAGAAGCATTGACCAACTATTCATATTTCAGATGTGACAACAGAGACCCACAAATGTTTAGTGAGTTTCTCAGGTGCTCAGTTAATTAGCAGAAGAGCCAAAACTAGAGCACAGACTCCCCGTTGCAAGTTCCTGCCCCTTCTCTGCACCCCTGTGATTCCCCAGTTATGATCTATGGACACGGAGAATCAGAAGACTGGGCCAGTCATAGAAATTTACCTTTCCTTTACACTTCTGTATTCCGTTTTTCATAAGTTCCTTTTTCTTCTGCTCTGTTCCTCCTATATCTGAGGTCTACTTTCCAAGCTAAAGCAATTCCTCCATTTGAATACTGTTCACTAACAGAACTAGACCCAGCTGCCCAAGAATTCTCATCGAAGAACACCCTTGCTTCCCTTCGTGACCACCAGGTCGGTGCCAAGCACAATTTTGCATGAAAGTACAAAATGTATACACTTTCCTAAATGTGGTAAGACCCAGGAGTAAAACCCACCTTCATTAAAATTGCAGGGCTATTTTAATCTCCTTTCTGGCACAAGCAGAGAATTGCAGGAGCCACAAAAATAAACTTAAGAGAGGCAGATTTAATTTCACATGTGTATTTAAAATCTGATAGACTCAGCTATGGGTAATGGAGAATCTAAATCTGAATGGGACTCAGCTCCTATGTCAGGGAGCTGATTGTCTCATGGAGGATTCAGTTGTATAACCAGAGCAGACCCAGTGAATGGGCTACCAGAGTTTTCAACTAAGGAGGATGGGGTCAGAACGGAAGCTCTTCCTTGGGGGTATTGCGGTGGGCTTCACGGAAGAGGTGGCCACCCTGATGCAGGTGATATTGACAGAGTAGGGTGGGTGGGGTGCATTCCAACTAAGAAAACAGCTTAAGGAAAATTACCTGACCGAAAAAAATGAAATGTATAAGAGGAAAAATCAGCTATAGTTTGGAATGTACCGTAAGTCCAACAAGGAATTGAACAGAACTGATCATTGGCCAGAATCTTCTCAAGTCCTTCAGAGGTCAGAAGACGAACAAAGCATTTTAACAGGGAGTCTCTTAAACTTAAGAGTTGGGTGCCTCTGACCTCAGCCTCCCACGTGAGAGCAAAGGCTCTCAAGCTCTAACTTGCACATAAGTCACCTAGAGATTTTATGAAAAAGTAGACTACTGTTCAGTAGGTCTGGGTGGGACCTGAGATTCTGCATTTCTAAGAAGCTTCCAGGTGACGACCATGGTCTAGAAGACGAGCCCAGCCACAGATGTGACACTTGCAGGCCCCAGGGGGCCAAGCTCATCTGTGTGCAGCAGGGGAGGCGGGAGCTTGGCCACGTGGCTGGGCGTCCACGTTCCGTCCCGTAAGCAAGGCCCTACAGGACACGGGGCAGACCCAGAGCTGGAGGGCAGGGCCTCAGCCTCCAGCCCAGCGCAGTCTTGCCTCAGGTCCTAACGTGTCAGGAGTGGGTGGATTAAGGTTTAAGAAAATATTTTATATGTTTAGAAGAGTTGAGAGTCATTCTTATTTTTTTAGGGAAGAACTTGTATTTAATTAGATTAATTAATTAATCATTTAAGTTGAAGTATAGTTGATTTACAATGTTGTGTTAGTTTTAGGTGTACAGCACAGTGATTCATATATATATATTCTTCTTCAGATTCTTTTCCATTATAGGTTATTACAAAATATTGAGTATAGTTCCCTGTGCTATAGAGTAGGTCCTTATTGGTTACGAGAGTCCCTCTTTAAACATCAGAATATTGGAGTGTACAGTGAAGCGGAGGCAGAGTGGCTCTGCGAGCTCCTCTCTCTCCACTTTCCCATAGAGAAGCCCTGACTGGCCGCTGAGGGCGGGCCACACACACGCCCTCGCGCCCGGCGAACCCGCGAGGTCACTATCATATGACACAGGCTTTGCCGCAGTTCATCTTCCTCCCTGTGTACCTTCCGTTTGCCTTCCTGGAATTCTGCTGCATCACAGAAGCTGGAAGTTCTGATGTTCCATTGAACTCACGATGGAAAGTCTTGACTTGACCGGTCAGAGTCATGAAAGGCAGTCATAGAAATAAAGATTATTCCGCAGAAGGAGAAGGAGCTGGAAAACGACCAAAACGAAAGTGCCTTCAGTGGCATCCATTGCTAGCAAAGAAACTTCTTGACTTTTCAGAAGAGGAAGAAGAGGAAGACGAAGAGGAGGATATTGATAAGGTTCAACTCCTTGGGGCCGCTGGTCTAGAGCAAGATGGTGAAACTGAAGATGATGAATCACCAGAACAGCGAGCCCGGAGACCAATGAATGCATTTCTCTTATTTTGCAAACGTCATCGCTCTCTTGTACGTCAGGAACACCCCAGGCTTGATAACCGAGGTGCTACCAAGATACTAGCTGATTGGTGGGCTGTTCTCGATCCAAAGGAAAAGCAGAAATACACAGACATGGCCAAGGAGTATAAACATGCATTTATGAAAGCAAATCCTGGCTACAAATGGTGTGCTACCACAGACAAGCCTGTGAGTTCCCCAACATCCACTGTCAATCCACGGGAGAAACTATGGGCCTTCCCATCTGACTCTTCAAGAGCCTCGCCAAGCCCCAAGAAAACAAAGCCTGAAGAAATGCCTCAGCTTAACTTTGGGATGGCCGATCCTACTCAAATGGGAGGCCTGAGCATGCTGCTTTTAGCTGGAGAACATGTTCTTGGTACACCAGAGATATCCTCTGGCACTTGCAGGCCTGATGTTTCAGAATCCTCTGAATTGCGTCAGAAGTCACCATTATCTCAGTTTGCCGAGATATCTTCAGGTACCTCCCACCCTGATGTTCCGTCAAAACAATGTCAAGCATCAGCCTTGTTTCAGTTTGCAGAGATTTGTTCGAAGGCTTCACAGTTGGGCGGTGCTGAACCTGTAAAACGCTGTGGAAAGTCTGCACTCTTTCAACTGGCAGAGATGTGCCTGGCATCAGAGGGGGTGAAAATGGAAGAATCAAAGCTCATAAAAGCCAAAGAATCAGATGGCGGAAGAATTCAAGAACTGGAGAAGGGCAAGGAAGAAAGAGAAATGAAAATGGAGAAAATAGATGAAGCCAGGTTCCAGAAAGAAGCAGAATTTGAAAAATCAGCTAAGGAAAATGTAAGAGATTCTAAGGAATTAAGAAATTTTGAGGAGCTGCGAATGGATGATATAATGGGTATAAAAATGGAAGCTCCTAAAGCAATTAAAAAGGAAGAATTAGAGGAAGATCAAAAAGGTAGTCACTTCCCTGATTTTTCTTACTCTGGCAGTAGCAAGACAATAATAAGCGATGTTCCCAGTAGAAAGGATCACATGTGCCATCCTCATGGCATTAGGATCATCGAGGATCCCACAGCATTAAGCAAACCAGAAAAGCTAAAAAAGGAAAAGAAGAAAACCAAAATGGATCGACATGGAAATGATAAATCCACACCCAAGAAGACTTGCCAAAAGAGGCAGTCCTCGGAATCTGATATCGAGAGTGTCATGTACACCATTGAAGCTGTTGCAAAGGGAGACTGGGGCATCGAGAAGCTTGGAGATACCCCTCGCAAGCAGGTCCATACATCCTCGAGTGGCAAGGGAAGCATTTTGGATGCCAAGCCACCAAAGAAGAGAGTGAAATCAAGAGAGAAGAAAATGTCAAAGGAGAAATCCTCAGACACCACCAGAGAGTCAAGACCTCAAGATTTTATCAGTATTTCTGCCAGCAAGAACATTTCTGGTGAGGTCCCAGAGGGTATAAAAGCAGAACCTTTGACCCCTACGGAGGATGCATTACCACCCAGTCTATCGGGACAGGCCAAGCCTGAGGACAGTGAGTGTCACAGAAAAATAGAGACTTGTGGCTCCCGGAAATCTGAGAGGTCTTGCAAAGGTGCTCTTTATAAAACCCTGGTGTCTGAGGGTATGCTCACCTCTCTGCGAGCTAATGTTGGCAGAGGGAAACGAAGGTCAGGAAAAGGAAAGTCCTCTGATCATGAAGAGTGTTGGCATGAAGAAAGCTGGACGTTTCACCAGAGTGGGACCAGTGGAAGCAAGAAGTTCAAGAAGACAAAGCCAGAGGAAGACTCTCTCCTTGGCTCAGCAAAGCTGGATGAAGAATTTGAAAAGAAATTCAACAGCCTCCCTCAGTATAGTCCTGTTACATTTGACCAGAAATGTGTACCTGTCCCAAGAAAAAAGAAGAAGACCGGACATATGTGCTCAGAACCGACCAAAACCAGCAAAGGTCCTTTCCAGTCTCAGAAAAAGAACTTATTCCACAAAATTGTCAGCAAATACAAGCACAACAAGGAGAAGCCTAATGTTCCGGAAAAAGGAAGTGGGGATAAATGGTCAAACAAGCAACTCTTCTTGGCTGCCATTCACCCTACAGAAGCCATATTTTCAGAAGACAGAAACACCACAGAGCCTGCTTATAAGGTTAAAAATGCCCCATCCATTCGCAACACTCCAGAGCCAACAACGGCGCAAGAGCCCTTGGTGGGCAGTCAAAAGAGAAAAGCCAGGAAAACCAAGATCACACACCTTGTCAGGACAGCAGATGGCCGGGTATCACCAGCAGGAGGTACTTTGGATGACAAACCAAAGGAACAACTGCAGAGGAGTCTTGTGAAGGTGACCGAGACAGGCTGCAATGACGAACGCTCACACAACCGAGAGTCCACGGAGACGCGGAGCAGCACCCCGGAGATGCCCGCCGTGTCTGCGTTCTTCAGCCTCGCTGTGCTGGCCGAAGTGGCCGCCATGGAACATGCATAGAAGTCAGAGATCAACTCCGCTCACCCATGATGGACAGCCAAAAGAAATGCCCCAGACTCCTGTACTTATTTCTTGCGCCGACCAGTGAAGCACCCTTTACTTGTAAACCATTGTGCTTTACCTACTACCCTAGCCTTGTCTTTATTGAGAGATGCGAGTGAGTCCATGTGGTGGCAAATACAGACAGCAAACAAGGGCTTGTTGCCCTACACGGCCCAGATTCACTTGAAGCAGAAGTTGGCACCCTGGGCCAGTTTGTTCTTTCAGAACCCAGAGTCTTTGAGGGTGATGTTGTCTGTCTGATAATGAGCAGAAATGGGATGATCCTAGAGCTTTGCTTTCTATTGAAGGCTTTTGATGGTAATAGGTGGTAACTTGGTAAAAGGCTGCCTTTACTGTAGCTCATCCAGCGTCTCTTTTACCAACCAGAGAGTGTGAAACTAGTTTCATATATTACCTAGTTATTCTTTCAAAACAAAAACAAACAGCAAAAAAACAAAAACTGACACACTGCACTAGTTATTATTAGATATTCTTGGTCTTTTTTGTACGTGGAGGTTTATGTTCTAAGATGGTTTATATAATAGGTTATACCTACATTTATATTGTAGAATAATATTAAAAAGCCTCTTCCAGAGACTCCCAAACAGCACGGGCAGGCAGATGTACCGCTGTTAGCGGTGTATGCTCGGCCTTGTGGTCCATATATTCTGCACTTTTATATTTGCCAAGAGAGTGGTAGTTTGCTGGCAAAAAGAGAAAGAGAGAGAAGAAGAAAAATTACAGTTCTTACAAGCAGAAATTGTTTCTTAGCCTTGAGTGACCAAGAAGAATTTGCTTGGGTCAAATTGTGGCGAATATTTTCCCAGACAGGGGAAGAGTCCAGCAGATTACAGATTACTGATGTTTTCATGCCTTGAGGATTCTTTTATTTTTACACAAGGGTCTGAGTGACCAATGGATCGTTCATACAGACAAAAAAAGAAAAATAGTATTCAGAAGTGACCTTAGTATTACTTCACTATTCAGAACACATTGAAGACACACTCACTTTGTGTGGTCTTTGAGCTACAGCCCTTTTACATCCATCCCAGACAGACTGGACGGGTAGCAATTGCTATGCACAGCGTAATTGGCACTGCAGGTTTTTAGAGCCATTTTGAGTTTTTGTGGTTACGGAGGTATTGATGAGGGAGGTGTGCCTGACCAGAGTGGGACTCGCGGTTATAGATCCACCTGCAAGTTTCCTGTTTCCTTTTCATGTTTTGTTGCTTTTGAACATAAAACCAACTATACATATGCCAGTGCAACTGGATTAACTGGCTTAGAACATTCAACATATTGACTCCATCACCTGCCGTTCACAGTATCTTGTTTCTTAGCAACAGATGCAAAGTGATAAATCAAAATTAGTCGGCGGCTACAGATTTTACAGGGTATTTGTTCCATAGCACAAAGTATTTCCCCACTCTTGCATCACAGCACAAACTACCAAATTTTAAGTATTGGATTCCAGCAATAATTTTTACTGGTTTTCAAACTGGCGGAATTTTGATAGTGTTAGTTCAAGGTTGAAACTTTTGAATTAGATCTCTAAATGGTGACAGTTTACAAGGTTTTATCTAGCTATCTTATTTATACTTGACTGAATTGTAATGATGATTTTTTTTCTAATCGTAATTTGACCTAATAGCCATACCAAAAACTGACTCTATTAGTACTGACTAGGTTTAGCTTTTCACGGTTGTAGATGTTACTTCAGTTTCGCTGCTGGAAACTATGTACAACATACTAACAGAATTGAAAAAGAACAGAGAGATTTGGGCTTTTTTTTTTTTCAAAGCAGGTAAAGAGGGCATCAGGGCATTGGAACGGTGTCCTCAAAAATGCATATTCCTTGTGGGCATGGAGGAAGAAGGAACTAGTAAGCAAGGTTAATCAGAGGCAGAAGCTTAGCCCCATTCACACAGAAATAAATCAGGTGAGCAACCCCAGATTTTAGCATGATATTTTTACTATGATGCTGTTGTATTCATATTTTCTAAATTTCGAAACACAAAGTGAATGTTTGAACATTGCTGGGTCCCAGTGTTGGTGGCTGTTGGAGTTTCTGGACCACTTGCTAGCAGTGATTTAAAAATTATAATTAGCTAAAATCCAAAAAAAAAAAATAAAATCAACAAAAAAAGTTGTTTGGTGCAGAACATGCACCTTGACAATGGCACTAACTTGTTATCCTCTAGAACATGTTAGAATAGGTCTATTTTTGCCAGTGCCCTCTCCTCCAGTCCTCTGATTACATTTCACTAGAGTTCCTTAACAGAGTGCTGTATATTCATGGGACCTTTTTTAAAAAGAAGCAAAACAAAAGATGACTTTTTTCTATGTGATTAATATATCTTACTTGATCTGCTTTTCCTAAACCTCAGTGGCTTTTCCCTTAGGCAGGGGTCGGGGTGGAGGGCAACCTACTGGATACGACTGTTTTCAGATACTTTAGAAAAAAAAAAACCCACCTTCTTGTAGACATGCTTAATTTTTAAGCGGTTAGGCACTGAGAGTAGCAGAAATCCTGCAAAGCTTTATAGTCTTTTAGACACTCACCTTGTCATTTCTCTGAGTAATGTCTTGATTTCAAACATAGTGCTTTTCTCATGCCCTGAATCCACTGGAGAGGGGTGTTGGTATTTTCAGGTAACAACATTTGTGAGCACACATATTGCAGACCAACATGTAGTACCCTCCCCCATTTATCATTTTCATTTCACTTCTCTCATTCTTTTTTATTTTGGAAAATCATATTGCTATGGTGTGTACCTTAATCTGCCAGCAAACACCATCTACACTAACATTTGTCCCACAAGCATCCTCAAGAGAAAAAGTTGTTGCACCTTATGTATATCTCAAGCAAACCCAAATATGATGCTCTTCTGCCTTTGTTTTATTCTAAATTGTTGTATCATATCTTTCTGAAACCATTCTGAATCTAGTTGAAATTCTCAATATTTATGCTTTTACCTTAATTTCTAGATTCAAACCTGTATATAAATCTTTTGAACAAAATTGTCCTAGCCCTTCTCTGTGTTGCTGGAAGTGGATGATTTAGTCTCAGATGGAGACACAGTACTGTTCCAGTCTTCTTTAGCCTTTTATTTATTTAGTTATTCTGGGTATTTTCCTATGTAATTTTGAAGTGTGTAGAGTATATTATAGTTACTGAAGCTGCAGCTCTAAGAAGCTGAGTGAAAGAGAGAAAATACTGTAAGACGCCCTTCTTAAGTGTTTATTTGTTTGGATAACTGTAATGAGGCCAGGAAAAGGCAAAAGGTCCCACAGCCACTTTGAAGACACAGGTTCTTATCCCCAAACTAGGTTAGGTCCCAGATTTTAGATCAAAATGGTGAATTCTTTAAAGCCCTCTTTTTTAAAAGGATATATCATACCATTGTAATTCTGACAGTCTTTGCCCCCCCGAAAATATATTTATTTAATTCCGTCAGATGAGCTTTCTACCAGTGCCCCCTCAAAGCCATGCTCAACTCATTCCCACGTTATCACTGTTATTATAGTTCCTGCCATTCAAACTGCTGCAGAGAAAAAAAGGGATGGAACACTATGAACAAAAAGGAGCATCTGAACGGGTCTGGTTATTTAGAATCCAACTTGTGTAATCCCTGTCACTCTCTTATCAAGTCAGATGCTACTCTGCCTGAGTCATAGAAAAGTTTGTTTGCACTCTGTAGTCCTTGGCTCATCCTCTGGAAGTGTTTGCACCTATGTAAAATCTCAAGCAGATTATAAATCAATACAGCACTAGGAGTAAGCTGAAAACTGAATGACATGTTTTGTTTAGACAGTTCCGGGGGAGGGATGGGGAATATCAAGTAACTCTGTTCCAAGTTTGACATTTGGCATTAATGTGAAGCAGTGGGACCATGCTGCCTGCTAAAGTACTGTATGAATCCTAAGTGTTCTGGAGACCAGCAGCTGGAGGCTGGAGGCCAGCATCCATACAGCAAAGGGGAAGCATCGCCGCTTCTTGGGGGAAAAGGAAGGAAGTCGTGCAAGGCCTGGAGTCATCATTTGTAAAGGGAAAGTCGGGGTGTACGTGATGCTGTGAGAAGGTTCACCTTTGATTGCACTGCTCCACAGAGCCCTCAGATAAGGCCAATCCTAATGGGCTACCTCGGCTTTAACGGTTAAGTCCAGTAAGTCCTGTTTCAAAGGTTTGTCTTTTTTTGCTTCTACCGTCAGTGCCACTGTTTTCCACTGCAGTGTTTTGACTTCCCAAACCACCTTCTCCGGAGAGAACAATGTATTGCTGAAAATGGGCAGTAGAAGCAAATGCTCTTATTACATTTGACCTATAAAGTATTCAGAGTGACTGCTAGGTGGGAATTCAAATTGAGCTTTCCCCACATAGGATCTTGTTTTGCACCTTATAAAGAGTGTACTAATTGTTAATTAGGTGTTGCTTTTATTTATACAAGCATTCCCAAAGAATTAGATTTGGATTTTGTGTTTCTTTGAGTTTGGGGATTTTTTGTTTTACAGTTATCTTATTTAGATTGACTAACATCATACTTACAATAAAAAAAGAAACAGTGGTTCAGTTCATCTTACCAGATATGTCTGGTGATGTATTCAGAGTCTGATGGACTGCTTTGCTTTTATGTAGTTTGGAAGTGATAATGAAGTTTATTATACCCCATATGAAATGACCTTGTCCTTTTCACTGGGGACATTATCTTACATTTTAGAAAAAGAAGCACCAAAAGAGTGAACAACAAGACAAGTACATTTGATTCCCCTCATACACCTCCATCTGTTTGTGCTACGCTTTCCTTAAAAATATAAACATACATTTTCTTCACACATACAAAAAGTTTCCTCTCCTGGCCAAATTTTATTTGTGGTAGTATGATTTATACTAATAACGGAAAAGAGGAAACCTTGTACTTAGAAGTTCGGTGGCCACTGTTTCCTTGTTGCAGTCAGTGGTCAAAATTGATCCTGCCCTGAAGTTGATCTTTTTAATTAATTAATTAATTAATTAATTTTTAAATTTTTTATTAGTTTCTGCTTACTAACAAAGTGAATCAGTCATACATATACATCTGTTCCCACATCCCTTCCCTCATGCATCTCCCTCCCTCCCACCCTCCCCATCCCACCCCTCCAGGCGGTCACAAAGCACCGAGCTGATCTCCCTGTGCTCTGCGGCTGCTTCCCACTGTCTATCTACCTTACGTTTGGTAGTGTATATATGTCCATGCCTCTCTTTCGCTTTGTCACAGCCTACCCTTCCCCCTCCCCATATCCTCAAGTCCATTCTCAAGTAGGTCTGTGTCTTTATGCCCGTTTTACCCCTAGGTTCTTCGTGACATTTTTTTTAATTCCATATATATGTGTTAGCATACGGTATTTGTCTTTCTCTTTCTGACTTACTTCACTCTGTATGACAGACTCTAGGTCTATCCACCTCATTACAAATAGCTCAGTTTCGTTTCTTTTTCTGGCTGAGTAATATTCCATTGTATATATGTGCCACATCTTCTTTATCCATTCATCGGATGATGGACACTTAGGTTGTTTCTATCTCCGGGCTATTGTGAATAGAGCTGCAATGAACATTTTGGTACATGTCTCTTTTTGAATTATGGTTTTCTCAGGGTATATGCCTCGTAGTGGGATTGCTGGGTCATATGGTAGTTCTATTTTTAGTTTTCTAAGGAACCTCCATACTGTTCTCCATAGTGGCTGTACCAATTCACATTCCCACCAGCAGTGCAAGAGGGTTCCCTTTTCTCCACACCCTCTCCAGCATTTATTGTATCTAGATTTCTTGATGATGGCGATTCTGACTGGTGTGAGATGATATCTCATTGTAGTTTTGATGTGCATTTCTCTCATGATTAATGATGTTGAGCATCCTTTCATGTGTTTGTTGGCAGTCTGTATATCTTCTTTGGAGAAATGCCTATTTAAGTCTTCTGCCCATTTTTGGATTGGGTTGTTTGTTTTTTTGCTATTGAGCTGCATGAGCTGCTTATAAATTGTGGAGATTAATCCTTTGTCAGTTGCTTCATTTGCAAATATTTTCTCCCATGCTGAGGGTTGTCTTTTGGTCTTGTTTATGGTTTCCTTTGCTGTGCAAAAGCTTTGAAGTTTCATGAGGTCCCATTTGTTTATCTTTGTTTTTATTTCCATTTCTCTAGGAGGTGGGTCCAAAAGGATCTTGCTGTGATTTATGTCATAGAGTGTTCTGCCTATGTTTTCCTCTAAGAGTTTGATAGTTTCTGGCCTTACATTTAGGTCTTTAATCCATTTTGAGCTTATTTTTGTGTATGGTGTTAGGGAATGATCTAATCTCATACTTTTACATGTCCCTGTCCAGTTTTCCCAGCACCACTTATTGAAGAGGCTGTCCTTTCTCCACTGTACATTCCTGCCTCCTTTATCAAAGATAAGTTGACCTTACGTGCATGGGTTGGTCTCTGGGCTTTCTATCCTGTTCCATTGATCTATCTTTCTGTTTTTATGCCAGTACCACACTGTCTTGATTACTGTAGCTTTGTAGTATAGTCTGAAGTCAGGGAGCCTGATTCCTCCAGCTCCGTTTTTGGTTCTCAAGATTGCTTTGGCTATTCGGGGTCTTTTGTTTTTCCAAACAAATTTTGAAATTTTTTGTTCTAGTTCTGTGAAAAATGCCAGTGGTAGTTTGATAGGGATTGCATTGAATCTGTAGATTGCTTTGGGTAGTAGAGTCATTTTCACAATATTGATTCTTCCAATCCAGAAGCATGGTATATCTCTCCATCTATTTGTATCATCTTTAATCTCTTTCATCAGTGTCTTATAATTGTCTGCATACAGGTCTTTTGTCTCCTTAGGTAGGTTTATTCCTAGATATTTTATTCTTTTTGATGCAGTGGTAAATGGGAGTGTTTTCTTGATTTCATTTTCAGATGTTTCATCATTAGTGTAGAGGAATGCCAGAGATTTCTGTGCATTAATTTTGTATCCTGCTACTTTACCAAATTCATTGATTAGCTCTAGTAGTTTTCTGGTAGCATCTTTAGGATTCTCTATGTATAGTATCATGTCATCTGCAAACAGTGACAGCTTTACTTCTTCTTTTCCGATTTGGATTCCTTTTATTTCCTTTCCTTCTCTGATTGCTGTGGCTAAAACTTCCAAAAGTAGGTTGAATAAGAGTGGTGAGAGTGGGCAACCTTGTCTTGTTCTTGATCTTAGTGGAAATGGTTTCAGTTTTCCACCATTGAGGACAATGTTGGCTGTGGGTTTGTCATATATGGCCTTGATTAGGTTGAGGAAAGTTCCCTCTATGCCTACTTTCTGCAGGGTTTTTATCATAAATGGGTGTTGAATTTTGTCAAAAGCTTTCTCTGCATCTATTGAGATGATCATATGGTTTTTCTCCTTCAATTTGTTAATATGGTGTATCACATTGATTGATTTGCGTATATTGAGTAATCCTTGCATTCCTGGAATAAACCCCACTTGATCATGGTGTATGATCCTTTTAATGTGCTGTTGGATTCTGTTTGCTAGGATTTTGTTGAGGATTTTTGCATCTATGTTCATCAGTGATATTGGCCTGTCGTTTTCTTTCTTTGGGACATCCTTGCCTGGTTTTGGTATCAAGGTGATGGTGACCTCGTAGAATGAGTTTGGGAGTGTTCCTTCCTCTGAAATTGTTTGGAAGAGTTTGAGAAGGATGGGTGTTAGCTCTTCTCTAAATGTTTGATCGAATTCGCCTGTGAAGCCATCTGGTCCTGGGCTTTTGTTTGTTGGAAGATTTTGAATCACAGTTTCAATTTCAGGGCTTGTGATTGGTCTATTCATATTTTCTATTTCTTCCTGATTCAGTCTTGGCAGGTTGTGCATTTCTAAGAATTTGTCCATTTCTTCCAGGTTGTCCATTTTATTGGCATCGAGTTGCTTGTAGTAATCTCTCATGATCTTTTGTATTTCTGCAGCGTCAGTTGTTACTTCTCCTTTTTCATTTCTAATTCTATTGATTTGAGTCTTCTCCCTTTTTTTCTTGATGAGTCTGGCTAATGGTTTGTCAATTCCTTAAGTTGATCTTTATGCACAGAATTAGTTCCTGTGAACATTACTACTCTTTCCAGAGATTTTCTAATAACTTGGGCCAGAACTGGTTACCGAGGAGCAAGGACCTAATTCCATGCCTCCACACCCTCCCACTGCACCGCACCACACGTCTTACCTCACAAGCTCTAACCTAAATCACAGAGGCACGCGTTTCGTGGACTAACCATGACCTCCCCTGGCGGCCTCAGGGGAGTGCTCACGTCCACTGACACCTCCCTTTAGTGTGTCAGCTCGTAGCGGCAGAGCTGGGGTGGGGGAGGTTTGTGATCTGGAGCTCAGCACATGCTCGGCAACATGTTTCTCATTTCCTTAGCATTCATGGCTTGCTCTCAGGAATCTGTCGAAAAGGAATAAAAACCACCTGAGAGTCCACATTACCAGATTATGAACTTTTCCCATAGGTTTGAATTGCTTACTTACCTGTTATAAATTAACCACAGCTTCATTTGACCACCAGGTCTTAAGTCTGTTGACAGTTTTCAGCATGACCGAATTGCTCATTTTTCTTGCTTTCAGAAATTGGCTTGGTTCTCTTTAGAGTTGGTGTAAACATGCCATGTAAGAAATGATTTCCACTTAATGGTACAACAGAATTATTGCTTTCTTAGATGTATGTGTAGTAAAAGTCAATATACACGTTTATATAATTTCTTTCCTCAAAATCTTATACTTAATTTGATATTTCTAAAAGTTGCACATGTAAGTCATGTGTATAACCTGCTAAAGTACTTTAACTGTGATCTTAAAAGTGAATAAAAAATATTTAATAGAAAATCAGAATATTGGGCTTCCCTGGTGGCGCAGTGGTTGAGAGTCCACCTGCCGATGCAGGGGACGCGGGTTCGTGCCCCGGTCCGGGAAGATCCTACATGCCGCGGAGTGGCTGGGCCCGTGAGCCATGGCTGCTGAGCCTACGCGTCCGGAGCCCGTGCTCCACAACGGGAGAGGCCACAGCAGTGAGAGGCCCGCGTACCGCAAAAAAATAAAAAATAAAAAAAAACTCAGAATATTTTAGTATTGCAAGAGTTCTGCAGCTCTTAATAGTTTGTAAATCCACTATCTCATTTGTAATTAACATTCTCAATTCTCTTACTCTATGCCTTTTTATAAGGGAATAGTTAAGACAACTTTCTTTGTTGAAAAGGGTATAAGGTATGACAAAGCCCTGAGATATTTCAGGAAATTGTATTTATTGAGAAACTGACCAAGAACCCACATTTTTCCCTGTTACTGTAAGAAGTCTCCAGAGAAAGATTTTCAAAGACTGTCAGTTCAGTTCTTCTCACTGGAAGAAGTCTGGCTATTTTGATCCCTAACTGAATTTACATAGATCATCTACATTTGACCATTCAGAGGTACTGAAGAACATTGCTTTTGTTCTGGACCATATGATGTATTTTAAAAGTTAAAGTTGAAACATAACATATAGTGCTTCTTTGCAAATATGAGTCCAAATAAGAACAGAAATCAGTCACTGTAGAAACACATGTAGCCCAACAGAAATCTTGACTGGGCAAGGAAGCTTCACCTACTTCACCTAGGGACGAACCCGCGTCCCCTGCATCGGCAGGCGGACTCTCAAACACTGCACCACCAGGGAAGCCCTGAAGGGAATTTTTTATCCAAAGTTTATAATGAGTGTCTACAAATCAGTGAGAAAATTACAAATGCCCAGTTTAAAACTGGGCAAAAGATAAAGACAAGTTATTCACAGAGCAAACTGTATAAATAATAAATCAACACATAAAAAAATGTTCCACCTCACTAGAAATCAGGGAAAAGCCAATTTAAACATGAGATAGTATTTTTAACTTCAAATTGGGGGGGAAAACCGGAAGAGGGAGTGTTGAGGAAGGATTTGGGAACCAGTTCTTTACATATAGTACTGAGAAGGTTGTAAATTTCAGGGAAATTTGTGAAGGAACATTTCAAAAGTTTATACATCCAGCAGTTCTACTTCTATAAATCTTTCCTAGAGATATGTGTACCTGTGTGCAAATTTATATTTACAAAAAAATATTTTCCGCTGCATTGTTGGCAATGACAAAAAATTAGAAGGAACCCAAATTCCCATCAATATGAGTGGTTAAATGACAGTAGAGCCATACTCTAGAATGCTCAGCTTCCAGTAACCAGAATAAGCTCGACCAATGTGCACTGATGTGAAAAATTTCCAAGATACATCTTAACCCCCTTGGTAGTATTCTTTTTTTTTTTTTAATTTAATTAATTTATTTTTGTCTGTGTTGGGTCTTCGTTTCTGTGCGTGGCTTTCTCTAGTTGCGGCAAGCAGGGGCCTCTCTTCATCACGGTGCGCGGGCCTCTCACTGTCACAGCCTCTCTTGGTGTGGAACACAAGCTCCAGACGCGCAGGCTCAGTAGTTGTGGCTCACGGGCCTAGTTGCTCCACGGCATGTGGGATCTTCCCAGACCAGGGCTCGAACCCGTGTCCCCTGCATTGACAGGTGGATTCTCAACCACTGCACCACCAGGGAAGCCCCGGTAGTATTCTTCATATCTTAAAATGTGCATACCTATGACACATAAATTCCATGTCTAATTTTCTGTCCTACAAACCTACGAAAAGCTACAGACTTCTGATCAATATCCCCCAAACTATTGTCAATTGTAAGAAGTATGTCCAAAAGAAAAAAAAAAGAATCAGAAATCTGTTCAAAACCAGCAGATTTTAAAGAACTTATTATCCCCTCACCCACCTCTGTTCTGCTATAGCAACGCTGGAAGACTGCAACTAGGAAAGAGAGCAAGCCTAACTCCCACCTCAAATCTTGTCTCTCAACTACAGGGTATGACGAAGTCATTTAAAAAATATATTTAAAGGAGACTGAGCCCTTAGGTGAAAGACCCCAATAAGTTATTTCCCTAAAATAGACAGTAAATAAAGAATTTGGAATGAGTTGCAGGGGAAAGATGTGAAATCTCTTTCTTTGGGTCTTCTTAAAATTATAACATTCCCACATATGTCTGCAGTGTTTTAAATATTTTCCATTTATGTAGTAAACATTGAAAGACAGAAAGACAGAGGTTATTTCCAACTAGATGTTATCCTTTCCCCCCAATGGAACTATGCTTTCCTTTCTAGACACATGAGCTCTCCTTTTTCGAGTCTGAGATCGGAAGTTCTCATGGTTGAATTGTTAACACATTTTTCTTTATTTGAGTTGAGTTTGATCCAGCTACTCTGAAGACTATGGTTTCTTCACTAAAAATTGCTTCCATTGTAGATTTATCACCTGGTTGGCAAACACTGGATAACTTCAGGCACAAGAACATTACTCTGAACCTGGGTGTGGTCAGTGAGATAGAAACCAACATTATTTTTTCCTTCATGATATGAAATATACTCTATCTTTACTCCCAGGGTTTTGTCCAAAAAACTCATAAAACATAAATTGACTCTGACCTTCAGACTCCCATGTTCTCCTCCAATCTACACAGCAAAGTCTAAGTTCAATTACACCAAGACTGATGCCAAATTTCAAAAAACGAGAGCACCCTCCATTTCTGCTGGTGCCAGGTGTGTTGTTCCAGGTGCACAGAAGTATCTTAAAAAGTCTTAGTAAGTCTCATTCTACAATAAATAATTACTCAACAAGTTCTCTCTGGACCAGGGTATACTAAGCCAGTGTCTGCTTTCTATTGCAGGCGAAGAAGTTTGTGGTCTTTCATGGAGCTTCCGTTTACCAACCTGGAAATGGCATTCATTTTATTGGCTTTTGTTATCTTTTCCCTCTTTACTCTGGCTTCCATCTACACTGACCCGGATGAGAGGAATGAAGGTAAACAGAGAGAGCTCTTCATAAGAGTCCCCGTTTCCTTTCCCCACCCAATCATCTTTCTCTATGGTTTGATTTGGTTTAGTTTCTATTCTGTATGTGAGAATGAGTTTGTTTTGGGGTGTGCTGTGTGTGTGTGTGTGTGTGTATGAGAGAAAGGAGACAGAGAGACAGAGAAAGAGAGTTTTATTAAATAGCCTGAAATATCTACTGTGGCATTTTACCATTCTTTATTAAGAGAGGTTTGGAAATGGAAACGATTATTCACATGACTTTTAATCCCAGGATTTTGCAGATCTTATGCCCTGAATTTTATATATATATATATATATATATATACATATATATATATGTATATATGTATATGTATATATATAATTTTTCTTTCACCATCCTCCCATCACTGCCCCTCATCCCTGTCCCCCATGAGAAACTTAAAATGTGCAGAAAGCACAATATCTTTCAAAGTCATTAAAGGTAATTTTCACAGGCTAAATGCAAGTTCACAAGAAACAAATTCCATTATTGTATACATATATGGTGTGTGGAGGTGTGCGTTTTTGTTCAACTATAAATAAGAAGGAAAAGAATTAAAGGTGTTTTCCTAATGAGCTCTTGTCAAAGCCCAAACTTTCAAAAAAAATGTAGAAGCGTTTAAAAAACTCAACACCACATGTTTGCTTATTGCCAATCATAACAATTATTAGCAATAATATGTAATTTAAATGGCAGTTCTTGGTATTTCACTGTAGTTCAGGTCCTACCAAATTTCACACAAAATTACTGGTGACTGACCATTTTTGAGGGCAAAAATTATATATATATATATATATATATATATATATATATATATATGGCATATGCTAAGGAAATAATATATGTTTGTAGAGAATAAGATAAAATCATAAAAAGAAAACTGTGCTTCCTAAAATTGTGATACCTCTCCATCAATTTTTGGCTGTGAAAGAAGTGCTCTCTGTAAAAGACAATAGTATTCTCTGTCTTATAAACATACTACACTTAAAGAAGTAGAAAACAAGAAGCCACAGTAAACAGACATTTAATTTGTGCTGACATGAAGATTGGGAAGCATAACTGGAGTCCGTAAAGTCTTTTCCATGCTCCATATTGTTTTAGTTTAAGATGGGTTTGGCTGAAAGAAAGAGTAAGAGCAAAATTGCAGTTACTTTAACTAGAAGATAATGTCTTTCTCTCACACATAAAGGAAGCCTGGGGGTAGGAAGTTCCCTCCTGACACGACTCCCTGGTGTCCTGGACCCAGGCCACACTGTCTTGGTTCCCTCCCATCTCCTATGGCAGCTCCCATGTCCAGCACTGACCCAGCTGGCCCATCTTCCACTATCATCTATGCATGCCTGTCAGCAAGAAGAAGCAAGAGGGCACACCTCTGTCTTTTAAGAGTGCTCCCAGAACCTACACTCACCACTTCCCTTTGGCCAGAATTTAGTCCACGGACATACCGAAAGGAAAGCTGGGAAATGTAATAGTTATTCTGGGAGGCGTGTGCGGAGCAAAAACTTTGGGTTTTGTTCCTAAAGGAAGAGGGGTACAACCAGCAGTGTCTGCCAGACACGTAGACTCCTAACCATGCATTCACTACGGGGCTGGTAGTCATGAAATCGGGGAATATTTGAGCTAGAAGGAATGTTAAGAGAGCATCTGATTTACTGATGCTTAACCAGAACTGAATATCAGAAAGGCACCTCATACTTGGGGCCCATCACAAACCCAGCAAATACGCATTTCTGGGTGTCCCACCTGGCCACGTGTCTTTAAACAAGACCCCCTACCCTCCCCCCCCCATTTTTCTAGCTTTCTTCTCTGGTTAAGAAGCATTGACCAACTATTCATATTTCAGATGTGACAACAGAGACCCACAAATGTTTAGTGAGTTTCTCAGGTGCTCAGTTAATTAGCAGAAGAGCCAAAACTAGAGCACAGACTCCCCGTTGCAAGTTCCTGCCCCTTCTCTGCACCCCTGTGATTCCCCAGTTATGATCTATGGACACGGAGAATCAGAAGACTGGGCCAGTCATAGAAATTTACCTTTCCTTTACACTTCTGTATTCCGTTTTTCATAAGTTCCTTTTTCTTCTGCTCTGTTCCTCCTATATCTGAGGTCTACTTTCCAAGCTAAAGCAATTCCTCCATTTGAATACTGTTCACTAACAGAACTAGACCCAGCTGCCCAAGAATTCTCATCGAAGAACACCCTTGCTTCCCTTCGTGACCACCAGGTCGGTGCCAAGCACAATTTTGCATGAAAGTACAAAATGTATACACTTTCCTAAATGTGGTAAGACCCAGGAGTAAAACCCACCTTCATTAAAATTGCAGGGCTATTTTAATCTCCTTTCTGGCACAAGCAGAGAATTGCAGGAGCCACAAAAATAAACTTAAGAGAGGCAGATTTAATTTCACATGTGTATTTAAAATCTGATAGACTCAGCTATGGGTAATGGAGAATCTAAATCTGAATGGGACTCAGCTCCTATGTCAGGGAGCTGATTGTCTCATGGAGGATTCAGTTGTATAACCAGAGCAGACCCAGTGAATGGGCTACCAGAGTTTTCAACTAAGGAGGATGGGGTCAGAACGGAAGCTCTTCCTTGGGGGTATTGCGGTGGGCTTCACGGAAGAGGTGGCCACCCTGATGCAGGTGATATTGACAGAGTAGGGTGGGTGGGGTGCATTCCAACTAAGAAAACAGCTTAAGGAAAATTACCTGACCGAAAAAAATGAAATGTATAAGAGGAAAAATCAGCTATAGTTTGGAATGTACCGTAAGTCCAACAAGGAATTGAACAGAACTGATCATTGGCCAGAATCTTCTCAAGTCCTTCAGAGGTCAGAAGACGAACAAAGCATTTTAACAGGGAGTCTCTTAAACTTAAGAGTTGGGTGCCTCTGACCTCAGCCTCCCACGTGAGAGCAAAGGCTCTCAAGCTCTAACTTGCACATAAGTCACCTAGAGATTTTATGAAAAAGTAGACTACTGTTCAGTAGGTCTGGGTGGGACCTGAGATTCTGCATTTCTAAGAAGCTTCCAGGTGACGACCATGGTCTAGAAGACGAGCCCAGCCACAGATGTGACACTTGCAGGCCCCAGGGGGCCAAGCTCATCTGTGTGCAGCAGGGGAGGCGGGAGCTTGGCTACGTGGCTGGGCGTCCACGTTCCGTCCCGTAAGCAAGGCCCTACAGGACACGGGGCAGACCCAGAGCTGGAGGGCAGGGCCTCAGCCTCCAGCCCAGCGCAGTCTTGCCTCAGGTCCTAACGTGTCAGGAGTGGGTGGATTAAGGTTTAAGAAAATATTTTATATGTTTAGAAGAGTTGAGAGTCATTCTTATTTTTTTAGGGAAGAACTTGTATTTAATTAGATTAATTAATTAATCATTTAAGTTGAAGTATAGTTGATTTACAATGTTGTGTTAGTTTTAGGTGTACAGCACAGTGATTCATATATATATATTCTTCTTCAGATTCTTTTCCATTATAGGTTATTACAAAATATTGAGTATAGTTCCCTGTGCTATAGAGTAGGTCCTTATTGGTTACGAGAGTCCCTCTTTAAACATCAGAATATTGGAGTGTACAGTGAAGCGGAGGCAGAGTGGCTCTGCGAGCTCCTCTCTCTCCACTTTCCCATAGAGAAGCCCTGACTGGCCGCTGAGGGCGAGCCACACACACGCCCTCGCGCCCAGCGAACCCGCGCGGTCACTATCATATGACACAGGCTTTGCTGCAGTTCATCTTCCTCCCTGTGTACTTTCCGTTTGCCTTCCTGGAATTCTGCTGCATCACAGAAGCTGGAAGTTCTGATGTTCCATTGAACTCACGATGGAAAGTCTTGACTTGACCGGTCAGAGTCATGAAAGGCAGTCATAGAAATAAAGATTATTCCGCAGAAGGAGAAGGAGCTGGAAAACGACCAAAACGAAAGTGCCTTCAGTGGCATCCATTGCTAGCAAAGAAACTTCTTGACTTTTCAGAAGAGGAAGAAGAGGAAGACGAAGAGGAGGATATTGATAAGGTTCAACTTCTTGGGGCCGCTGGTCTAGAGCAAGATGGTGAAACTGAAGATGATGAATCACCAGAACAGCGAGCCCGGAGACCAATGAATGCATTTCTCTTATTTTGCAAACGTCATCGCTCTCTTGTACGTCAGGAACACCCCAGGCTTGATAACCGAGGTGCTACCAAGATACTAGCTGATTGGTGGGCTGTTCTCGATCCAAAGGAAAAGCAGAAATACACAGACATGGCCAAGGAGTATAAACATGCATTTATGAAAGCAAATCCTGGCTACAAATGGTGTGCTACCACAGACAAGCCTGTGAGATCCCCAACATCCACTGTCAATCCACGGGAGAAACTATGGGCCTTCCCATCTGACTCTTCAAGAGCCTTGCCAAGCCCCAAGAAAACAAAGCCTGAAGAAATGCCTCAGCTTAACTTTGGGATGGCCGATCCTACTCAAATGGGAGGCCTGAGCATGCTGCTTTTAGCTGGAGAACATGTTCTTGGTACACCAGAGATATCCTCTGGCACTTGCAGGCCTGATGTTTCAGAATCCTCTGAATTGCGTCAGAAGTCACCATTATCTCAGTTTGCCGAGATATCTTCAGGTACCTCCCACCCCGATGTTCCGTCAAAACAATGTCAAGCATCAGCCTTGTTTCAGTTTGCAGAGATTTGTTCGAAGACTTCACAGTTGGGTGGTGCTGAACCTGTAAAACGCTGTGGAAAGTCTGCACTCTTTCAACTGGCAGAGATGTGCCTGGCATCAGAGGGGGTGAAAATGGAAGAATCAAAGCTCATAGAAGCCAAAGAATCAGATGGCGGAAGAATTCAAGAACTGGAGAAGGGCAAGGAAGAAAGAGAAATGAAAATGGAGAAAATAGATGAAGCCAGGTTCCAGAAAGAAGCAGAATTTGAAAAATCAGCTAAGGAAAATGTAAGAGATTCTAAGGAATTAAGAAATTTTGAGGAGCTGCGAATGGATGATATAATGGGTATAAAAATGGAAGCTCCTAAAGCAATTAAAAAGGAAGAATTAGAGGAAGATCAAAAAGGTAGTCACTTCCCTGATTTTTCTTACTCTGGCAGTAGCAAGACAATAATAAGCGATGTTCCCAGTAGAAAGGATCACATGTGCCATCCTCATGGCATTAGGATCATCGAGGATCCCACAGCATTAAGCAAACCAGAAAAGCTAAAAAAGGAAAAGAAGAAAACCAAAATGGATCGACATGGAAATGATAAATCCACACCCAAGAAGACTTGCCAAAAGAGGCAGTCCTCGGAATCTGATATCGAGAGTGTCATGTACACCATTGAAGCTGTTGCAAAGGGAGACTGGGGCATCGAGAAGCTTGGAGATACCCCTCGCAAGCAGGTCCATACATCCTCGAGTGGCAAGGGAAGCATTTTGGATGCCAAGCCACCAAAGAAGAGAGTGAAATCAAGAGAGAAGAAAATGTCAAAGGAGAAATCCTCAGACACCACCAAAGAGTCAAGACCTCAAGATTTTATCAGTATTTCTGCCAGCAAGAACATTTCTGGTGAGGTCCCAGAGGGTATAAAAGCAGAACCTTTGACCCCTACGGAGGATGCATTACCACCCAGTCTATCGGGACAGGCCAAGCCTGAGGACAGTGAGTGTCACAGAAAAATAGAGACTTGTGGCTCCCGGAAATCTGAGAGGTCTTGCAAAGGTGCTCTTTATAAAACCCTGGTGTCTGAGGGTATGCTCACCTCTCTGCGAGCTAATGTTGGCAGAGGGAAACGAAGGTCAGGAAAAGGAAAGTCCTCTGATCATGAAGAGTGTTGGCATGAAGAAAGCTGGACGTTTCACCAGAGTGGGACCAGTGGAAGCAAGAAGTTCAAGAAGACAAAGCCAGAGGAAGACTCTCTCCTTGGCTCAGCAAAGCTGGATGAAGAATTTGAAAAGAAATTCAACAGCCTCCCTCAGTATAGTCCTGTTACATTTGACCAGAAATGTGTACCTGTCCCAAGAAAAAAGAAGAAGACCGGACATATGTGCTCAGAACCGACCAAAACCAGCAAAGGTCCTTTCCAGTCTCAGAAAAAGAACTTATTCCACAAAATTGTCAGCAAATACAAGCACAACAAGGAGAAGCCTAATGTTCCGGAAAAAGGAAGTGGGGATAAATGGTCAAACAAGCAACTCTTCTTGGCTGCCATTCACCCTACAGAAGCCATATTTTCAGAAGACAGAAACACCACAGAGCCTGCTTATAAGGTTAAAAATGCCCCATCCATTCGCAACACTCCAGAGCCAACAACGGCGCAAGAGCCCTTGGTGGGCAGTCAAAAGAGAAAAGCCAGGAAAACCAAGATCACACACCTTGTCAGGACAGCAGATGGCCGGGTATCACCAGCAGGAGGTACTTTGGATGACAAACCAAAGGAACAACTGCAGAGGAGTCTTGTGAAGGTGACCGAGACAGGCTGCAATGACGAACGCTCACACAACCGAGAGTCCACGGAGACGCGGAGCAGCACCCCGGAGATGCCCGCCGTGTCTGCGTTCTTCAGCCTCGCTGTGCTGGCCGAAGTGGCCGCCATGGAACATGCATAGAAGTCAGAGATCAACTCCGCTCACCCATGATGGACAGCCAAAAGAAATGCCCCAGACTCCTGTACTTATTTCTTGCGCCGACCAGTGAAGCACCCTTTACTTGTAAACCATTGTGCTTTACCTACTACCCTAGCCTTGTCTTTATTGAGAGATGCGAGTGAGTCCATGTGGTGGCAAATACAGACAGCAAACAAGGGCTTGTTGCCCTACACGGCCCAGATTCACTTGAAGCAGAAGTTGGCACCCTGGGCCAGTTTGTTCTTTCAGAACCCAGAGTCTTTGAGGGTGATGTTGTCTGTCTGATAATGAGCAGAAATGGGATGATCCTAGAGCTTTGCTTTCTATTGAAGGCTTTTGATGGTAATAGGTGGTAACTTGGTAAAAGGCTGCCTTTACTGTAGCTCATCCAGCGTCTCTTTTACCAACCAGAGAGTGTGAAACTAGTTTCATATATTACCTAGTTATTCTTTCAAAACAAAAACAAACAGCAAAAAAACAAAAACTGACACACTGCACTAGTTATTATTAGATATTCTTGGTCTTTTTTGTACGTGGAGGTTTATGTTCTAAGATGGTTTATATAATAGGTTATACCTACATTTATATTGTAGAATAATATTAAAAAGCCTCTTCCAGAGACTCCCAAACAGCACGGGCAGGCAGATGTACCGCTGTTAGCGGTGTATGCTCGGCCTTGTGGTCCATATATTCTGCACTTTTATATTTGCCAAGAGAGTGGTAGTTTGCTGGCAAAAAGAGAAAGAGAGAGAAGAAGAAAAATTACAGTTCTTACAAGCAGAAATTGTTTCTTAGCCTTGAGTGACCAAGAAGAATTTGCTTGGGTCAAATTGTGGCGAATATTTTCCCAGACAGGGGAAGAGTCCAGCAGATTACAGATTACTGATGTTTTCATGCCTTGAGGATTCTTTTATTTTTACACAAGGGTCTGAGTGACCAATGGATCGTTCATACAGACAAAAAAAGAAAAATAGTATTCAGAAGTGACCTTAGTATTACTTCACTATTCAGAACACATTGAAGACACACTCACTTTGTGTGGTCTTTGAGCTACAGCCCTTTTACATCCATCCCAGACAGACTGGACGGGTAGCAATTGCTATGCACAGCGTAATTGGCACTGCAGGTTTTTAGAGCCATTTTGAGTTTTTGTGGTTACGGAGGTATTGATGAGGGAGGTGTGCCTGACCAGAGTGGGACTCGCGGTTATAGATCCACCTGCAAGTTTCCTGTTTCCTTTTCATGTTTTGTTGCTTTTGAACATAAAACCAACTATACATATGCCAGTGCAACTGGATTAACTGGCTTAGAACATTCAACATATTGACTCCATCACCTGCCGTTCACAGTATCTTGTTTCTTAGCAACAGATGCAAAGTGATAAATCAAAATTAGTCGGCGGCTACAGATTTTACAGGGTATTTGTTCCATAGCACAAAGTATTTCCCCACTCTTGCATCACAGCACAAACTACCAAATTTTAAGTATTGGATTCCAGCAATAATTTTTACTGGTTTTCAAACTGGCGGAATTTTGATAGTGTTAGTTCAAGGTTGAAACTTTTGAATTAGATCTCTAAATGGTGACAGTTTACAAGGTTTTATCTAGCTATCTTATTTATACTTGACTGAATTGTAATGATGATTTTTTTTCTAATCGTAATTTGACCTAATAGCCATACCAAAAACTGACTCTATTAGTACTGACTAGGTTTAGCTTTTCACGGTTGTAGATGTTACTTCAGTTTCGCTGCTGGAAACTATGTACAACATACTAACAGAATTGAAAAAGAACAGAGAGATTTGGGCTTTTTTTTTTTTCAAAGCAGGTAAAGAGGGCATCAGGGCATTGGAACGGTGTCCTCAAAAATGCATATTCCTTGTGGGCATGGAGGAAGAAGGAACTAGTAAGCAAGGTTAATCAGAGGCAGAAGCTTAGCCCCATTCACACAGAAATAAATCAGGTGAGCAACCCCAGATTTTAGCATGATATTTTTACTATGATGCTGTTGTATTCATATTTTCTAAATTTCGAAACACAAAGTGAATGTTTGAACATTGCTGGGTCCCAGTGTTGGTGGCTGTTGGAGTTTCTGGACCACTTGCTAGCAGTGATTTAAAAATTATAATTAGCTAAAATCCAAAAAAAATAAATAAAATCAACAAAAAAAGTTGTTTGGTGCAGAACATGCACCTTGACAATGGCACTAACTTGTTATCCTCTAGAACATGTTAGAATAGGTCTATTTTTGCCAGTGCCCTCTCCTCCAGTCCTCTGATTACATTTCACTAGAGTTCCTTAACAGAGTGCTGTATATTCATGGGACCTTTTTTAAAAAGAAGCAAAACAAAAGATGACTTTTTTCTATGTGATTAATATATCTTACTTGATCTGCTTTTCCTAAACCTCAGTGGCTTTTCCCTTAGGCAGGGGTCGGGGTGGAGGGCAACCTACTGGATACGACTGTTTTCAGATACTTTAGAAAAAAAAAAACCCACCTTCTTGTAGACATGCTTAATTTTTAAGCGGTTAGGCACTGAGAGTAGCAGAAATCCTGCAAAGCTTTATAGTCTTTTAGACACTCACCTTGTCATTTCTCTGAGTAATGTCTTGATTTCAAACATAGTGCTTTTCTCATGCCCTGAATCCACTGGAGAGGGGTGTTGGTATTTTCAGGTAACAACATTTGTGAGCACACATATTGCAGACCAACATGTAGTACCCTCCCCCATTTATCATTTTCATTTCACTTCTCTCATTCTTTTTTATTTTGGAAAATCATATTGCTATGGTGTGTACCTTAATCTGCCAGCAAACACCATCTACACTAACATTTGTCCCACAAGCATCCTCAAGAGAAAAAGTTGTTGCACCTTATGTATATCTCAAGCAAACCCAAATATGATGCTCTTCTGCCTTTGTTTTATTCTAAATTGTTGTATCATATCTTTCTGAAACCATTCTGAATCTAGTTGAAATTCTCAATATTTATGCTTTTACCTTAATTTCTAGATTCAAACCTGTATATAAATCTTTTGAACAAAATTGTCCTAGCCCTTCTCTGTGTTGCTGGAAGTGGATGATTTAGTCTCAGATGGAGACACAGTACTGTTCCAGTCTTCTTTAGCCTTTTATTTATTTAGTTATTCTGGGTATTTTCCTATGTAATTTTGAAGTGTGTAGAGTATATTATAGTTACTGAAGCTGCAGCTCTAAGAAGCTGAGTGAAAGAGAGAAAATACTGTAAGACGCCCTTCTTAAGTGTTTATTTGTTTGGATAACTGTAATGAGGCCAGGAAAAGGCAAAAGGTCCCACAGCCACTTTGAAGACACAGGTTCTTATCCCCAAACTAGGTTAGGTCCCAGATTTTAGATCAAAATGGTGAATTCTTTAAAGCCCTCTTTTTTAAAAGGATATATCATACCATTGTAATTCTGACAGTCTTTGCCCCCCCGAAAATATATTTATTTAATTCCGTCAGATGAGCTTTCTACCAGTGCCCCCTCAAAGCCATGCTCAACTCATTCCCACGTTATCACTGTTATTATAGTTCCTGCCATTCAAACTGCTGCAGAGAAAAAAAGGGATGGAACACTATGAACAAAAAGGAGCATCTGAACGGGTCTGGTTATTTAGAATCCAACTTGTGTAATCCCTGTCACTCTCTTATCAAGTCAGATGCTACTCTGCCTGAGTCATAGAAAAGTTTGTTTGCACTCTGTAGTCCTTGGCTCATCCTCTGGAAGTGTTTGCACCTATGTAAAATCTCAAGCAGATTATAAATCAATACAGCACTAGGAGTAAGCTGAAAACTGAATGACATGTTTTGTTTAGACAGTTCCGGGGGAGGGATGGGGAATATCAAGTAACTCTGTTCCAAGTTTGACATTTGGCATTAATGTGAAGCAGTGGGACCATGCTGCCTGCTAAAGTACTGTATGAATCCTAAGTGTTCTGGAGACCAGCAGCTGGAGGCTGGAGGCCAGCATCCATACAGCAAAGGGGAAGCATCGCCGCTTCTTGGGGGAAAAGGAAGGAAGTCGTGCAAGGCCTGGAGTCATCATTTGTAAAGGGAAAGTCGGGGTGTACGTGATGCTGTGAGAAGGTTCACCTTTGATTGCACTGCTCCACAGAGCCCTCAGATAAGGCCAATCCTAATGGGCTACCTCGGCTTTAACGGTTAAGTCCAGTAAGTCCTGTTTCAAAGGTTTGTCTTTTTTTGCTTCTACCGTCAGTGCCACTGTTTTCCACTGCAGTGTTTTGACTTCCCAAACCACCTTCTCCGGAGAGAACAATGTATTGCTGAAAATGGGCAGTAGAAGCAAATGCTCTTATTACATTTGACCTATAAAGTATTCAGAGTGACTGCTAGGTGGGAATTCAAATTGAGCTTTCCCCACATAGGATCTTGTTTTGCACCTTATAAAGAGTGTACTAATTGTTAATTAGGTGTTGCTTTTATTTATACAAGCATTCCCAAAGAATTAGATTTGGATTTTGTGTTTCTTTGAGTTTGGGGATTTTTTGTTTTACAGTTATCTTATTTAGATTGACTAACATCATACTTACAATAAAAAAAGAAACAGTGGTTCAGTTCATCTTACCAGATATGTCTGGTGATGTATTCAGAGTCTGATGGACTGCTTTGCTTTTATGTAGTTTGGAAGTGATAATGAAGTTTATTATACCCCATATGAAATGACCTTGTCCTTTTCACTGGGGACATTATCTTACATTTTAGAAAAAGAAGCACCAAAAGAGTGAACAACAAGACAAGTACATTTGATTCCCCTCATACACCTCCATCTGTTTGTGCTACGCTTTCCTTAAAAATATAAACATACATTTTCTTCACACATACAAAAAGTTTCCTCTCCTGGCCAAATTTTATTTGTGGTAGTATGATTTATACTAATAACGGAAAAGAGGAAACCTTGTACTTAGAAGTTCGGTGGCCACTGTTTCCTTGTTGCAGTCAGTGGTCAAAATTGATCCTGCCCTGAAGTTGATCTTTTTAATTAATTAATTAATTAATTAATTTTTAAATTTTTTATTAGTTTCTGCTTACTAACAAAGTGAATCAGTCATACATATACATCTGTTCCCACATCCCTTCCCTCATGCATCTCCCTCCCTCCCACCCTCCCCATCCCACCCCTCCAGGCGGTCACAAAGCACCGAGCTGATCTCCCTGTGCTCTGCGGCTGCTTCCCACTGTCTATCTACCTTACGTTTGGTAGTGTATATATGTCCATGCCTCTCTTTCGCTTTGTCACAGCCTACCCTTCCCCCTCCCCATATCCTCAAGTCCATTCTCAAGTAGGTCTGTGTCTTTATGCCCGTTTTACCCCTAGGTTCTTCGTGACATTTTTTTTAATTCCATATATATGTGTTAGCATACGGTATTTGTCTTTCTCTTTCTGACTTACTTCACTCTGTATGACAGACTCTAGGTCTATCCACCTCATTACAAATAGCTCAGTTTCGTTTCTTTTTCTGGCTGAGTAATATTCCATTGTATATATGTGCCACATCTTCTTTATCCATTCATCGGATGATGGACACTTAGGTTGTTTCTATCTCCGGGCTATTGTGAATAGAGCTGCAATGAACATTTTGGTACATGTCTCTTTTTGAATTATGGTTTTCTCAGGGTATATGCCTCGTAGTGGGATTGCTGGGTCATATGGTAGTTCTATTTTTAGTTTTCTAAGGAACCTCCATACTGTTCTCCATAGTGGCTGTACCAATTCACATTCCCACCAGCAGTGCAAGAGGGTTCCCTTTTCTCCACACCCTCTCCAGCATTTATTGTATCTAGATTTCTTGATGATGGCGATTCTGACTGGTGTGAGATGATATCTCATTGTAGTTTTGATGTGCATTTCTCTCATGATTAATGATGTTGAGCATCCTTTCATGTGTTTGTTGGCAGTCTGTATATCTTCTTTGGAGAAATGCCTATTTAAGTCTTCTGCCCATTTTTGGATTGGGTTGTTTGTTTTTTTGCTATTGAGCTGCATGAGCTGCTTATAAATTGTGGAGATTAATCCTTTGTCAGTTGCTTCATTTGCAAATATTTTCTCCCATGCTGAGGGTTGTCTTTTGGTCTTGTTTATGGTTTCCTTTGCTGTGCAAAAGCTTTGAAGTTTCATGAGGTCCCATTTGTTTATCTTTGTTTTTATTTCCATTTCTCTAGGAGGTGGGTCCAAAAGGATCTTGCTGTGATTTATGTCATAGAGTGTTCTGCCTATGTTTTCCTCTAAGAGTTTGATAGTTTCTGGCCTTACATTTAGGTCTTTAATCCATTTTGAGCTTATTTTTGTGTATGGTGTTAGGGAATGATCTAATCTCATACTTTTACATGTCCCTGTCCAGTTTTCCCAGCACCACTTATTGAAGAGGCTGTCCTTTCTCCACTGTACATTCCTGCCTCCTTTATCAAAGATAAGTTGACCTTACGTGCATGGGTTGGTCTCTGGGCTTTCTATCCTGTTCCATTGATCTATCTTTCTGTTTTTATGCCAGTACCACACTGTCTTGATTACTGTAGCTTTGTAGTATAGTCTGAAGTCAGGGAGCCTGATTCCTCCAGCTCCGTTTTTGGTTCTCAAGATTGCTTTGGCTATTCGGGGTCTTTTGTTTTTCCAAACAAATTTTGAAATTTTTTGTTCTAGTTCTGTGAAAAATGCCAGTGGTAGTTTGATAGGGATTGCATTGAATCTGTAGATTGCTTTGGGTAGTAGAGTCATTTTCACAATATTGATTCTTCCAATCCAGAAGCATGGTATATCTCTCCATCTATTTGTATCATCTTTAATCTCTTTCATCAGTGTCTTATAATTGTCTGCATACAGGTCTTTTGTCTCCTTAGGTAGGTTTATTCCTAGATATTTTATTCTTTTTGATGCAGTGGTAAATGGGAGTGTTTTCTTGATTTCATTTTCAGATGTTTCATCATTAGTGTAGAGGAATGCCAGAGATTTCTGTGCATTAATTTTGTATCCTGCTACTTTACCAAATTCATTGATTAGCTCTAGTAGTTTTCTGGTAGCATCTTTAGGATTCTCTATGTATAGTATCATGTCATCTGCAAACAGTGACAGCTTTACTTCTTCTTTTCCGATTTGGATTCCTTTTATTTCCTTTCCTTCTCTGATTGCTGTGGCTAAAACTTCCAAAAGTAGGTTGAATAAGAGTGGTGAGAGTGGGCAACCTTGTCTTGTTCTTGATCTTAGTGGAAATGGTTTCAGTTTTCCACCATTGAGGACAATGTTGGCTGTGGGTTTGTCATATATGGCCTTGATTAGGTTGAGGAAAGTTCCCTCTATGCCTACTTTCTGCAGGGTTTTTATCATAAATGGGTGTTGAATTTTGTCAAAAGCTTTCTCTGCATCTATTGAGATGATCATATGGTTTTTCTCCTTCAATTTGTTAATATGGTGTATCACATTGATTGATTTGCGTATATTGAGTAATCCTTGCATTCCTGGAATAAACCCCACTTGATCATGGTGTATGATCCTTTTAATGTGCTGTTGGATTCTGTTTGCTAGGATTTTGTTGAGGATTTTTGCATCTATGTTCATCAGTGATATTGGCCTGTCGTTTTCTTTCTTTGGGACATCCTTGCCTGGTTTTGGTATCAAGGTGATGGTGACCTCGTAGAATGAGTTTGGGAGTGTTCCTTCCTCTGAAATTGTTTGGAAGAGTTTGAGAAGGATGGGTGTTAGCTCTTCTCTAAATGTTTGATCGAATTCGCCTGTGAAGCCATCTGGTCCTGGGCTTTTGTTTGTTGGAAGATTTTGAATCACAGTTTCAATTTCAGGGCTTGTGATTGGTCTATTCATATTTTCTATTTCTTCCTGATTCAGTCTTGGCAGGTTGTGCATTTCTAAGAATTTGTCCATTTCTTCCAGGTTGTCCATTTTATTGGCATCGAGTTGCTTGTAGTAATCTCTCATGATCTTTTGTATTTCTGCAGCGTCAGTTGTTACTTCTCCTTTTTCATTTCTAATTCTATTGATTTGAGTCTTCTCCCTTTTTTTCTTGATGAGTCTGGCTAATGGTTTGTCAATTCCTTAAGTTGATCTTTATGCACAGAATTAGTTCCTGTGAACATTACTACTCTTTCCAGAGATTTTCTAATAACTTGGGCCAGAACTGGTTACCGAGGAGCAAGGACCTAATTCCATGCCTCCACACCCTCCCACTGCACCGCACCACACGTCTTACCTCACAAGCTCTAACCTAAATCACAGAGGCACGCGTTTCGTGGACTAACCATGACCTCCCCTGGCGGCCTCAGGGGAGTGCTCACGTCCACTGACACCTCCCTTTAGTGTGTCAGCTCGTAGCGGCAGAGCTGGGGTGGGGGAGGTTTGTGATCTGGAGCTCAGCACATGCTCGGCAACATGTTTCTCATTTCCTTAGCATTCATGGCTTGCTCTCAGGAATCTGTCGAAAAGGAATAAAAACCACCTGAGAGTCCACATTACCAGATTATGAACTTTTCCCATAGGTTTGAATTGCTTACTTACCTGTTATAAATTAACCACAGCTTCATTTGACCACCAGGTCTTAAGTCTGTTGACAGTTTTCAGCATGACCGAATTGCTCATTTTTCTTGCTTTCAGAAATTGGCTTGGTTCTCTTTAGAGTTGGTGTAAACATGCCATGTAAGAAATGATTTCCACTTAATGGTACAACAGAATTATTGCTTTCTTAGATGTATGTGTAGTAAAAGTCAATATACACGTTTATATAATTTCTTTCCTCAAAATCTTATACTTAATTTGATATTTCTAAAAGTTGCACATGTAAGTCATGTGTATAACCTGCTAAAGTACTTTAACTGTGATCTTAAAAGTGAATAAAAAATATTTAATAGAAAATCAGAATATTGGGCTTCCCTGGTGGCGCAGTGGTTGAGAGTCCACCTGCCGATGCAGGGGACGCGGGTTCGTGCCCCGGTCCGGGAAGATCCTACATGCCGCGGAGTGGCTGGGCCCGTGAGCCATGGCTGCTGAGCCTACGCGTCCGGAGCCCGTGCTCCACAACGGGAGAGGCCACAGCAGTGAGAGGCCCGCGTACCGCAAAAAAATAAAAAATAAAAAAAAACTCAGAATATTTTAGTATTGCAAGAGTTCTGCAGCTCTTAATAGTTTGTAAATCCACTATCTCATTTGTAATTAACATTCTCAATTCTCTTACTCTATGCCTTTTTATAAGGGAATAGTTAAGACAACTTTCTTTGTTGAAAAGGGTATAAGGTATGACAAAGCCCTGAGATATTTCAGGAAATTGTATTTATTGAGAAACTGACCAAGAACCCACATTTTTCCCTGTTACTGTAAGAAGTCTCCAGAGAAAGATTTTCAAAGACTGTCAGTTCAGTTCTTCTCACTGGAAGAAGTCTGGCTATTTTGATCCCTAACTGAATTTACATAGATCATCTACATTTGACCATTCAGAGGTACTGAAGAACATTGCTTTTGTTCTGGACCATATGATGTATTTTAAAAGTTAAAGTTGAAACATAACATATAGTGCTTCTTTGCAAATATGAGTCCAAATAAGAACAGAAATCAGTCACTGTAGAAACACATGTAGCCCAACAGAAATCTTGACTGGGCAAGGAAGCTTCACCTACTTCACCTAGGGACGAACCCGCGTCCCCTGCATCGGCAGGCGGACTCTCAAACACTGCACCACCAGGGAAGCCCTGAAGGGAATTTTTTATCCAAAGTTTATAATGAGTGTCTACAAATCAGTGAGAAAATTACAAATGCCCAGTTTAAAACTGGGCAAAAGATAAAGACAAGTTATTCACAGAGCAAACTGTATAAATAATAAATCAACACATAAAAAAATGTTCCACCTCACTAGAAATCAGGGAAAAGCCAATTTAAACATGAGATAGTATTTTTAACTTCAAATTGGGGGGGAAAACCGGAAGAGGGAGTGTTGAGGAAGGATTTGGGAACCAGTTCTTTACATATAGTACTGAGAAGGTTGTAAATTTCAGGGAAATTTGTGAAGGAACATTTCAAAAGTTTATACATCCAGCAGTTCTACTTCTATAAATCTTTCCTAGAGATATGTGTACCTGTGTGCAAATTTATATTTACAAAAAAATATTTTCCGCTGCATTGTTGGCAATGACAAAAAATTAGAAGGAACCCAAATTCCCATCAATATGAGTGGTTAAATGACAGTAGAGCCATACTCTAGAATGCTCAGCTTCCAGTAACCAGAATAAGCTCGACCAATGTGCACTGATGTGAAAAATTTCCAAGATACATCTTAACCCCCTTGGTAGTATTCTTTTTTTTTTTTTAATTTAATTAATTTATTTTTGTCTGTGTTGGGTCTTCGTTTCTGTGCGTGGCTTTCTCTAGTTGCGGCAAGCAGGGGCCTCTCTTCATCACGGTGCGCGGGCCTCTCACTGTCACAGCCTCTCTTGGTGTGGAACACAAGCTCCAGACGCGCAGGCTCAGTAGTTGTGGCTCACGGGCCTAGTTGCTCCACGGCATGTGGGATCTTCCCAGACCAGGGCTCGAACCCGTGTCCCCTGCATTGACAGGTGGATTCTCAACCACTGCACCACCAGGGAAGCCCCGGTAGTATTCTTCATATCTTAAAATGTGCATACCTATGACACATAAATTCCATGTCTAATTTTCTGTCCTACAAACCTACGAAAAGCTACAGACTTCTGATCAATATCCCCCAAACTATTGTCAATTGTAAGAAGTATGTCCAAAAGAAAAAAAAAAGAATCAGAAATCTGTTCAAAACCAGCAGATTTTAAAGAACTTATTATCCCCTCACCCACCTCTGTTCTGCTATAGCAACGCTGGAAGACTGCAACTAGGAAAGAGAGCAAGCCTAACTCCCACCTCAAATCTTGTCTCTCAACTACAGGGTATGACGAAGTCATTTAAAAAATATATTTAAAGGAGACTGAGCCCTTAGGTGAAAGACCCCAATAAGTTATTTCCCTAAAATAGACAGTAAATAAAGAATTTGGAATGAGTTGCAGGGGAAAGATGTGAAATCTCTTTCTTTGGGTCTTCTTAAAATTATAACATTCCCACATATGTCTGCAGTGTTTTAAATATTTTCCATTTATGTAGTAAACATTGAAAGACAGAAAGACAGAGGTTATTTCCAACTAGATGTTATCCTTTCCCCCCAATGGAACTATGCTTTCCTTTCTAGACACATGAGCTCTCCTTTTTCGAGTCTGAGATCGGAAGTTCTCATGGTTGAATTGTTAACACATTTTTCTTTATTTGAGTTGAGTTTGATCCAGCTACTCTGAAGACTATGGTTTCTTCACTAAAAATTGCTTCCATTGTAGATTTATCACCTGGTTGGCAAACACTGGATAACTTCAGGCACAAGAACATTACTCTGAACCTGGGTGTGGTCAGTGAGATAGAAACCAACATTATTTTTTCCTTCATGATATGAAATATACTCTATCTTTACTCCCAGGGTTTTGTCCAAAAAACTCATAAAACATAAATTGACTCTGACCTTCAGACTCCCATGTTCTCCTCCAATCTACACAGCAAAGTCTAAGTTCAATTACACCAAGACTGATGCCAAATTTCAAAAAACGAGAGCACCCTCCATTTCTGCTGGTGCCAGGTGTGTTGTTCCAGGTGCACAGAAGTATCTTAAAAAGTCTTAGTAAGTCTCATTCTACAATAAATAATTACTCAACAAGTTCTCTCTGGACCAGGGTATACTAAGCCAGTGTCTGCTTTCTATTGCAGGCGAAGAAGTTTGTGGTCTTTCATGGAGCTTCCGTTTACCAACCTGGAAATGGCATTCATTTTATTGGCTTTTGTTATCTTTTCCCTCTTTACTCTGGCTTCCATCTACACTGACCCGGATGAGAGGAATGAAGGTAAACAGAGAGAGCTCTTCATAAGAGTCCCCGTTTCCTTTCCCCACCCAATCATCTTTCTCTATGGTTTGATTTGGTTTAGTTTCTATTCTGTATGTGAGAATGAGTTTGTTTTGGGGTGTGCTGTGTGTGTGTGTGTGTGTGTATGAGAGAAAGGAGACAGAGAGACAGAGAAAGAGAGTTTTATTAAATAGCCTGAAATATCTACTGTGGCATTTTACCATTCTTTATTAAGAGAGGTTTGGAAATGGAAACGATTATTCACATGACTTTTAATCCCAGGATTTTGCAGATCTTATGCCCTGAATTTTATATATATATATATATATATATATACATATATATATATGTATATATGTATATGTATATATATAATTTTTCTTTCACCATCCTCCCATCACTGCCCCTCATCCCTGTCCCCCATGAGAAACTTAAAATGTGCAGAAAGCACAATATCTTTCAAAGTCATTAAAGGTAATTTTCACAGGCTAAATGCAAGTTCACAAGAAACAAATTCCATTATTGTATACATATATGGTGTGTGGAGGTGTGCGTTTTTGTTCAACTATAAATAAGAAGGAAAAGAATTAAAGGTGTTTTCCTAATGAGCTCTTGTCAAAGCCCAAACTTTCAAAAAAAATATAGAAGCGTTTAAAAAACTCAACACCACATGTTTGCTTATTGCCAATCATAACAATTATTAGCAATAATATGTAATTTAAATGGCAGTTCTTGGTATTTCACTGTAGTTCAGGTCCTACCAAATTTCACACAAAATTACTGGTGACTGACCATTTTTGAGGGCAAAAATTATATATATATATATATATATATATATATATATATATATATATATATATGGCATATGCTAAGGAAATAATATATGTTTGTAGAGAATAAGATAAAATCATAAAAAGAAAACTGTGCTTCCTAAAATTGTGATACCTCTCCATCAATTTTTGGCTGTGAAAGAAGTGCTCTCTGTAAAAGACAATAGTATTCTCTGTCTTATAAACATACTACACTTAAAGAAGTAGAAAACAAGAAGCCACAGTAAACAGACATTTAATTTGTGCTGACATGAAGATTGGGAAGCATAACTGGAGTCCGTAAAGTCTTTTCCATGCTCCATATTGTTTTAGTTTAAGATGGGTTTGGCTGAAAGAAAGAGTAAGAGCAAAATTGCAGTTACTTTAACTAGAAGATAATGTCTTTCTCTCACACATAAAGGAAGCCTGGGGGTAGGAAGTTCCCTCCTGACACGACTCCCTGGTGTCCTGGACCCAGGCCACACTGTCTTGGTTCCCTCCCATCTCCTATGGCAGCTCCCATGTCCAGCACTGACCCAGCTGGCCCATCTTCCACTATCATCTATGCATGCCTGTCAGCAAGAAGAAGCAAGAGGGCACACCTCTGTCTTTTAAGAGTGCTCCCAGAACCTACACTCACCACTTCCCTTTGGCCAGAATTTAGTCCACGGACATACCGAAAGGAAAGCTGGGAAATGTAATAGTTATTCTGGGAGGCGTGTGCGGAGCAAAAACTTTGGGTTTTGTTCCTAAAGGAAGAGGGGTACAACCAGCAGTGTCTGCCAGACACGTAGACTCCTAACCATGCATTCACTACGGGGCTGGTAGTCATGAAATCGGGGAATATTTGAGCTAGAAGGAATGTTAAGAGAGCATCTGATTTACTGATGCTTAACCAGAACTGAATATCAGAAAGGCACCTCATACTTGGGGCCCATCACAAACCCAGCAAATACGCATTTCTGGGTGTCCCACCTGGCCACGTGTCTTTAAACAAGACCCCCTACCCTCCCCCCCCCCATTTTTCTAGCTTTCTTCTCTGGTTAAGAAGCATTGACCAACTATTCATATTTCAGATGTGACAACAGAGACCCACAAATGTTTAGTGAGTTTCTCAGGTGCTCAGTTAATTAGCAGAAGAGCCAAAACTAGAGCACAGACTCCCCGTTGCAAGTTCCTGCCCCTTCTCTGCACCCCTGTGATTCCCCAGTTATGATCTATGGACACGGAGAATCAGAAGACTGGGCCAGTCATAGAAATTTACCTTTCCTTTACACTTCTGTATTCCGTTTTTCATAAGTTCCTTTTTCTTCTGCTCTGTTCCTCCTATATCTGAGGTCTACTTTCCAAGCTAAAGCAATTCCTCCATTTGAATACTGTTCACTAACAGAACTAGACCCAGCTGCCCAAGAATTCTCATCGAAGAACACCCTTGCTTCCCTTCGTGACCACCAGGTCGGTGCCAAGCACAATTTTGCATGAAAGTACAAAATGTATACACTTTCCTAAATGTGGTAAGACCCAGGAGTAAAACCCACCTTCATTAAAATTGCAGGGCTATTTTAATCTCCTTTCTGGCACAAGCAGAGAATTGCAGGAGCCACAAAAATAAACTTAAGAGAGGCAGATTTAATTTCACATGTGTATTTAAAATCTGATAGACTCAGCTATGGGTAATGGAGAATCTAAATCTGAATGGGACTCAGCTCCTATGTCAGGGAGCTGATTGTCTCATGGAGGATTCAGTTGTATAACCAGAGCAGACCCAGTGAATGGGCTACCAGAGTTTTCAACTAAGGAGGATGGGGTCAGAACGGAAGCTCTTCCTTGGGGGTATTGCGGTGGGCTTCACGGAAGAGGTGGCCACCCTGATGCAGGTGATATTGACAGAGTAGGGTGGGTGGGGTGCATTCCAACTAAGAAAACAGCTTAAGGAAAATTACCTGACCGAAAAAAATGAAATGTATAAGAGGAAAAATCAGCTATAGTTTGGAATGTACCGTAAGTCCAACAAGGAATTGAACAGAACTGATCATTGGCCAGAATCTTCTCAAGTCCTTCAGAGGTCAGAAGACGAACAAAGCATTTTAACAGGGAGTCTCTTAAACTTAAGAGTTGGGTGCCTCTGACCTCAGCCTCCCACGTGAGAGCAAAGGCTCTCAAGCTCTAACTTGCACATAAGTCACCTAGAGATTTTATGAAAAAGTAGACTACTGTTCAGTAGGTCTGGGTGGGACCTGAGATTCTGCATTTCTAAGAAGCTTCCAGGTGACGACCATGGTCTAGAAGACGAGCCCAGCCACAGATGTGACACTTGCAGGCCCCAGGGGGCCAAGCTCATCTGTGTGCAGCAGGGGAGGCGGGAGCTTGGCTACGTGGCTGGGCGTCCACGTTCCGTCCCGTAAGCAAGGCCCTACAGGACACGGGGCAGACCCAGAGCTGGAGGGCAGGGCCTCAGCCTCCAGCCCAGCGCAGTCTTGCCTCAGGTCCTAACGTGTCAGGAGTGGGTGGATTAAGGTTTAAGAAAATATTTTATATGTTTAGAAGAGTTGAGAGTCATTCTTATTTTTTTAGGGAAGAACTTGTATTTAATTAGATTAATTAATTAATCATTTAAGTTGAAGTATAGTTGATTTACAATGTTGTGTTAGTTTTAGGTGTACAGCACAGTGATTCATATATATATATTCTTCTTCAGATTCTTTTCCATTATAGGTTATTACAAAATATTGAGTATAGTTCCCTGTGCTATAGAGTAGGTCCTTATTGGTTACGAGAGTCCCTCTTTAAACATCAGAATATTGGAGTGTACAGTGAAGCGGAGGCAGAGTGGCTCTGCGAGCTCCTCTCTCTCCACTTTCCCATAGAGAAGCCCTGACTGGCCGCTGAGGGCGAGCCACACACACGCCCTCGCGCCCAGCGAACCCGCGCGGTCACTATCATATGACACAGGCTTTGCTGCAGTTCATCTTCCTCCCTGTGTACTTTCCGTTTGCCTTCCTGGAATTCTGCTGCATCACAGAAGCTGGAAGTTCTGATGTTCCATTGAACTCACGATGGAAAGTCTTGACTTGACCGGTCAGAGTCATGAAAGGCAGTCATAGAAATAAAGATTATTCCGCAGAAGGAGAAGGAGCTGGAAAACGACCAAAACGAAAGTGCCTTCAGTGGCATCCATTGCTAGCAAAGAAACTTCTTGACTTTTCAGAAGAGGAAGAAGAGGAAGACGAAGAGGAGGATATTGATAAGGTTCAACTTCTTGGGGCCGCTGGTCTAGAGCAAGATGGTGAAACTGAAGATGATGAATCACCAGAACAGCGAGCCCGGAGACCAATGAATGCATTTCTCTTATTTTGCAAACGTCATCGCTCTCTTGTACGTCAGGAACACCCCAGGCTTGATAACCGAGGTGCTACCAAGATACTAGCTGATTGGTGGGCTGTTCTCGATCCAAAGGAAAAGCAGAAATACACAGACATGGCCAAGGAGTATAAACATGCATTTATGAAAGCAAATCCTGGCTACAAATGGTGTGCTACCACAGACAAGCCTGTGAGATCCCCAACATCCACTGTCAATCCACGGGAGAAACTATGGGCCTTCCCATCTGACTCTTCAAGAGCCTTGCCAAGCCCCAAGAAAACAAAGCCTGAAGAAATGCCTCAGCTTAACTTTGGGATGGCCGATCCTACTCAAATGGGAGGCCTGAGCATGCTGCTTTTAGCTGGAGAACATGTTCTTGGTACACCAGAGATATCCTCTGGCACTTGCAGGCCTGATGTTTCAGAATCCTCTGAATTGCGTCAGAAGTCACCATTATCTCAGTTTGCCGAGATATCTTCAGGTACCTCCCACCCCGATGTTCCGTCAAAACAATGTCAAGCATCAGCCTTGTTTCAGTTTGCAGAGATTTGTTCGAAGACTTCACAGTTGGGTGGTGCTGAACCTGTAAAACGCTGTGGAAAGTCTGCACTCTTTCAACTGGCAGAGATGTGCCTGGCATCAGAGGGGGTGAAAATGGAAGAGTCAAAGCTCATAGAAGCCAAAGAATCAGATGGCGGAAGAATTCAAGAACTGGAGAAGGGCAAGGAAGAAAGAGAAATGAAAATGGAGAAAATAGATGAAGCCAGGTTCCAGAAAGAAGCAGAATTTGAAAAATCAGCTAAGGAAAATGTAAGAGATTCTAAGGAATTAAGAAATTTTGAGGAGCTGCGAATGGATGATATAATGCGTATAAAAATGGAAGCTCCTAAAGCAATTAAAAAGGAAGAATTAGAGGAAGATCAAAAAGGTAGTCACTTCCCTGATTTTTCTTACTCTGGCAGTAGCAAGACAATAATAAGCGATGTTCCCAGTAGAAAGGATCACATGTGCCATCCTCATGGCATTAGGATCATCGAGGATCCCACAGCATTAAGCAAACCAGAAAAGCTAAAAAAGGAAAAGAAGAAAACCAAAATGGATCGACATGGAAATGATAAATCCACACCCAAGAAGACTTGCCAAAAGAGGCAGTCCTCGGAATCTGATATCGAGAGTGTCATGTACACCATTGAAGCTGTTGCAAAGGGAGACTGGGGCATCGAGAAGCTTGGAGATACCCCTCGCAAGCAGGTCCATACATCCTCGAGTGGCAAGGGAAGCATTTTGGATGCCAAGCCACCAAAGAAGAGAGTGAAATCAAGAGAGAAGAAAATGTCAAAGGAGAAATCCTCAGACACCACCAAAGAGTCAAGACCTCAAGATTTTATCAGTATTTCTGCCAGCAAGAACATTTCTGGTGAGGTCCCAGAGGGTATAAAAGCAGAACCTTTGACCCCTACGGAGGATGCATTACCACCCAGTCTATCGGGACAGGCCAAGCCTGAGGACAGTGAGTGTCACAGAAAAATAGAGACTTGTGGCTCCCGGAAATCTGAGAGGTCTTGCAAAGGTGCTCTTTATAAAACCCTGGTGTCTGAGGGTATGCTCACCTCTCTGCGAGCTAATGTTGGCAGAGGGAAACGAAGGTCAGGAAAAGGAAAGTCCTCTGATCATGAAGAGTGTTGGCATGAAGAAAGCTGGACGTTTCACCAGAGTGGGACCAGTGGAAGCAAGAAGTTCAAGAAGACAAAGCCAGAGGAAGACTCTCTCCTTGGCTCAGCAAAGCTGGATGAAGAATTTGAAAAGAAATTCAACAGCCTCCCTCAGTATAGTCCTGTTACATTTGACCAGAAATGTGTACCTGTCCCAAGAAAAAAGAAGAAGACCGGACATATGTGCTCAGAACCGACCAAAACCAGCAAAGGTCCTTTCCAGTCTCAGAAAAAGAACTTATTCCACAAAATTGTCAGCAAATACAAGCACAACAAGGAGAAGCCTAATGTTCCGGAAAAAGGAAGTGGGGATAAATGGTCAAACAAGCAACTCTTCTTGGCTGCCATTCACCCTACAGAAGCCATATTTTCAGAAGACAGAAACACCACAGAGCCTGCTTATAAGGTTAAAAATGCCCCATCCATTCGCAACACTCCAGAGCCAACAACGGCGCAAGAGCCCTTGGTGGGCAGTCAAAAGAGAAAAGCCAGGAAAACCAAGATCACACACCTTGTCAGGACAGCAGATGGCCGGGTATCACCAGCAGGAGGTACTTTGGATGACAAACCAAAGGAACAACTGCAGAGGAGTCTTGTGAAGGTGACCGAGACAGGCTGCAATGACGAACGCTCACACAACCGAGAGTCCACGGAGACGCGGAGCAGCACCCCGGAGATGCCCGCCGTGTCTGCGTTCTTCAGCCTCGCTGTGCTGGCCGAAGTGGCCGCCATGGAACATGCATAGAAGTCAGAGATCAACTCCGCTCACCCATGATGGACAGCCAAAAGAAATGCCCCAGACTCCTGTACTTATTTCTTGCGCCGACCAGTGAAGCACCCTTTACTTGTAAACCATTGTGCTTTACCTACTACCCTAGCCTTGTCTTTATTGAGAGATGCGAGTGAGTCCATGTGGTGGCAAATACAGACAGCAAACAAGGGCTTGTTGCCCTACACGGCCCAGATTCACTTGAAGCAGAAGTTGGCACCCTGGGCCAGTTTGTTCTTTCAGAACCCAGAGTCTTTGAGGGTGATGTTGTCTGTCTGATAATGAGCAGAAATGGGATGATCCTAGAGCTTTGCTTTCTATTGAAGGCTTTTGATGGTAATAGGTGGTAACTTGGTAAAAGGCTGCCTTTACTGTAGCTCATCCAGCGTCTCTTTTACCAACCAGAGAGTGTGAAACTAGTTTCATATATTACCTAGTTATTCTTTCAAAACAAAAACAAACAGCAAAAAAACAAAAACTGACACACTGCACTAGTTATTATTAGATATTCTTGGTCTTTTTTGTACGTGGAGGTTTATGTTCTAAGATGGTTTATATAATAGGTTATACCTACATTTATATTGTAGAATAATATTAAAAAGCCTCTTCCAGAGACTCCCAAACAGCACGGGCAGGCAGATGTACCGCTGTTAGCGGTGTATGCTCGGCCTTGTGGTCCATATATTCTGCACTTTTATATTTGCCAAGAGAGTGGTAGTTTGCTGGCAAAAAGAGAAAGAGAGAGAAGAAGAAAAATTACAGTTCTTACAAGCAGAAATTGTTTCTTAGCCTTGAGTGACCAAGAAGAATTTGCTTGGGTCAAATTGTGGCGAATATTTTCCCAGACAGGGGAAGAGTCCAGCAGATTACAGATTACTGATGTTTTCATGCCTTGAGGATTCTTTTATTTTTACACAAGGGTCTGAGTGACCAATGGATCGTTCATACAGACAAAAAAAGAAAAATAGTATTCAGAAGTGACCTTAGTATTACTTCACTATTCAGAACACATTGAAGACACACTCACTTTGTGTGGTCTTTGAGCTACAGCCCTTTTACATCCATCCCAGACAGACTGGACGGGTAGCAATTGCTATGCACAGCGTAATTGGCACTGCAGGTTTTTAGAGCCATTTTGAGTTTTTGTGGTTACGGAGGTATTGATGAGGGAGGTGTGCCTGACCAGAGTGGGACTCGCGGTTATAGATCCACCTGCAAGTTTCCTGTTTCCTTTTCATGTTTTGTTGCTTTTGAACATAAAACCAACTATACATATGCCAGTGCAACTGGATTAACTGGCTTAGAACATTCAACATATTGACTCCATCACCTGCCGTTCACAGTATCTTGTTTCTTAGCAACAGATGCAAAGTGATAAATCAAAATTAGTCGGCGGCTACAGATTTTACAGGGTATTTGTTCCATAGCACAAAGTATTTCCCCACTCTTGCATCACAGCACAAACTACCAAATTTTAAGTATTGGATTCCAGCAATAATTTTTACTGGTTTTCAAACTGGCGGAATTTTGATAGTGTTAGTTCAAGGTTGAAACTTTTGAATTAGATCTCTAAATGGTGACAGTTTACAAGGTTTTATCTAGCTATCTTATTTATACTTGACTGAATTGTAATGATGATTTTTTTTCTAATCGTAATTTGACCTAATAGCCATACCAAAAACTGACTCTATTAGTACTGACTAGGTTTAGCTTTTCACGGTTGTAGATGTTACTTCAGTTTCGCTGCTGGAAACTATGTACAACATACTAACAGAATTGAAAAAGAACAGAGAGATTTGGGCTTTTTTTTTTTTCAAAGCAGGTAAAGAGGGCATCAGGGCATTGGAACGGTGTCCTCAAAAATGCATATTCCTTGTGGGCATGGAGGAAGAAGGAACTAGTAAGCAAGGTTAATCAGAGGCAGAAGCTTAGCCCCATTCACACAGAAATAAATCAGGTGAGCAACCCCAGATTTTAGCATGATATTTTTACTATGATGCTGTTGTATTCATATTTTCTAAATTTCGAAACACAAAGTGAATGTTTGAACATTGCTGGGTCCCAGTGTTGGTGGCTGTTGGAGTTTCTGGACCACTTGCTAGCAGTGATTTAAAAATTATAATTAGCTAAAATCCAAAAAAAAAAAATAAAATCAACAAAAAAAGTTGTTTGGTGCAGAACATGCACCTTGACAATGGCACTAACTTGTTATCCTCTAGAACATGTTAGAATAGGTCTATTTTTGCCAGTGCCCTCTCCTCCAGTCCTCTGATTACATTTCACTAGAGTTCCTTAACAGAGTGCTGTATATTCATGGGACCTTTTTTAAAAAGAAGCAAAACAAAAGATGACTTTTTTCTATGTGATTAATATATCTTACTTGATCTGCTTTTCCTAAACCTCAGTGGCTTTTCCCTTAGGCAGGGGTCGGGGTGGAGGGCAACCTACTGGATACGACTGTTTTCAGATACTTTAGAAAAAAAAAAACCCACCTTCTTGTAGACATGCTTAATTTTTAAGCGGTTAGGCACTGAGAGTAGCAGAAATCCTGCAAAGCTTTATAGTCTTTTAGACACTCACCTTGTCATTTCTCTGAGTAATGTCTTGATTTCAAACATAGTGCTTTTCTCATGCCCTGAATCCACTGGAGAGGGGTGTTGGTATTTTCAGGTAACAACATTTGTGAGCACACATATTGCAGACCAACATGTAGTACCCTCCCCCATTTATCATTTTCATTTCACTTCTCTCATTCTTTTTTATTTTGGAAAATCATATTGCTATGGTGTGTACCTTAATCTGCCAGCAAACACCATCTACACTAACATTTGTCCCACAAGCATCCTCAAGAGAAAAAGTTGTTGCACCTTATGTATATCTCAAGCAAACCCAAATATGATGCTCTTCTGCCTTTGTTTTATTCTAAATTGTTGTATCATATCTTTCTGAAACCATTCTGAATCTAGTTGAAATTCTCAATATTTATGCTTTTACCTTAATTTCTAGATTCAAACCTGTATATAAATCTTTTGAACAAAATTGTCCTAGCCCTTCTCTGTGTTGCTGGAAGTGGATGATTTAGTCTCAGATGGAGACACAGTACTGTTCCAGTCTTCTTTAGCCTTTTATTTATTTAGTTATTCTGGGTATTTTCCTATGTAATTTTGAAGTGTGTAGAGTATATTATAGTTACTGAAGCTGCAGCTCTAAGAAGCTGAGTGAAAGAGAGAAAATACTGTAAGACGCCCTTCTTAAGTGTTTATTTGTTTGGATAACTGTAATGAGGCCAGGAAAAGGCAAAAGGTCCCACAGCCACTTTGAAGACACAGGTTCTTATCCCCAAACTAGGTTAGGTCCCAGATTTTAGATCAAAATGGTGAATTCTTTAAAGCCCTCTTTTTTAAAAGGATATATCATACCATTGTAATTCTGACAGTCTTTGCCCCCCCGAAAATATATTTATTTAATTCCGTCAGATGAGCTTTCTACCAGTGCCCCCTCAAAGCCATGCTCAACTCATTCCCACGTTATCACTGTTATTATAGTTCCTGCCATTCAAACTGCTGCAGAGAAAAAAAGGGATGGAACACTATGAACAAAAAGGAGCATCTGAACGGGTCTGGTTATTTAGAATCCAACTTGTGTAATCCCTGTCACTCTCTTATCAAGTCAGATGCTACTCTGCCTGAGTCATAGAAAAGTTTGTTTGCACTCTGTAGTCCTTGGCTCATCCTCTGGAAGTGTTTGCACCTATGTAAAATCTCAAGCAGATTATAAATCAATACAGCACTAGGAGTAAGCTGAAAACTGAATGACATGTTTTGTTTAGACAGTTCCGGGGGAGGGATGGGGAATATCAAGTAACTCTGTTCCAAGTTTGACATTTGGCATTAATGTGAAGCAGTGGGACCATGCTGCCTGCTAAAGTACTGTATGAATCCTAAGTGTTCTGGAGACCAGCAGCTGGAGGCTGGAGGCCAGCATCCATACAGCAAAGGGGAAGCATCGCCGCTTCTTGGGGGAAAAGGAAGGAAGTCGTGCAAGGCCTGGAGTCATCATTTGTAAAGGGAAAGTCGGGGTGTACGTGATGCTGTGAGAAGGTTCACCTTTGATTGCACTGCTCCACAGAGCCCTCAGATAAGGCCAATCCTAATGGGCTACCTCGGCTTTAACGGTTAAGTCCAGTAAGTCCTGTTTCAAAGGTTTGTCTTTTTTTGCTTCTACCGTCAGTGCCACTGTTTTCCACTGCAGTGTTTTGACTTCCCAAACCACCTTCTCCGGAGAGAACAATGTATTGCTGAAAATGGGCAGTAGAAGCAAATGCTCTTATTACATTTGACCTATAAAGTATTCAGAGTGACTGCTAGGTGGGAATTCAAATTGAGCTTTCCCCACATAGGATCTTGTTTTGCACCTTATAAAGAGTGTACTAATTGTTAATTAGGTGTTGCTTTTATTTATACAAGCATTCCCAAAGAATTAGATTTGGATTTTGTGTTTCTTTGAGTTTGGGGATTTTTTGTTTTACAGTTATCTTATTTAGATTGACTAACATCATACTTACAATAAAAAAAGAAACAGTGGTTCAGTTCATCTTACCAGATATGTCTGGTGATGTATTCAGAGTCTGATGGACTGCTTTGCTTTTATGTAGTTTGGAAGTGATAATGAAGTTTATTATACCCCATATGAAATGACCTTGTCCTTTTCACTGGGGACATTATCTTACATTTTAGAAAAAGAAGCACCAAAAGAGTGAACAACAAGACAAGTACATTTGATTCCCCTCATACACCTCCATCTGTTTGTGCTACGCTTTCCTTAAAAATATAAACATACATTTTCTTCACACATACAAAAAGTTTCCTCTCCTGGCCAAATTTTATTTGTGGTAGTATGATTTATACTAATAACGGAAAAGAGGAAACCTTGTACTTAGAAGTTCGGTGGCCACTGTTTCCTTGTTGCAGTCAGTGGTCAAAATTGATCCTGCCCTGAAGTTGATCTTTTTAATTAATTAATTAATTAATTAATTTTTAAATTTTTTATTAGTTTCTGCTTACTAACAAAGTGAATCAGTCATACATATACATCTGTTCCCACATCCCTTCCCTCATGCATCTCCCTCCCTCCCACCCTCCCCATCCCACCCCTCCAGGCGGTCACAAAGCACCGAGCTGATCTCCCTGTGCTCTGCGGCTGCTTCCCACTGTCTATCTACCTTACGTTTGGTAGTGTATATATGTCCATGCCTCTCTTTCGCTTTGTCACAGCCTACCCTTCCCCCTCCCCATATCCTCAAGTCCATTCTCAAGTAGGTCTGTGTCTTTATGCCCGTTTTACCCCTAGGTTCTTCGTGACATTTTTTTTAATTCCATATATATGTGTTAGCATACGGTATTTGTCTTTCTCTTTCTGACTTACTTCACTCTGTATGACAGACTCTAGGTCTATCCACCTCATTACAAATAGCTCAGTTTCGTTTCTTTTTCTGGCTGAGTAATATTCCATTGTATATATGTGCCACATCTTCTTTATCCATTCATCGGATGATGGACACTTAGGTTGTTTCTATCTCCGGGCTATTGTGAATAGAGCTGCAATGAACATTTTGGTACATGTCTCTTTTTGAATTATGGTTTTCTCAGGGTATATGCCTCGTAGTGGGATTGCTGGGTCATATGGTAGTTCTATTTTTAGTTTTCTAAGGAACCTCCATACTGTTCTCCATAGTGGCTGTACCAATTCACATTCCCACCAGCAGTGCAAGAGGGTTCCCTTTTCTCCACACCCTCTCCAGCATTTATTGTATCTAGATTTCTTGATGATGGCGATTCTGACTGGTGTGAGATGATATCTCATTGTAGTTTTGATGTGCATTTCTCTCATGATTAATGATGTTGAGCATCCTTTCATGTGTTTGTTGGCAGTCTGTATATCTTCTTTGGAGAAATGCCTATTTAAGTCTTCTGCCCATTTTTGGATTGGGTTGTTTGTTTTTTTGCTATTGAGCTGCATGAGCTGCTTATAAATTGTGGAGATTAATCCTTTGTCAGTTGCTTCATTTGCAAATATTTTCTCCCATGCTGAGGGTTGTCTTTTGGTCTTGTTTATGGTTTCCTTTGCTGTGCAAAAGCTTTGAAGTTTCATGAGGTCCCATTTGTTTATCTTTGTTTTTATTTCCATTTCTCTAGGAGGTGGGTCCAAAAGGATCTTGCTGTGATTTATGTCATAGAGTGTTCTGCCTATGTTTTCCTCTAAGAGTTTGATAGTTTCTGGCCTTACATTTAGGTCTTTAATCCATTTTGAGCTTATTTTTGTGTATGGTGTTAGGGAATGATCTAATCTCATACTTTTACATGTCCCTGTCCAGTTTTCCCAGCACCACTTATTGAAGAGGCTGTCCTTTCTCCACTGTACATTCCTGCCTCCTTTATCAAAGATAAGTTGACCTTACGTGCATGGGTTGGTCTCTGGGCTTTCTATCCTGTTCCATTGATCTATCTTTCTGTTTTTATGCCAGTACCACACTGTCTTGATTACTGTAGCTTTGTAGTATAGTCTGAAGTCAGGGAGCCTGATTCCTCCAGCTCCGTTTTTGGTTCTCAAGATTGCTTTGGCTATTCGGGGTCTTTTGTTTTTCCAAACAAATTTTGAAATTTTTTGTTCTAGTTCTGTGAAAAATGCCAGTGGTAGTTTGATAGGGATTGCATTGAATCTGTAGATTGCTTTGGGTAGTAGAGTCATTTTCACAATATTGATTCTTCCAATCCAGAAGCATGGTATATCTCTCCATCTATTTGTATCATCTTTAATCTCTTTCATCAGTGTCTTATAATTGTCTGCATACAGGTCTTTTGTCTCCTTAGGTAGGTTTATTCCTAGATATTTTATTCTTTTTGATGCAGTGGTAAATGGGAGTGTTTTCTTGATTTCATTTTCAGATGTTTCATCATTAGTGTAGAGGAATGCCAGAGATTTCTGTGCATTAATTTTGTATCCTGCTACTTTACCAAATTCATTGATTAGCTCTAGTAGTTTTCTGGTAGCATCTTTAGGATTCTCTATGTATAGTATCATGTCATCTGCAAACAGTGACAGCTTTACTTCTTCTTTTCCGATTTGGATTCCTTTTATTTCCTTTCCTTCTCTGATTGCTGTGGCTAAAACTTCCAAAAGTAGGTTGAATAAGAGTGGTGAGAGTGGGCAACCTTGTCTTGTTCTTGATCTTAGTGGAAATGGTTTCAGTTTTCCACCATTGAGGACAATGTTGGCTGTGGGTTTGTCATATATGGCCTTGATTAGGTTGAGGAAAGTTCCCTCTATGCCTACTTTCTGCAGGGTTTTTATCATAAATGGGTGTTGAATTTTGTCAAAAGCTTTCTCTGCATCTATTGAGATGATCATATGGTTTTTCTCCTTCAATTTGTTAATATGGTGTATCACATTGATTGATTTGCGTATATTGAGTAATCCTTGCATTCCTGGAATAAACCCCACTTGATCATGGTGTATGATCCTTTTAATGTGCTGTTGGATTCTGTTTGCTAGGATTTTGTTGAGGATTTTTGCATCTATGTTCATCAGTGATATTGGCCTGTCGTTTTCTTTCTTTGGGACATCCTTGCCTGGTTTTGGTATCAAGGTGATGGTGACCTCGTAGAATGAGTTTGGGAGTGTTCCTTCCTCTGAAATTGTTTGGAAGAGTTTGAGAAGGATGGGTGTTAGCTCTTCTCTAAATGTTTGATCGAATTCGCCTGTGAAGCCATCTGGTCCTGGGCTTTTGTTTGTTGGAAGATTTTGAATCACAGTTTCAATTTCAGGGCTTGTGATTGGTCTATTCATATTTTCTATTTCTTCCTGATTCAGTCTTGGCAGGTTGTGCATTTCTAAGAATTTGTCCATTTCTTCCAGGTTGTCCATTTTATTGGCATCGAGTTGCTTGTAGTAATCTCTCATGATCTTTTGTATTTCTGCAGCGTCAGTTGTTACTTCTCCTTTTTCATTTCTAATTCTATTGATTTGAGTCTTCTCCCTTTTTTTCTTGATGAGTCTGGCTAATGGTTTGTCAATTCCTTAAGTTGATCTTTATGCACAGAATTAGTTCCTGTGAACATTACTACTCTTTCCAGAGATTTTCTAATAACTTGGGCCAGAACTGGTTACCGAGGAGCAAGGACCTAATTCCATGCCTCCACACCCTCCCACTGCACCGCACCACACGTCTTACCTCACAAGCTCTAACCTAAATCACAGAGGCACGCGTTTCGTGGACTAACCATGACCTCCCCTGGCGGCCTCAGGGGAGTGCTCACGTCCACTGACACCTCCCTTTAGTGTGTCAGCTCGTAGCGGCAGAGCTGGGGTGGGGGAGGTTTGTGATCTGGAGCTCAGCACATGCTCGGCAACATGTTTCTCATTTCCTTAGCATTCATGGCTTGCTCTCAGGAATCTGTCGAAAAGGAATAAAAACCACCTGAGAGTCCACATTACCAGATTATGAACTTTTCCCATAGGTTTGAATTGCTTACTTACCTGTTATAAATTAACCACAGCTTCATTTGACCACCAGGTCTTAAGTCTGTTGACAGTTTTCAGCATGACCGAATTGCTCATTTTTCTTGCTTTCAGAAATTGGCTTGGTTCTCTTTAGAGTTGGTGTAAACATGCCATGTAAGAAATGATTTCCACTTAATGGTACAACAGAATTATTGCTTTCTTAGATGTATGTGTAGTAAAAGTCAATATACACGTTTATATAATTTCTTTCCTCAAAATCTTATACTTAATTTGATATTTCTAAAAGTTGCACATGTAAGTCATGTGTATAACCTGCTAAAGTACTTTAACTGTGATCTTAAAAGTGAATAAAAAATATTTAATAGAAAATCAGAATATTGGGCTTCCCTGGTGGCGCAGTGGTTGAGAGTCCACCTGCCGATGCAGGGGACGCGGGTTCGTGCCCCGGTCCGGGAAGATCCTACATGCCGCGGAGTGGCTGGGCCCGTGAGCCATGGCTGCTGAGCCTACGCGTCCGGAGCCCGTGCTCCACAACGGGAGAGGCCACAGCAGTGAGAGGCCCGCGTACCGCAAAAAAATAAAAAATAAAAAAAAACTCAGAATATTTTAGTATTGCAAGAGTTCTGCAGCTCTTAATAGTTTGTAAATCCACTATCTCATTTGTAATTAACATTCTCAATTCTCTTACTCTATGCCTTTTTATAAGGGAATAGTTAAGACAACTTTCTTTGTTGAAAAGGGTATAAGGTATGACAAAGCCCTGAGATATTTCAGGAAATTGTATTTATTGAGAAACTGACCAAGAACCCACATTTTTCCCTGTTACTGTAAGAAGTCTCCAGAGAAAGATTTTCAAAGACTGTCAGTTCAGTTCTTCTCACTGGAAGAAGTCTGGCTATTTTGATCCCTAACTGAATTTACATAGATCATCTACATTTGACCATTCAGAGGTACTGAAGAACATTGCTTTTGTTCTGGACCATATGATGTATTTTAAAAGTTAAAGTTGAAACATAACATATAGTGCTTCTTTGCAAATATGAGTCCAAATAAGAACAGAAATCAGTCACTGTAGAAACACATGTAGCCCAACAGAAATCTTGACTGGGCAAGGAAGCTTCACCTACTTCACCTAGGGACGAACCCGCGTCCCCTGCATCGGCAGGCGGACTCTCAAACACTGCACCACCAGGGAAGCCCTGAAGGGAATTTTTTATCCAAAGTTTATAATGAGTGTCTACAAATCAGTGAGAAAATTACAAATGCCCAGTTTAAAACTGGGCAAAAGATAAAGACAAGTTATTCACAGAGCAAACTGTATAAATAATAAATCAACACATAAAAAAATGTTCCACCTCACTAGAAATCAGGGAAAAGCCAATTTAAACATGAGATAGTATTTTTAACTTCAAATTGGGGGGGAAAACCGGAAGAGGGAGTGTTGAGGAAGGATTTGGGAACCAGTTCTTTACATATAGTACTGAGAAGGTTGTAAATTTCAGGGAAATTTGTGAAGGAACATTTCAAAAGTTTATACATCCAGCAGTTCTACTTCTATAAATCTTTCCTAGAGATATGTGTACCTGTGTGCAAATTTATATTTACAAAAAAATATTTTCCGCTGCATTGTTGGCAATGACAAAAAATTAGAAGGAACCCAAATTCCCATCAATATGAGTGGTTAAATGACAGTAGAGCCATACTCTAGAATGCTCAGCTTCCAGTAACCAGAATAAGCTCGACCAATGTGCACTGATGTGAAAAATTTCCAAGATACATCTTAACCCCCTTCGTAGTATTCTTTGTTTTTTTTTAATTTAATTAATTTATTTTTGTCTGTGTTGGGTCTTCGTTTCTGTGCGTGGCTTTCTCTAGTTGCGGCAAGCAGGGGCCTCTCTTCATCACGGTGCGCGGGCCTCTCACTGTCACAGCCTCTCTTGGTGTGGAACACAAGCTCCAGACGCGCAGGCTCAGTAGTTGTGGCTCACGGGCCTAGTTGCTCCACGGCATGTGGGATCTTCCCAGACCAGGGCTCGAACCCGTGTCCCCTGCATTGACAGGTGGATTCTCAACCACTGCACCACCAGGGAAGCCCCGGTAGTATTCTTCATATCTTAAAATGTGCATACCTATGACACATAAATTCCATGTCTAATTTTCTGTCCTACAAACCTACGAAAAGCTACAGACTTCTGATCAATATCCCCCAAACTATTGTCAATTGTAAGAAGTATGTCCAAAAGAAAAAAAAAAGAATCAGAAATCTGTTCAAAACCAGCAGATTTTAAAGAACTTATTATCCCCTCACCCACCTCTGTTCTGCTATAGCAACGCTGGAAGACTGCAACTAGGAAAGAGAGCAAGCCTAACTCCCACCTCAAATCTTGTCTCTCAACTACAGGGTATGACGAAGTCATTTAAAAAATATATTTAAAGGAGACTGAGCCCTTAGGTGAAAGACCCCAATAAGTTATTTCCCTAAAATAGACAGTAAATAAAGAATTTGGAATGAGTTGCAGGGGAAAGATGTGAAATCTCTTTCTTTGGGTCTTCTTAAAATTATAACATTCCCACATATGTCTGCAGTGTTTTAAATATTTTCCATTTATGTAGTAAACATTGAAAGACAGAAAGACAGAGGTTATTTCCAACTAGATGTTATCCTTTCCCCCCAATGGAACTATGCTTTCCTTTCTAGACACATGAGCTCTCCTTTTTCGAGTCTGAGATCGGAAGTTCTCATGGTTGAATTGTTAACACATTTTTCTTTATTTGAGTTGAGTTTGATCCAGCTACTCTGAAGACTATGGTTTCTTCACTAAAAATTGCTTCCATTGTAGATTTATCACCTGGTTGGCAAACACTGGATAACTTCAGGCACAAGAACATTACTCTGAACCTGGGTGTGGTCAGTGAGATAGAAACCAACATTATTTTTTCCTTCATGATATGAAATATACTCTATCTTTACTCCCAGGGTTTTGTCCAAAAAACTCATAAAACATAAATTGACTCTGACCTTCAGACTCCCATGTTCTCCTCCAATCTACACAGCAAAGTCTAAGTTCAATTACACCAAGACTGATGCCAAATTTCAAAAAACGAGAGCACCCTCCATTTCTGCTGGTGCCAGGTGTGTTGTTCCAGGTGCACAGAAGTATCTTAAAAAGTCTTAGTAAGTCTCATTCTACAATAAATAATTACTCAACAAGTTCTCTCTGGACCAGGGTATACTAAGCCAGTGTCTGCTTTCTATTGCAGGCGAAGAAGTTTGTGGTCTTTCATGGAGCTTCCGTTTACCAACCTGGAAATGGCATTCATTTTATTGGCTTTTGTTATCTTTTCCCTCTTTACTCTGGCTTCCATCTACACTGACCCGGATGAGAGGAATGAAGGTAAACAGAGAGAGCTCTTCATAAGAGTCCCCGTTTCCTTTCCCCACCCAATCATCTTTCTCTATGGTTTGATTTGGTTTAGTTTCTATTCTGTATGTGAGAATGAGTTTGTTTTGGGGTGTGCTGTGTGTGTGTGTGTGTGTGTATGAGAGAAAGGAGACAGAGAGACAGAGAAAGAGAGTTTTATTAAATAGCCTGAAATATCTACTGTGGCATTTTACCATTCTTTATTAAGAGAGGTTTGGAAATGGAAACGATTATTCACATGACTTTTAATCCCAGGATTTTGCAGATCTTATGCCCTGAATTTTATATATATATATATATATATATATATATACATATATATATATGTATATATGTATATGTATATATATAATTTTTCTTTCACCATCCTCCCATCACTGCCCCTCATCCCTGTCCCCCATGAGAAACTTAAAATGTGCAGAAAGCACAATATCTTTCAAAGTCATTAAAGGTAATTTTCACAGGCTAAATGCAAGTTCACAAGAAACAAATTCCATTATTGTATACATATATGGTGTGTGGAGGTGTGCGTTTTTGTTCAACTATAAATAAGAAGGAAAAGAATTAAAGGTGTTTTCCTAATGAGCTCTTGTCAAAGCCCAAACTTTCAAAAAAAATATAGAAGCGTTTAAAAAACTCAACACCACATGTTTGCTTATTGCCAATCATAACAATTATTAGCAATAATATGTAATTTAAATGGCAGTTCTTGGTATTTCACTGTAGTTCAGGTCCTACCAAATTTCACACAAAATTACTGGTGACTGACCATTTTTGAGGGCAAAAATTATATATATATATATATATATATATATATATATATATATATATATATGGCATATGCTAAGGAAATAATATATGTTTGTAGAGAATAAGATAAAATCATAAAAAGAAAACTGTGCTTCCTAAAATTGTGATACCTCTCCATCAATTTTTGGCTGTGAAAGAAGTGCTCTCTGTAAAAGACAATAGTATTCTCTGTCTTATAAACATACTACACTTAAAGAAGTAGAAAACAAGAAGCCACAGTAAACAGACATTTAATTTGTGCTGACATGAAGATTGGGAAGCATAACTGGAGTCCGTAAAGTCTTTTCCATGCTCCATATTGTTTTAGTTTAAGATGGGTTTGGCTGAAAGAAAGAGTAAGAGCAAAATTGCAGTTACTTTAACTAGAAGATAATGTCTTTCTCTCACACATAAAGGAAGCCTGGGGGTAGGAAGTTCCCTCCTGACACGACTCCCTGGTGTCCTGGACCCAGGCCACACTGTCTTGGTTCCCTCCCATCTCCTATGGCAGCTCCCATGTCCAGCACTGACCCAGCTGGCCCATCTTCCACTATCATCTATGCATGCCTGTCAGCAAGAAGAAGCAAGAGGGCACACCTCTGTCTTTTAAGAGTGCTCCCAGAACCTACACTCACCACTTCCCTTTGGCCAGAATTTAGTCCACGGACATACCGAAAGGAAAGCTGGGAAATGTAATAGTTATTCTGGGAGGCGTGTGCGGAGCAAAAACTTTGGGTTTTGTTCCTAAAGGAAGAGGGGTACAACCAGCAGTGTCTGCCAGACACGTAGACTCCTAACCATGCATTCACTACGGGGCTGGTAGTCATGAAATCGGGGAATATTTGAGCTAGAAGGAATGTTAAGAGAGCATCTGATTTACTGATGCTTAACCAGAACTGAATATCAGAAAGGCACCTCATACTTGGGGCCCATCACAAACCCAGCAAATACGCATTTCTGGGTGTCCCACCTGGCCACGTGTCTTTAAACAAGACCCCCTACCCTCCCCCCCCCATTTTTCTAGCTTTCTTCTCTGGTTAAGAAGCATTGACCAACTATTCATATTTCAGATGTGACAACAGAGACCCACAAATGTTTAGTGAGTTTCTCAGGTGCTCAGTTAATTAGCAGAAGAGCCAAAACTAGAGCACAGACTCCCCGTTGCAAGTTCCTGCCCCTTCTCTGCACCCCTGTGATTCCCCAGTTATGATCTATGGACACGGAGAATCAGAAGACTGGGCCAGTCATAGAAATTTACCTTTCCTTTACACTTCTGTATTCCGTTTTTCATAAGTTCCTTTTTCTTCTGCTCTGTTCCTCCTATATCTGAGGTCTACTTTCCAAGCTAAAGCAATTCCTCCATTTGAATACTGTTCACTAACAGAACTAGACCCAGCTGCCCAAGAATTCTCATCGAAGAACACCCTTGCTTCCCTTCGTGACCACCAGGTCGGTGCCAAGCACACTTTTGCATGAAAGTACAAAATGTATACACTTTCCTAAATGTGGTAAGACCCAGGAGTAAAACCCACCTTCATTAAAATTGCAGGGCTATTTTAATCTCCTTTCTGGCACAAGCAGAGAATTGCAGGAGCCACAAAAATAAACTTAAGAGAGGCAGATTTAATTTCACATGTGTATTTAAAATCTGATAGACTCAGCTATGGGTAATGGAGAATCTAAATCTGAATGGGACTCAGCTCCTATGTCAGGGAGCTGATTGTCTCATGGAGGATTCAGTTGTATAACCAGAGCAGACCCAGTGAATGGGCTACCAGAGTTTTCAACTAAGGAGGATGGGGTCAGAACGGAAGCTCTTCCTTGGGGGTATTGCGGTGGGCTTCACGGAAGAGGTGGCCACCCTGATGCAGGTGATATTGACAGAGTAGGGTGGGTGGGGTGCATTCCAACTAAGAAAACAGCTTAAGGAAAATTACCTGACCGAAAAAAATGAAATGTATAAGAGGAAAAATCAGCTATAGTTTGGAATGTACCGTAAGTCCAACAAGGAATTGAACAGAACTGATCATTGGCCAGAATCTTCTCAAGTCCTTCAGAGGTCAGAAGACGAACAAAGCATTTTAACAGGGAGTCTCTTAAACTTAAGAGTTGGGTGCCTCTGACCTCAGCCTCCCACGTGAGAGCAAAGGCTCTCAAGCTCTAACTTGCACATAAGTCACCTAGAGATTTTATGAAAAAGTAGACTACTGTTCAGTAGGTCTGGGTGGGACCTGAGATTCTGCATTTCTAAGAAGCTTCCAGGTGACGACCATGGTCTAGAAGACGAGCCCAGCCACAGATGTGACACTTGCAGGCCCCAGGGGGCCAAGCTCATCTGTGTGCAGCAGGGGAGGCGGGAGCTTGGCTACGTGGCTGGGCGTCCACGTTCCGTCCCGTAAGCAAGGCCCTACAGGACACGGGGCAGACCCAGAGCTGGAGGGCAGGGCCTCAGCCTCCAGCCCAGCGCAGTCTTGCCTCAGGTCCTAACGTGTCAGGAGTGGGTGGATTAAGGTTTAAGAAAATATTTTATATGTTTAGAAGAGTTGAGAGTCATTCTTATTTTTTTAGGGAAGAACTTGTATTTAATTAGATTAATTAATTAATCATTTAAGTTGAAGTATAGTTGATTTACAATGTTGTGTTAGTTTTAGGTGTACAGCACAGTGATTCATATATATATATTCTTCTTCAGATTCTTTTCCATTATAGGTTATTACAAAATATTGAGTATAGTTCCCTGTGCTATAGAGTAGGTCCTTATTGGTTACGAGAGTCCCTCTTTAAACATCAGAATATTGGAGTGTACAGTGAAGCGGAGGCAGAGTGGCTCTGCGAGCTCCTCTCTCTCCACTTTCCCATAGAGAAGCCCTGACTGGCCGCTGAGGGCGAGCCACACACACGCCCTCGCGCCCAGCGAACCCGCGCGGTCACTATCATATGACACAGGCTTTGCTGCAGTTCATCTTCCTCCCTGTGTACTTTCCGTTTGCCTTCCTGGAATTCTGCTGCATCACAGAAGCTGGAAGTTCTGATGTTCCATTGAACTCACGATGGAAAGTCTTGACTTGACCGGTCAGAGTCATGAAAGGCAGTCATAGAAATAAAGATTATTCCGCAGAAGGAGAAGGAGCTGGAAAACGACCAAAACGAAAGTGCCTTCAGTGGCATCCATTGCTAGCAAAGAAACTTCTTGACTTTTCAGAAGAGGAAGAAGAGGAAGACGAAGAGGAGGATATTGATAAGGTTCAACTTCTTGGGGCCGCTGGTCTAGAGCAAGATGGTGAAACTGAAGATGATGAATCACCAGAACAGCGAGCCCGGAGACCAATGAATGCATTTCTCTTATTTTGCAAACGTCATCGCTCTCTTGTACGTCAGGAACACCCCAGGCTTGATAACCGAGGTGCTACCAAGATACTAGCTGATTGGTGGGCTGTTCTCGATCCAAAGGAAAAGCAGAAATACACAGACATGGCCAAGGAGTATAAACATGCATTTATGAAAGCAAATCCTGGCTACAAATGGTGTGCTACCACAGACAAGCCTGTGAGATCCCCAACATCCACTGTCAATCCACGGGAGAAACTATGGGCCTTCCCATCTGACTCTTCAAGAGCCTTGCCAAGCCCCAAGAAAACAAAGCCTGAAGAAATGCCTCAGCTTAACTTTGGGATGGCCGATCCTACTCAAATGGGAGGCCTGAGCATGCTGCTTTTAGCTGGAGAACATGTTCTTGGTACACCAGAGATATCCTCTGGCACTTGCAGGCCTGATGTTTCAGAATCCTCTGAATTGCGTCAGAAGTCACCATTATCTCAGTTTGCCGAGATATCTTCAGGTACCTCCCACCCCGATGTTCCGTCAAAACAATGTCAAGCATCAGCCTTGTTTCAGTTTGCAGAGATTTGTTCGAAGACTTCACAGTTGGGCGGTGCTGAACCTGTAAAACGCTGTGGAAAGTCTGCACTCTTTCAACTGGCAGAGATGTGCCTGGCATCAGAGGGGGTGAAAATGGAAGAGTCAAAGCTCATAGAAGCCAAAGAATCAGATGGCGGAAGAATTCAAGAACTGGAGAAGGGCAAGGAAGAAAGAGAAATGAAAATGGAGAAAATAGATGAAGCCAGGTTCCAGAAAGAAGCAGAATTTGAAAAATCAGCTAAGGAAAATGTAAGAGATTCTAAGGAATTAAGAAATTTTGAGGAGCTGCGAATGGATGATATAATGGGTATAAAAATGGAAGCTCCTAAAGCAATTAAAAAGGAAGAATTAGAGGAAGATCAAAAAGGTAGTCACTTCCCTGATTTTTCTTACTCTGGCAGTAGCAAGACAATAATAAGCGATGTTCCCAGTAGAAAGGATCACATGTGCCATCCTCATGGCATTAGGATCATCGAGGATCCCACAGCATTAAGCAAACCAGAAAAGCTAAAAAAGGAAAAGAAGAAAACCAAAATGGATCGACATGGAAATGATAAATCCACACCCAAGAAGACTTGCCAAAAGAGGCAGTCCTCGGAATCTGATATCGAGAGTGTCATGTACACCATTGAAGCTGTTGCAAAGGGAGACTGGGGCATCGAGAAGCTTGGAGATACCCCTCGCAAGCAGGTCCATACATCCTCGAGTGGCAAGGGAAGCATTTTGGATGCCAAGCCACCAAAGAAGAGAGTGAAATCAAGAGAGAAGAAAATGTCAAAGGAGAAATCCTCAGACACCACCAAAGAGTCAAGACCTCAAGATTTTATCAGTATTTCTGCCAGCAAGAACATTTCTGGTGAGGTCCCAGAGGGTATAAAAGCAGAACCTTTGACCCCTACGGAGGATGCATTACCACCCAGTCTATCGGGACAGGCCAAGCCTGAGGACAGTGAGTGTCACAGAAAAATAGAGACTTGTGGCTCCCGGAAATCTGAGAGGTCTTGCAAAGGTGCTCTTTATAAAACCCTGGTGTCTGAGGGTATGCTCACCTCTCTGCGAGCTAATGTTGGCAGAGGGAAACGAAGGTCAGGAAAAGGAAAGTCCTCTGATCATGAAGAGTGTTGGCATGAAGAAAGCTGGACGTTTCACCAGAGTGGGACCAGTGGAAGCAAGAAGTTCAAGAAGACAAAGCCAGAGGAAGACTCTCTCCTTGGCTCAGCAAAGCTGGATGAAGAATTTGAAAAGAAATTCAACAGCCTCCCTCAGTATAGTCCTGTTACATTTGACCAGAAATGTGTACCTGTCCCAAGAAAAAAGAAGAAGACCGGACATATGTGCTCAGAACCGACCAAAACCAGCAAAGGTCCTTTCCAGTCTCAGAAAAAGAACTTATTCCACAAAATTGTCAGCAAATACAAGCACAACAAGGAGAAGCCTAATGTTCCGGAAAAAGGAAGTGGGGATAAATGGTCAAACAAGCAACTCTTCTTGGCTGCCATTCACCCTACAGAAGCCATATTTTCAGAAGACAGAAACACCACAGAGCCTGCTTATAAGGTTAAAAATGCCCCATCCATTCGCAACACTCCAGAGCCAACAACGGCGCAAGAGCCCTTGGTGGGCAGTCAAAAGAGAAAAGCCAGGAAAACCAAGATCACACACCTTGTCAGGACAGCAGATGGCCGGGTATCACCAGCAGGAGGTACTTTGGATGACAAACCAAAGGAACAACTGCAGAGGAGTCTTGTGAAGGTGACCGAGACAGGCTGCAATGACGAACGCTCACACAACCGAGAGTCCACGGAGACGTGGAGCAGCACCCCGGAGATGCCCGCCGTGTCTGCGTTCTTCAGCCTCGCTGTGCTGGCCGAAGTGGCCGCCATGGAACATGCATAGAAGTCAGAGATCAACTCCGCTCACCCATGATGGACAGCCAAAAGAAATGCCCCAGACTCCTGTACTTATTTCTTGCGCCGACCAGTGAAGCACCCTTTACTTGTAAACCATTGTGCTTTACCTACTACCCTAGCCTTGTCTTTATTGAGAGATGCGAGTGAGTCCATGTGGTGGCAAATACAGACAGCAAACAAGGGCTTGTTGCCCTACACGGCCCAGATTCACTTGAAGCAGAAGTTGGCACCCTGGGCCAGTTTGTTCTTTCAGAACCCAGAGTCTTTGAGGGTGATGTTGTCTGTCTGATAATGAGCAGAAATGGGATGATCCTAGAGCTTTGCTTTCTATTGAAGGCTTTTGATGGTAATAGGTGGTAACTTGGTAAAAGGCTGCCTTTACTGTAGCTCATCCAGCGTCTCTTTTACCAACCAGAGAGTGTGAAACTAGTTTCATATATTACCTAGTTATTCTTTCAAAACAAAAACAAACAGCAAAAAAACAAAAACTGACACACTGCACTAGTTATTATTAGATATTCTTGGTCTTTTTTGTACGTGGAGGTTTATGTTCTAAGATGGTTTATATAATAGGTTATACCTACATTTATATTGTAGAATAATATTAAAAAGCCTCTTCCAGAGACTCCCAAACAGCACGGGCAGGCAGATGTACCGCTGTTAGCGGTGTATGCTCGGCCTTGTGGTCCATATATTCTGCACTTTTATATTTGCCAAGAGAGTGGTAGTTTGCTGGCAAAAAGAGAAAGAGAGAGAAGAAGAAAAATTACAGTTCTTACAAGCAGAAATTGTTTCTTAGCCTTGAGTGACCAAGAAGAATTTGCTTGGGTCAAATTGTGGCGAATATTTTCCCAGACAGGGGAAGAGTCCAGCAGATTACAGATTACTGATGTTTTCATGCCTTGAGGATTCTTTTATTTTTACACAAGGGTCTGAGTGACCAATGGATCGTTCATACAGACAAAAAAAGAAAAATAGTATTCAGAAGTGACCTTAGTATTACTTCACTATTCAGAACACATTGAAGACACACTCACTTTGTGTGGTCTTTGAGCTACAGCCCTTTTACATCCATCCCAGACAGACTGGACGGGTAGCAATTGCTATGCACAGCGTAATTGGCACTGCAGGTTTTTAGAGCCATTTTGAGTTTTTGTGGTTACGGAGGTATTGATGAGGGAGGTGTGCCTGACCAGAGTGGGACTCGCGGTTATAGATCCACCTGCAAGTTTCCTGTTTCCTTTTCATGTTTTGTTGCTTTTGAACATAAAACCAACTATACATATGCCAGTGCAACTGGATTAACTGGCTTAGAACATTCAACATATTGACTCCATCACCTGCCGTTCACAGTATCTTGTTTCTTAGCAACAGATGCAAAGTGATAAATCAAAATTAGTCGGCGGCTACAGATTTTACAGGGTATTTGTTCCATAGCACAAAGTATTTCCCCACTCTTGCATCACAGCACAAACTACCAAATTTTAAGTATTGGATTCCAGCAATAATTTTTACTGGTTTTCAAACTGGCGGAATTTTGATAGTGTTAGTTCAAGGTTGAAACTTTTGAATTAGATCTCTAAATGGTGACAGTTTACAAGGTTTTATCTAGCTATCTTATTTATACTTGACTGAATTGTAATGATGATTTTTTTTCTAATCGTAATTTGACCTAATAGCCATACCAAAAACTGACTCTATTAGTACTGACTAGGTTTAGCTTTTCACGGTTGTAGATGTTACTTCAGTTTCGCTGCTGGAAACTATGTACAACATACTAACAGAATTGAAAAAGAACAGAGAGATTTGGGCTTTTTTTTTTTTCAAAGCAGGTAAAGAGGGCATCAGGGCATTGGAACGGTGTCCTCAAAAATGCATATTCCTTGTGGGCATGGAGGAAGAAGGAACTAGTAAGCAAGGTTAATCAGAGGCAGAAGCTTAGCCCCATTCACACAGAAATAAATCAGGTGAGCAACCCCAGATTTTAGCATGATATTTTTACTATGATGCTGTTGTATTCATATTTTCTAAATTTCGAAACACAAAGTGAATGTTTGAACATTGCTGGGTCCCAGTGTTGGTGGCTGTTGGAGTTTCTGGACCACTTGCTAGCAGTGATTTAAAAATTATAATTAGCTAAAATCCAAAAAAAAAAAATAAAATCAACAAAAAAAGTTGTTTGGTGCAGAACATGCACCTTGACAATGGCACTAACTTGTTATCCTCTAGAACATGTTAGAATAGGTCTATTTTTGCCAGTGCCCTCTCCTCCAGTCCTCTGATTACATTTCACTAGAGTTCCTTAACAGAGTGCTGTATATTCATGGGACCTTTTTTAAAAAGAAGCAAAACAAAAGATGACTTTTTTCTATGTGATTAATATATCTTACTTGATCTGCTTTTCCTAAACCTCAGTGGCTTTTCCCTTAGGCAGGGGTCGGGGTGGAGGGCAACCTACTGGATACGACTGTTTTCAGATACTTTAGAAAAAAAAAAACCCACCTTCTTGTAGACATGCTTAATTTTTAAGCGGTTAGGCACTGAGAGTAGCAGAAATCCTGCAAAGCTTTATAGTCTTTTAGACACTCACCTTGTCATTTCTCTGAGTAATGTCTTGATTTCAAACATAGTGCTTTTCTCATGCCCTGAATCCACTGGAGAGGGGTGTTGGTATTTTCAGGTAACAACATTTGTGAGCACACATATTGCAGACCAACATGTAGTACCCTCCCCCATTTATCATTTTCATTTCACTTCTCTCATTCTTTTTTATTTTGGAAAATCATATTGCTATGGTGTGTACCTTAATCTGCCAGCAAACACCATCTACACTAACATTTGTCCCACAAGCATCCTCAAGAGAAAAAGTTGTTGCACCTTATGTATATCTCAAGCAAACCCAAATATGATGCTCTTCTGCCTTTGTTTTATTCTAAATTGTTGTATCATATCTTTCTGAAACCATTCTGAATCTAGTTGAAATTCTCAATATTTATGCTTTTACCTTAATTTCTAGATTCAAACCTGTATATAAATCTTTTGAACAAAATTGTCCTAGCCCTTCTCTGTGTTGCTGGAAGTGGATGATTTAGTCTCAGATGGAGACACAGTACTGTTCCAGTCTTCTTTAGCCTTTTATTTATTTAGTTATTCTGGGTATTTTCCTATGTAATTTTGAAGTGTGTAGAGTATATTATAGTTACTGAAGCTGCAGCTCTAAGAAGCTGAGTGAAAGAGAGAAAATACTGTAAGACGCCCTTCTTAAGTGTTTATTTGTTTGGATAACTGTAATGAGGCCAGGAAAAGGCAAAAGGTCCCACAGCCACTTTGAAGACACAGGTTCTTATCCCCAAACTAGGTTAGGTCCCAGATTTTAGATCAAAATGGTGAATTCTTTAAAGCCCTCTTTTTTAAAAGGATATATCATACCATTGTAATTCTGACAGTCTTTGCCCCCCCGAAAATATATTTATTTAATTCCGTCAGATGAGCTTTCTACCAGTGCCCCGTCAAAGCCACGCTCAACTCATTCCCACGTTATCACTGTTATTATAGTTCCTGCCATTCAAACTGCTGCAGAGAAAAAAAGGGATGGAACACTATGAACAAAAAGGAGCATCTGAACGGGTCTGGTTATTTAGAATCCAACTTGTGTAATCCCTGTCACTCTCTTATCAAGTCAGATGCTACTCTGCCTGAGTCATAGAAAAGTTTGTTTGCACTCTGTAGTCCTTGGCTCATCCTCTGGAAGTGTTTGCACCTATGTAAAATCTCAAGCAGATTATAAATCAATACAGCACTAGGAGTAAGCTGAAAACTGAATGACATGTTTTGTTTAGACAGTTCCGGGGGAGGGATGGGGAATATCAAGTAACTCTGTTCCAAGTTTGACATTTGGCATTAATGTGAAGCAGTGGGACCATGCTGCCTGCTAAAGTACTGTATGAATCCTAAGTGTTCTGGAGACCAGCAGCTGGAGGCTGGAGGCCAGCATCCATACAGCAAAGGGGAAGCATCGCCGCTTCTTGGGGGAAAAGGAAGGAAGTCGTGCAAGGCCTGGAGTCATCATTTGTAAAGGGAAAGTCGGGGTGTACGTGATGCTGTGAGAAGGTTCACCTTTGATTGCACTGCTCCACAGAGCCCTCAGATAAGGCCAATCCTAATGGGCTACCTCGGCTTTAACGGTTAAGTCCAGTAAGTCCTGTTTCAAAGGTTTGTCTTTTTTTGCTTCTACCGTCAGTGCCACTGTTTTCCACTGCAGTGTTTTGACTTCCCAAACCACCTTCTCCGGAGAGAACAATGTATTGCTGAAAATGGGCAGTAGAAGCAAATGCTCTTATTACATTTGACCTATAAAGTATTCAGAGTGACTGCTAGGTGGGAATTCAAATTGAGCTTTCCCCACATAGGATCTTGTTTTGCACCTTATAAAGAGTGTACTAATTGTTAATTAGGTGTTGCTTTTATTTATACAAGCATTCCCAAAGAATTAGATTTGGATTTTGTGTTTCTTTGAGTTTGGGGATTTTTTGTTTTACAGTTATCTTATTTAGATTGACTAACATCATACTTACAATAAAAAAAGAAACAGTGGTTCAGTTCATCTTACCAGATATGTCTGGTGATGTATTCAGAGTCTGATGGACTGCTTTGCTTTTATGTAGTTTGGAAGTGATAATGAAGTTTATTATACCCCATATGAAATGACCTTGTCCTTTTCACTGGGGACATTATCTTACATTTTAGAAAAAGAAGCACCAAAAGAGTGAACAACAAGACAAGTACATTTGATTCCCCTCATACACCTCCATCTGTTTGTGCTACGCTTTCCTTAAAAATATAAACATACATTTTCTTCACACATACAAAAAGTTTCCTCTCCTGGCCAAATTTTATTTGTGGTAGTATGATTTATACTAATAACGGAAAAGAGGAAACCTTGTACTTAGAAGTTCGGTGGCCACTGTTTCCTTGTTGCAGTCAGTGGTCAAAATTGATCCTGCCCTGAAGTTGATCTTTTAAATTAATTAATTAATTAATTAATTTTTAAATTTTTTATTAGTTTCTGCTTACTAACAAAGTGAATCAGTCATACATATACATCTGTTCCCACATCCCTTCCCTCATGCATCTCCCTCCCTCCCACCCTCCCCATCCCACCCCTCCAGGCGGTCACAAAGCACCGAGCTGATCTCCCTGTGCTCTGCGGCTGCTTCCCACTGTCTATCTACCTTACGTTTGGTAGTGTATATATGTCCATGCCTCTCTTTCGCTTTGTCACAGCCTACCCTTCCCCCTCCCCATATCCTCAAGTCCATTCTCAAGTAGGTCTGTGTCTTTATGCCCGTTTTACCCCTAGGTTCTTCGTGACATTTTTTTTAATTCCATATATATGTGTTAGCATACGGTATTTGTCTTTCTCTTTCTGACTTACTTCACTCTGTATGACAGACTCTAGGTCTATCCACCTCATTACAAATAGCTCAGTTTCGTTTCTTTTTCTGGCTGAGTAATATTCCATTGTATATATGTGCCACATCTTCTTTATCCATTCATCGGATGATGGACACTTAGGTTGTTTCTATCTCCGGGCTATTGTGAATAGAGCTGCAATGAACATTTTGGTACATGTCTCTTTTTGAATTATGGTTTTCTCAGGGTATATGCCTCGTAGTGGGATTGCTGGGTCATATGGTAGTTCTATTTTTAGTTTTCTAAGGAACCTCCATACTGTTCTCCATAGTGGCTGTACCAATTCACATTCCCACCAGCAGTGCAAGAGGGTTCCCTTTTCTCCACACCCTCTCCAGCATTTATTGTATCTAGATTTCTTGATGATGGCGATTCTGACTGGTGTGAGATGATATCTCATTGTAGTTTTGATGTGCATTTCTCTCATGATTAATGATGTTGAGCATCCTTTCATGTGTTTGTTGGCAGTCTGTATATCTTCTTTGGAGAAATGCCTATTTAAGTCTTCTGCCCATTTTTGGATTGGGTTGTTTGTTTTTTTGCTATTGAGCTGCATGAGCTGCTTATAAATTGTGGAGATTAATCCTTTGTCAGTTGCTTCATTTGCAAATATTTTCTCCCATGCTGAGGGTTGTCTTTTGGTCTTGTTTATGGTTTCCTTTGCTGTGCAAAAGCTTTGAAGTTTCATGAGGTCCCATTTGTTTATCTTTGTTTTTATTTCCATTTCTCTAGGAGGTGGGTCCAAAAGGATCTTGCTGTGATTTATGTCATAGAGTGTTCTGCCTATGTTTTCCTCTAAGAGTTTGATAGTTTCTGGCCTTACATTTAGGTCTTTAATCCATTTTGAGCTTATTTTTGTGTATGGTGTTAGGGAATGATCTAATCTCATACTTTTACATGTCCCTGTCCAGTTTTCCCAGCACCACTTATTGAAGAGGCTGTCCTTTCTCCACTGTACATTCCTGCCTCCTTTATCAAAGATAAGTTGACCTTACGTGCATGGGTTGGTCTCTGGGCTTTCTATCCTGTTCCATTGATCTATCTTTCTGTTTTTATGCCAGTACCACACTGTCTTGATTACTGTAGCTTTGTAGTATAGTCTGAAGTCAGGGAGCCTGATTCCTCCAGCTCCGTTTTTGGTTCTCAAGATTGCTTTGGCTATTCGGGGTCTTTTGTTTTTCCAAACAAATTTTGAAATTTTTTGTTCTAGTTCTGTGAAAAATGCCAGTGGTAGTTTGATAGGGATTGCATTGAATCTGTAGATTGCTTTGGGTAGTAGAGTCATTTTCACAATATTGATTCTTCCAATCCAGAAGCATGGTATATCTCTCCATCTATTTGTATCATCTTTAATCTCTTTCATCAGTGTCTTATAATTGTCTGCATACAGGTCTTTTGTCTCCTTAGGTAGGTTTATTCCTAGATATTTTATTCTTTTTGATGCAGTGGTAAATGGGAGTGTTTTCTTGATTTCATTTTCAGATGTTTCATCATTAGTGTAGAGGAATGCCAGAGATTTCTGTGCATTAATTTTGTATCCTGCTACTTTACCAAATTCATTGATTAGCTCTAGTAGTTTTCTGGTAGCATCTTTAGGATTCTCTATGTATAGTATCATGTCATCTGCAAACAGTGACAGCTTTACTTCTTCTTTTCCGATTTGGATTCCTTTTATTTCCTTTCCTTCTCTGATTGCTGTGGCTAAAACTTCCAAAAGTAGGTTGAATAAGAGTGGTGAGAGTGGGCAACCTTGTCTTGTTCTTGATCTTAGTGGAAATGGTTTCAGTTTTCCACCATTGAGGACAATGTTGGCTGTGGGTTTGTCATATATGGCCTTGATTAGGTTGAGGAAAGTTCCCTCTATGCCTACTTTCTGCAGGGTTTTTATCATAAATGGGTGTTGAATTTTGTCAAAAGCTTTCTCTGCATCTATTGAGATGATCATATGGTTTTTCTCCTTCAATTTGTTAATATGGTGTATCACATTGATTGATTTGCGTATATTGAGTAATCCTTGCATTCCTGGAATAAACCCCACTTGATCATGGTGTATGATCCTTTTAATGTGCTGTTGGATTCTGTTTGCTAGGATTTTGTTGAGGATTTTTGCATCTATGTTCATCAGTGATATTGGCCTGTCGTTTTCTTTCTTTGGGACATCCTTGCCTGGTTTTGGTATCAAGGTGATGGTGACCTCGTAGAATGAGTTTGGGAGTGTTCCTTCCTCTGAAATTGTTTGGAAGAGTTTGAGAAGGATGGGTGTTAGCTCTTCTCTAAATGTTTGATCGAATTCGCCTGTGAAGCCATCTGGTCCTGGGCTTTTGTTTGTTGGAAGATTTTGAATCACAGTTTCAATTTCAGGGCTTGTGATTGGTCTATTCATATTTTCTATTTCTTCCTGATTCAGTCTTGGCAGGTTGTGCATTTCTAAGAATTTGTCCATTTCTTCCAGGTTGTCCATTTTATTGGCATCGAGTTGCTTGTAGTAATCTCTCATGATCTTTTGTATTTCTGCAGCGTCAGTTGTTACTTCTCCTTTTTCATTTCTAATTCTATTGATTTGAGTCTTCTCCCTTTTTTTCTTGATGAGTCTGGCTAATGGTTTGTCAATTCCTTAAGTTGATCTTTATGCACAGAATTAGTTCCTGTGAACATTACTACTCTTTCCAGAGATTTTCTAATAACTTGGGCCAGAACTGGTTACCGAGGAGCAAGGACCTAATTCCATGCCTCCACACCCTCCCACTGCACCGCACCACACGTCTTACCTCACAAGCTCTAACCTAAATCACAGAGGCACGCGTTTCGTGGACTAACCATGACCTCCCCTGGCGGCCTCAGGGGAGTGCTCACGTCCACTGACACCTCCCTTTAGTGTGTCAGCTCGTAGCGGCAGAGCTGGGGTGGGGGAGGTTTGTGATCTGGAGCTCAGCACATGCTCGGCAACATGTTTCTCATTTCCTTAGCATTCATGGCTTCCTCTCAGGAATCTGTCGAAAAGGAATAAAAACCACCTGAGAGTCCACATTACCAGATTATGAACTTTTCCCATAGGTTTGAATTGCTTACTTACCTGTTATAAATTAACCACAGCTTCATTTGACCACCAGGTCTTAAGTCTGTTGACAGTTTTCAGCATGACCGAATTGCTCATTTTTCTTGCTTTCAGAAATTGGCTTGGTTCTCTTTAGAGTTGGTGTAAACATGCCATGTAAGAAATGATTTCCACTTAATGGTACAACAGAATTATTGCTTTCTTAGATGTATGTGTAGTAAAAGTCAATATACACGTTTATATAATTTCTTTCCTCAAAATCTTATACTTAATTTGATATTTCTAAAAGTTGCACATGTAAGTCATGTGTATAACCTGCTAAAGTACTTTAACTGTGATCTTAAAAGTGAATAAAAAATATTTAATAGAAAATCAGAATATTGGGCTTCCCTGGTGGCGCAGTGGTTGAGAGTCCACCTGCCGATGCAGGGGACGCGGGTTCGTGCCCCGGTCCGGGAAGATCCTACATGCCGCGGAGTGGCTGGGCCCGTGAGCCATGGCTGCTGAGCCTACGCGTCCGGAGCCCGTGCTCCACAACGGGAGAGGCCACAGCAGTGAGAGGCCCGCGTACCGCAAAAAAATAAAAAATAAAAAAAAACTCAGAATATTTTAGTATTGCAAGAGTTCTGCAGCTCTTAATAGTTTGTAAATCCACTATCTCATTTGTAATTAACATTCTCAATTCTCTTACTCTATGCCTTTTTATAAGGGAATAGTTAAGACAACTTTCTTTGTTGAAAAGGGTATAAGGTATGACAAAGCCCTGAGATATTTCAGGAAATTGTATTTATTGAGAAACTGACCAAGAACCCACATTTTTCCCTGTTACTGTAAGAAGTCTCCAGAGAAAGATTTTCAAAGACTGTCAGTTCAGTTCTTCTCACTGGAAGAAGTCTGGCTATTTTGATCCCTAACTGAATTTACATAGATCATCTACATTTGACCATTCAGAGGTACTGAAGAACATTGCTTTTGTTCTGGACCATATGATGTATTTTAAAAGTTAAAGTTGAAACATAACATATAGTGCTTCTTTGCAAATATGAGTCCAAATAAGAACAGAAATCAGTCACTGTAGAAACACATGTAGCCCAACAGAAATCTTGACTGGGCAAGGAAGCTTCACCTACTTCACCTAGGGACGAACCCGCGTCCCCTGCATCGGCAGGCGGACTCTCAAACACTGCACCACCAGGGAAGCCCTGAAGGGAATTTTTTATCCAAAGTTTATAATGAGTGTCTACAAATCAGTGAGAAAATTACAAATGCCCAGTTTAAAACTGGGCAAAAGATAAAGACAAGTTATTCACAGAGCAAACTGTATAAATAATAAATCAACACATAAAAACATGTTCCACCTCACTAGAAATCAGGGAAAAGCCAATTTAAACATGAGATAGTATTTTTAACTTCAAATTGGGGGGGAAAACCGGAAGAGGGAGTGTTGAGGAAGGATTTGGGAACCAGTTCTTTACATATAGTACTGAGAAGGTTGTAAATTTCAGGGAAATTTGTGAAGGAACATTTCAAAAGTTTATACATCCAGCAGTTCTACTTCTATAAATCTTTCCTAGAGATATGTGTACCTGTGTGCAAATTTATATTTACAAAAAAATATTTTCCGCTGCATTGTTGGCAATGACAAAAAATTAGAAGGAACCCAAATTCCCATCAATATGAGTGGTTAAATGACAGTAGAGCCATACTCTAGAATGCTCAGCTTCCAGTAACCAGAATAAGCTCGACCAATGTGCACTGATGTGAAAAATTTCCAAGATACATCTTAACCCCCTTGGTAGTATTCTTTTTTTTTTTTTAATTTAATTAATTTATTTTTGTCTGTGTTGGGTCTTCGTTTCTGTGCGTGGCTTTCTCTAGTTGCGGCAAGCAGGGGCCTCTCTTCATCACGGTGCGCGGGCCTCTCACTGTCACAGCCTCTCTTGGTGTGGAACACAAGCTCCAGACGCGCAGGCTCAGTAGTTGTGGCTCACGGGCCTAGTTGCTCCACGGCATGTGGGATCTTCCCAGACCAGGGCTCGAACCCGTGTCCCCTGCATTGACAGGTGGATTCTCAACCACTGCACCACCAGGGAAGCCCCGGTAGTATTCTTCATATCTTAAAATGTGCATACCTATGACACATAAATTCCATGTCTAATTTTCTGTCCTACAAACCTACGAAAAGCTACAGACTTCTGATCAATATCCCCCAAACTATTGTCAATTGTAAGAAGTATGTCCAAAAGAAAAAAAAAAGAATCAGAAATCTGTTCAAAACCAGCAGATTTTAAAGAACTTATTATCCCCTCACCCACCTCTGTTCTGCTATAGCAACGCTGGAAGACTGCAACTAGGAAAGAGAGCAAGCCTAACTCCCACCTCAAATCTTGTCTCTCAACTACAGGGTATGACGAAGTCATTTAAAAAATATATTTAAAGGAGACTGAGCCCTTAGGTGAAAGACCCCAATAAGTTATTTCCCTAAAATAGACAGTAAATAAAGAATTTGGAATGAGTTGCAGGGGAAAGATGTGAAATCTCTTTCTTTGGGTCTTCTTAAAATTATAACATTCCCACATATGTCTGCAGTGTTTTAAATATTTTCCATTTATGTAGTAAACATTGAAAGACAGAAAGACAGAGGTTATTTCCAACTAGATGTTATCCTTTCCCCCCAATGGAACTATGCTTTCCTTTCTAGACACATGAGCTCTCCTTTTTCGAGTCTGAGATCGGAAGTTCTCATGGTTGAATTGTTAACACATTTTTCTTTATTTGAGTTGAGTTTGATCCAGCTACTCTGAAGACTATGGTTTCTTCACTAAAAATTGCTTCCATTGTAGATTTATCACCTGGTTGGCAAACACTGGATAACTTCAGGCACAAGAACATTACTCTGAACCTGGGTGTGGTCAGTGAGATAGAAACCAACATTATTTTTTCCTTCATGATATGAAATATACTCTATCTTTACTCCCAGGGTTTTGTCCAAAAAACTCATAAAACATAAATTGACTCTGACCTTCAGACTCCCATGTTCTCCTCCAATCTACACAGCAAAGTCTAAGTTCAATTACACCAAGACTGATGCCAAATTTCAAAAAACGAGAGCACCCTCCATTTCTGCTGGTGCCAGGTGTGTTGTTCCAGGTGCACAGAAGTATCTTAAAAAGTCTTAGTAAGTCTCATTCTACAATAAATAATTACTCAACAAGTTCTCTCTGGACCAGGGTATACTAAGCCAGTGTCTGCTTTCTATTGCAGGCGAAGAAGTTTGTGGTCTTTCATGGAGCTTCCGTTTACCAACCTGGAAATGGCATTCATTTTATTGGCTTTTGTTATCTTTTCCCTCTTTACTCTGGCTTCCATCTACACTGACCCGGATGAGAGGAATGAAGGTAAACAGAGAGAGCTCTTCATAAGAGTCCCCGTTTCCTTTCCCCACCCAATCATCTTTCTCTATGGTTTGATTTGGTTTAGTTTCTATTCTGTATGTGAGAATGAGTTTGTTTTGGGGTGTGCTGTGTGTGTGTGTGTGTGTGTATGAGAGAAAGGAGACAGAGAGACAGAGAAAGAGAGTTTTATTAAATAGCCTGAAATATCTACTGTGGCATTTTACCATTCTTTATTAAGAGAGGTTTGGAAATGGAAACGATTATTCACATGACTTTTAATCCCAGGATTTTGCAGATCTTATGCCCTGAATTTTATATATATATATATATATATATATACATATATATATATGTATATATGTATATGTATATATATAATTTTTCTTTCACCATCCTCCCATCACTGCCCCTCATCCCTGTCCCCCATGAGAAACTTAAAATGTGCAGAAAGCACAATATCTTTCAAAGTCATTAAAGGTAATTTTCACAGGCTAAATGCAAGTTCACAAGAAACAAATTCCATTATTGTATACATATATGGTGTGTGGAGGTGTGCGTTTTTGTTCAACTATAAATAAGAAGGAAAAGAATTAAAGGTGTTTTCCTAATGAGCTCTTGTCAAAGCCCAAACTTTCAAAAAAAATATAGAAGCGTTTAAAAAACTCAACACCACATGTTTGCTTATTGCCAATCATAACAATTATTAGCAATAATATGTAATTTAAATGGCAGTTCTTGGTATTTCACTGTAGTTCAGGTCCTACCAAATTTCACACAAAATTACTGGTGACTGACCATTTTTGAGGGCAAAAATTATATATATATATATATATATATATATATATATATATATATATATGGCATATGCTAAGGAAATAATATATGTTTGTAGAGAATAAGATAAAATCATAAAAAGAAAACTGTGCTTCCTAAAATTGTGATACCTCTCCATCAATTTTTGGCTGTGAAAGAAGTGCTCTCTGTAAAAGACAATAGTATTCTCTGTCTTATAAACATACTACACTTAAAGAAGTAGAAAACAAGAAGCCACAGTAAACAGACATTTAATTTGTGCTGACATGAAGATTGGGAAGCATAACTGGAGTCCGTAAAGTCTTTTCCATGCTCCATATTGTTTTAGTTTAAGATGGGTTTGGCTGAAAGAAAGAGTAAGAGCAAAATTGCAGTTACTTTAACTAGAAGATAATGTCTTTCTCTCACACATAAAGGAAGCCTGGGGGTAGGAAGTTCCCTCCTGACACGACTCCCTGGTGTCCTGGACCCAGGCCACACTGTCTTGGTTCCCTCCCATCTCCTATGGCAGCTCCCATGTCCAGCACTGACCCAGCTGGCCCATCTTCCACTATCATCTATGCATGCCTGTCAGCAAGAAGAAGCAAGAGGGCACACCTCTGTCTTTTAAGAGTGCTCCCAGAACCTACACTCACCACTTCCCTTTGGCCAGAATTTAGTCCACGGACATACCGAAAGGAAAGCTGGGAAATGTAATAGTTATTCTGGGAGGCGTGTGCGGAGCAAAAACTTTGGGTTTTGTTCCTAAAGGAAGAGGGGTACAACCAGCAGTGTCTGCCAGACACGTAGACTCCTAGCCATGCATTCACTACGGGGCTGGTAGTCATGAAATCGGGGAATATTTGAGCTAGAAGGAATGTTAAGAGAGCATCTGATTTACTGATGCTTAACCAGAACTGAATATCAGAAAGGCACCTCATACTTGGGGCCCATCACAAACCCAGCAAATACGCATTTCTGGGTGTCCCACCTGGCCACGTGTCTTTAAACAAGACCCCCTCCCCTCCCCCCCCCCATTTTTCTAGCTTTCTTCTCTGGTTAAGAAGCATTGACCAACTATTCATATTTCAGATGTGACAACAGAGACCCACAAATGTTTAGTGAGTTTCTCAGGTGCTCAGTTAATTAGCAGAAGAGCCAAAACTAGAGCACAGACTCCCCGTTGCAAGTTCCTGCCCCTTCTCTGCACCCCTGTGATTCCCCAGTTATGATCTATGGACACGGAGAATCAGAAGACTGGGCCAGTCATAGAAATTTACCTTTCCTTTACACTTCTGTATTCCGTTTTTCATAAGTTCCTTTTTCTTCTGCTCTGTTCCTCCTATATCTGAGGTCTACTTTCCAAGCTAAAGCAATTCCTCCATTTGAATACTGTTCACTAACAGAACTAGACCCAGCTGCCCAAGAATTCTCATCGAAGAACACCCTTGCTTCCCTTCGTGACCACCAGGTCGGTGCCAAGCACAATTTTGCATGAAAGTACAAAATGTATACACTTTCCTAAATGTGGTAAGACCCAGGAGTAAAACCCACCTTCATTAAAATTGCAGGGCTATTTTAATCTCCTTTCTGGCACAAGCAGAGAATTGCAGGAGCCACAAAAATAAACTTAAGAGAGGCAGATTTAATTTCACATGTGTATTTAAAATCTGATAGACTCAGCTATGGGTAATGGAGAATCTAAATCTGAATGGGACTCAGCTCCTATGTCAGGGAGCTGATTGTCTCATGGAGGATTCAGTTGTATAACCAGAGCAGACCCAGTGAATGGGCTACCAGAGTTTTCAACTAAGGAGGATGGGGTCAGAACGGAAGCTCTTCCTTGGGGGTATTGCGGTGGGCTTCACGGAAGAGGTGGCCACCCTGATGCAGGTGATATTGACAGAGTAGGGTGGGTGGGGTGCATTCCAACTAAGAAAACAGCTTAAGGAAAATTACCTGACCGAAAAAAATGAAATGTATAAGAGGAAAAATCAGCTATAGTTTGGAATGTACCGTAAGTCCAACAAGGAATTGAACAGAACTGATCATTGGCCAGAATCTTCTCAAGTCCTTCAGAGGTCAGAAGACGAACAAAGCATTTTAACAGGGAGTCTCTTAAACTTAAGAGTTGGGTGCCTCTGACCTCAGCCTCCCACGTGAGAGCAAAGGCTCTCAAGCTCTAACTTGCACATAAGTCACCTAGAGATTTTATGAAAAAGTAGACTACTGTTCAGTAGGTCTGGGTGGGACCTGAGATTCTGCATTTCTAAGAAGCTTCCAGGTGACGACCATGGTCTAGAAGACGAGCCCAGCCACAGATGTGACACTTGCAGGCCCCAGGGGGCCAAGCTCATCTGTGTGCAGCAGGGGAGGCGGGAGCTTGGCTACGTGGCTGGGCGTCCACGTTCCGTCCCGTAAGCAAGGCCCTACAGGACACGGGGCAGACCCAGAGCTGGAGGGCAGGGCCTCAGCCTCCAGCCCAGCGCAGTCTTGCCTCAGGTCCTAACGTGTCAGGAGTGGGTGGATTAAGGTTTAAGAAAATATTTTATATGTTTAGAAGAGTTGAGAGTCATTCTTATTTTTTTAGGGAAGAACTTGTATTTAATTAGATTAATTAATTAATCATTTAAGTTGAAGTATAGTTGATTTACAATGTTGTGTTAGTTTTAGGTGTACAGCACAGTGATTCATATATATATATTCTTCTTCAGATTCTTTTCCATTATAGGTTATTACAAAATATTGAGTATAGTTCCCTGTGCTATAGAGTAGGTCCTTATTGGTTACGAGAGTCCCTCTTTAAACATCAGAATATTGGAGTGTACAGTGAAGCGGAGGCAGAGTGGCTCTGCGAGCTCCTCTCTCTCCACTTTCCCATAGAGAAGCCCTGACTGGCCGCTGAGGGCGAGCCACACACACGCCCTCGCGCCCAGCGAACCCGCGCGGTCACTATCATATGACACAGGCTTTGCTGCAGTTCATCTTCCTCCCTGTGTACTTTCCGTTTGCCTTCCTGGAATTCTGCTGCATCACAGAAGCTGGAAGTTCTGATGTTCCATTGAACTCACGATGGAAAGTCTTGACTTGACCGGTCAGAGTCATGAAAGGCAGTCATAGAAATAAAGATTATTCCGCAGAAGGAGAAGGAGCTGGAAAACGACCAAAACGAAAGTGCCTTCAGTGGCATCCATTGCTAGCAAAGAAACTTCTTGACTTTTCAGAAGAGGAAGAAGAGGAAGACGAAGAGGAGGATATTGATAAGGTTCAACTTCTTGGGGCCGCTGGTCTAGAGCAAGATGGTGAAACTGAAGATGATGAATCACCAGAACAGCGAGCCCGGAGACCAATGAATGCATTTCTCTTATTTTGCAAACGTCATCGCTCTCTTGTACGTCAGGAACACCCCAGGCTTGATAACCGAGGTGCTACCAAGATACTAGCTGATTGGTGGGCTGTTCTCGATCCAAAGGAAAAGCAGAAATACACAGACATGGCCAAGGAGTATAAACATGCATTTATGAAAGCAAATCCTGGCTACAAATGGTGTGCTACCACAGACAAGCCTGTGAGATCCCCAACATCCACTGTCAATCCACGGGAGAAACTATGGGCCTTCCCATCTGACTCTTCAAGAGCCTTGCCAAGCCCCAAGAAAACAAAGCCTGAAGAAATGCCTCAGCTTAACTTTGGGATGGCCGATCCTACTCAAATGGGAGGCCTGAGCATGCTGCTTTTAGCTGGAGAACATGTTCTTGGTACACCAGAGATATCCTCTGGCACTTGCAGGCCTGATGTTTCAGAATCCTCTGAATTGCGTCAGAAGTCACCATTATCTCAGTTTGCCGAGATATCTTCAGGTACCTCCCACCCCGATGTTCCGTCAAAACAATGTCAAGCATCAGCCTTGTTTCAGTTTGCAGAGATTTGTTCGAAGACTTCACAGTTGGGTGGTGCTGAACCTGTAAAACGCTGTGGAAAGTCTGCACTCTTTCAACTGGCAGAGATGTGCCTGGCATCAGAGGGGGTGAAAATGGAAGAATCAAAGCTCATAGAAGCCAAAGAATCAGATGGCGGAAGAATTCAAGAACTGGAGAAGGGCAAGGAAGAAAGAGAAATGAAAATGGAGAAAATAGATGAAGCCAGGTTCCAGAAAGAAGCAGAATTTGAAAAATCAGCTAAGGAAAATGTAAGAGATTCTAAGGAATTAAGAAATTTTGAGGAGCTGCGAATGGATGATATAATGGGTATAAAAATGGAAGCTCCTAAAGCAATTAAAAAGGAAGAATTAGAGGAAGATCAAAAAGGTAGTCACTTCCCTGATTTTTCTTACTCTGGCAGTAGCAAGACAATAATAAGCGATGTTCCCAGTAGAAAGGATCACATGTGCCATCCTCATGGCATTAGGATCATCGAGGATCCCACAGCATTAAGCAAACCAGAAAAGCTAAAAAAGGAAAAGAAGAAAACCAAAATGGATCGACATGGAAATGATAAATCCACACCCAAGAAGACTTGCCAAAAGAGGCAGTCCTCGGAATCTGATATCGAGAGTGTCATGTACACCATTGAAGCTGTTGCAAAGGGAGACTGGGGCATCGAGAAGCTTGGAGATACCCCTCGCAAGCAGGTCCATACATCCTCGAGTGGCAAGGGAAGCATTTTGGATGCCAAGCCACCAAAGAAGAGAGTGAAATCAAGAGAGAAGAAAATGTCAAAGGAGAAATCCTCAGACACCACCAAAGAGTCAAGACCTCAAGATTTTATCAGTATTTCTGCCAGCAAGAACATTTCTGGTGAGGTCCCAGAGGGTATAAAAGCAGAACCTTTGACCCCTACGGAGGATGCATTACCACCCAGTCTATCGGGACAGGCCAAGCCTGAGGACAGTGAGTGTCACAGAAAAATAGAGACTTGTGGCTCCCGGAAATCTGAGAGGTCTTGCAAAGGTGCTCTTTATAAAACCCTGGTGTCTGAGGGTATGCTCACCTCTCTGCGAGCTAATGTTGGCAGAGGGAAACGAAGGTCAGGAAAAGGAAAGTCCTCTGATCATGAAGAGTGTTGGCATGAAGAAAGCTGGACGTTTCACCAGAGTGGGACCAGTGGAAGCAAGAAGTTCAAGAAGACAAAGCCAGAGGAAGACTCTCTCCTTGGCTCAGCAAAGCTGGATGAAGAATTTGAAAAGAAATTCAACAGCCTCCCTCAGTATAGTCCTGTTACATTTGACCAGAAATGTGTACCTGTCCCAAGAAAAAAGAAGAAGACCGGACATATGTGCTCAGAACCGACCAAAACCAGCAAAGGTCCTTTCCAGTCTCAGAAAAAGAACTTATTCCACAAAATTGTCAGCAAATACAAGCACAACAAGGAGAAGCCTAATGTTCCGGAAAAAGGAAGTGGGGATAAATGGTCAAACAAGCAACTCTTCTTGGCTGCCATTCACCCTACAGAAGCCATATTTTCAGAAGACAGAAACACCACAGAGCCTGCTTATAAGGTTAAAAATGCCCCATCCATTCGCAACACTCCAGAGCCAACAACGGCGCAAGAGCCCTTGGTGGGCAGTCAAAAGAGAAAAGCCAGGAAAACCAAGATCACACACCTTGTCAGGACAGCAGATGGCCGGGTATCACCAGCAGGAGGTACTTTGGATGACAAACCAAAGGAACAACTGCAGAGGAGTCTTGTGAAGGTGACCGAGACAGGCTGCAATGACGAACGCTCACACAACCGAGAGTCCACGGAGACGTGGAGCAGCACCCCGGAGATGCCCGCCGTGTCTGCGTTCTTCAGCCTCGCTGTGCTGGCCGAAGTGGCCGCCATGGAACATGCATAGAAGTCAGAGATCAACTCCGCTCACCCATGATGGACAGCCAAAAGAAATGCCCCAGACTCCTGTACTTATTTCTTGCGCCGACCAGTGAAGCACCCTTTACTTGTAAACCATTGTGCTTTACCTACTACCCTAGCCTTGTCTTTATTGAGAGATGCGAGTGAGTCCATGTGGTGGCAAATACAGACAGCAAACAAGGGCTTGTTGCCCTACACGGCCCAGATTCACTTGAAGCAGAAGTTGGCACCCTGGGCCAGTTTGTTCTTTCAGAACCCAGAGTCTTTGAGGGTGATGTTGTCTGTCTGATAATGAGCAGAAATGGGATGATCCTAGAGCTTTGCTTTCTATTGAAGGCTTTTGATGGTAATAGGTGGTAACTTGGTAAAAGGCTGCCTTTACTGTAGCTCATCCAGCGTCTCTTTTACCAACCAGAGAGTGTGAAACTAGTTTCATATATTACCTAGTTATTCTTTCAAAACAAAAACAAACAGCAAAAAAACAAAAACTGACACACTGCACTAGTTATTATTAGATATTCATGGTCTTTTTTGTACGTGGAGGTTTATGTTCTAAGATGGTTTATATAATAGGTTATACCTACATTTATATTGTAGAATAATATTAAAAAGCCTCTTCCAGAGACTCCCAAACAGCACGGGCAGGCAGATGTACCGCTGTTAGCGGTGTATGCTCGGCCTTGTGGTCCATATATTCTGCACTTTTATATTTGCCACGAGAGTGGTAGTTTGCTGGCAAAAAGAGAAAGAGAGAGAAGAAGAAAAATTACAGTTCTTACAAGCAGAAATTTTTTCTTAGCCTTGAGTGACCAAGAAGAATTTGCTTGGGTCAAATTGTGGCGAATATTTTCCCAGACAGGGGAAGAGTCCAGCAGATTACAGATTACTGATGTTTTCATGCCTTGAGGATTCTTTTATTTTTACACAAGGGTCTGAGTGACCAATGGATCGTTCATACAGACAAAAAAAGAAAAATAGTATTCAGAAGTGACCTTAGTATTACTTCACTATTCAGAACACATTGAAGACACACTCACTTTGTGTGGTCTTTGAGCTACAGCCCTTTTACATCCATCCCAGACAGACTGGACGGGTAGCAATTGCTATGCACAGCGTAATTGGCACTGCAGGTTTTTAGAGCCATTTTGAGTTTTTGTGGTTACGGAGGTATTGATGAGGGAGGTGTGCCTGACCAGAGTGGGACTCGCGGTTATAGATCCACCTGCAAGTTTCCTGTTTCCTTTTCATGTTTTGTTGCTTTTGAACATAAAACCAACTATACATATGCCAGTGCAACTGGATTAACTGGCTTAGAACATTCAACATATTGACTCCATCACCTGCCGTTCACAGTATCTTGTTTCTTAGCAACAGATGCAAAGTGATAAATCAAAATTAGTCGGCGGCTACAGATTTTACAGGGTATTTGTTCCATAGCACAAAGTATTTCCCCACTCTTGCATCACAGCACAAACTACCAAATTTTAAGTATTGGATTCCAGCAATAATTTTTACTGGTTTTCAAACTGGCGGAATTTTGATAGTGTTAGTTCAAGGTTGAAACTTTTGAATTAGATCTCTAAATGGTGACAGTTTACAAGGTTTTATCTAGCTATATTATTTATACTTGACTGAATTGTAATGATGATTTTTTTTCTAATCGTAATTTGACCTAATAGCCATACCAAAAACTGACTCTATTAGTACTGACTAGGTTTAGCTTTTCACGGTTGTAGATGTTACTTCAGTTTCGCTGCTGGAAACTATGTACAACATACTAACAGAATTGAAAAAGAACAGAGAGATTTGGGCTTTTTTTTTTTTCAAAGCAGGTAAAGAGGGCATCAGGGCATTGGAACGGTGTCCTCAAAAATGCATATTCCTTGTGGGCATGGAGGAAGAAGGAACTAGTAAGCAAGGTTAATCAGAGGCAGAAGCTTAGCCCCATTCACACAGAAATAAATCAGGTGAGCAACCCCAGATTTTAGCATGATATTTTTACTATGATGCTGTTGTATTCATATTTTCTAAATTTCGAAACACAAAGTGAATGTTTGAAAATTGCTGGGTCCCAGTGTTGGTGGCTGTTGGAGTTTCTGGACCACTTGCTAGCAGTGATTTAAAAATTATAATTAGCTAAAATCCAAAAAAAAAATAAAACCAACAACAAAAATTGTTTGGTGCAGAACATGCACCTTGACAATGGCACTAACTTGTTATTCTCTAGAACATGTTAGAATAGGTCTATTTTTGCCAGTGCCCTCTCCTCCAGTCCTCTGATTACATTTCACTAGAGTTCCTTAACAGAGTGCTGTATATTCATGGGACCTTTTTTAAAAAGAAGCAAAACAAAAGATGACTTTTTTCTATGTGATTAATATATCTTACTTGATCTGCTTTTCCTAAACCTCAGTGGCTTTTCCCTTAGGCAGGGGTCGGGGTGGAGGGCAACCTACTGGATACGACTGTTTTCAGATACTTTAGAAAAAAAAAAAACCCACCTTCTTGTAGACATGCTTAATTTTTAAGCGGTTAGGCACTGAGAGTAGCAGAAATCCTGCAAAGCTTTATAGTCTTTTAGACACTCACCTTGTCATTTCTCTGAGTAATGTCTTGATTTCAAACATAGTGCTTTTCTCATGCCCTGAATCCACTGGAGAGGGGTGTTGGTATTTTCAGGTAACAACATTTGTGAGCACACATATTGCAGACCAACATGTAGTACCCTCCCCCATTTATCATTTTCATTTCACTTCTCTCATTCTTTTTTATTTTGGAAAATCATATTGCTATGGTGTGTACCTTAATCTGCCAGCAAACACCATCTACACTAACATTTGTCCCACAAGCATCCTCAAGAGAAAAAGTTGTTGCACCTTATGTATATCTCAAGCAAACCCAAATATGATGCTCTTCTGCCTTTGTTTTATTCTAAATTGTTGTATCATATCTTTCTGAAACCATTCTGAATCTAGTTGAAATTCTCAATATTTATGCTTTTACCTTAATTTCTAGATTCAAACCTGTATATAAATCTTTTGAACAAAATTGTCCTAGCCCTTCTCTGTGTTGCTGGAAGTGGATGATTTAGTCTCAGATGGAGACACAGTACTGTTCCAGTCTTCTTTAGCCTTTTATTTATTTAGTTATTCTGGGTATTTTCCTATGTAATTTTGAAGTGTGTAGAGTATATTATAGTTACTGAAGCTGCAGCTCTAAGAAGCTGAGTGAAAGAGAGAAAATACTGTAAGACGCCCTTCTTAAGTGTTTATTTGTTTGGATAACTGTAATGAGGCCAGGAAAAGGCAAAAGGTCCCACAGCCACTTTGAAGACACAGGTTCTTATCCCCAAACTAGGTTAGGTCCCAGATTTTAGATCAAAATGGTGAATTCTTTAAAGCCCTCTTTTTTAAAAGGATATATCATACCATTGTAATTCTGACAGTCTTTGCCCCCCCGAAAATATATTTATTTAATTCCGTCAGATGAGCTTTCTACCAGTGCCCCCTCAAAGCCATGCTCAACTCATTCCCACGTTATCACTGTTATTATAGTTCCTGCCATTCAAACTGCTGCAGAGAAAAAAAGGGATGGAACACTATGAACAAAAAGGAGCATCTGAACGGGTCTGGTTATTTAGAATCCAACTTGTGTAATCCCTGTCACTCTCTTATCAAGTCAGATGCTACTCTGCCTGAGTCATAGAAAAGTTTGTTTGCACTCTGTAGTCCTTGGCTCATCCTCTGGAAGTGTTTGCACCTATGTAAAATCTCAAGCAGATTATAAATCAATACAGCACTAGGAGTAAGCTGAAAACTGAATGACATGTTTTGTTTAGACAGTTCCGGGGGAGGGATGGGGAATATCAAGTAACTCTGTTCCAAGTTTGACATTTGGCATTAATGTGAAGCAGTGGGACCATGCTGCCTGCTAAAGTACTGTATGAATCCTAAGTGTTCTGGAGACCAGCAGCTGGAGGCTGGAGGCCAGCATCCACACAGCAAAGGGGAAGCATCGCCACTTCTTGGGGGAAAAGGAAGGAAGTCGTGCAAGGCCTGGAGTCATCATTTGTAAAGGGAAAGTCGGGGTGTACGTGATGCTGTGAGAAGGTTCACCTTTGATTGCACTGCTCCACAGAGCCCTCAGATAAGGCCAATCCTAATGGGCTACCTCGGCTTTAACGGTTAATTCCAGTAAGTCCTGTTTCAAAGGTTTGTCTCTTTTTGCTTCTACCGTCAGTGCCACTGTTTTCCACTGCAGTGTTTTGACTTCCCAAACCACCTTCTCCGGAGAGAACAATGTATTGCTGAAAATGGGCAGTAGAAGCAAATGCTCTTATTACATTTGACCTATAAAGTATTCAGGGTGACTGTTAGGTGGGAATTAAAATTGAGCTTTCCCCACATAGGATCTTGTTTTGCACCTTATAAAGAGTGTACTAATTGTTAATTAGGTGTTGCTTTTATTTATACAAGCATTCCCAAAGAATTAGATTTGCATTTTGTGTTTCTTTGAGTTTGGGGATTTTTTATTTTACAGTTATCTTATTTAGATTGACTAACATCATACTTACAATAAAAAAAGAAACAGTGGTTCAGTTCATCTTACCAGATATGTCTGGTGATGTATTCAGAGTCTGATGGACTGCTTTGCTTTTATATAGTTTGGAAGTGATAGTGAAGTTTATTATACCCCATATTAAATGACCTTGTCCTTTTCACTGGGGACATTATCTTACATTTTAGAAAAAGAAGCACCAAAAGAGTGAACAACAAGACAAGTACATTTGATTCCCCTCATACACCCCCATCTGTTTGTGCTACGCTTTCCTTAAAAATATAAACATACATTTTCTTCACACATACAAAAAGTTTCCTCTCCTGGCCAAATTTTATTTGTGGTGGTATGATTTATACTAATAACGGAAAAGAGGAAACCTTGTACTTAGAAGTTCGGTGGTCCCTGTTTCCTTGTTGCAGTCAGTGGTCAAAATTGATCCTGCCCTGAAGTTGATCTTTTTTATTTATTTATTTATTTATTTATTTTTAAATTTTTTTATTAGTTTCTGCTTACTAACAAAGTGAATCAGTCATACATATACATCTGTTCCCACATCCCTTCCCTCATGCATCTCCCTCCCTCCCACCCTCCCCATCCCACCCCTCCAGGCGGTCACACAGCACCGAGCTGATCTCCCTGTGCTCTGCGGCTGCTTCCCACTGTCTATCTACCTTACGTTTGGTAGTGTATATATGTCCATGCCTCTCTTTCGCTTTGTCACAGCCTACCCTTCCCCCTCCCCATATCCTCAAGTCCATTCTCAAGTAGGTCTGTGTCTTTATGCCCGTTTTACCCCTAGGTTCTTCATGGCATTTTTTAATATTCCATATATATGTGTTAGCATACGGTATTTGTCTTTCTCTTTCTGACTTACTTCACTCTGTATGACAGACTCTAGGTCTATCCACCTCATTACAAATAGCTCAGTTTCGTTTCTTTTTCTGGCTGAGTAATATTCCATTGTATATATGTGCCACATCTTCTTTATCCATTCATCGGATGATGGACACTTAGGTTGTTTCTATCTCCGGGCTATTGTGAATAGAGCTGCAATGAACATTTTGGTACATGTCTCTTTTTGAATTATGGTTTTCTCAGGGTATATGCCTCGTAGTGGGATTGCTGGGTCATATGGTAGTTCTAATTTTAGTTTTCTAAGGAACCTCCATACTGTTCTCCATAGTGGCTGTACCAATTCACATTCCCACCAGCAGTGCAAGAGGGTTCCCTTTTCTCCACACCCTCTCCAGCATTTATTGTTTCTAGATTTCTTGATGATGGCGATTCTGACTGGTGTGAGATGATATCTCATTGTAGTTTTGATGTGCATTTCTCTAATGATTAATGATGTTGAGCATCCTTTCATGTGTTTGTTGGCAGTCTGTATATCTTCTTTGGAGAAATGCCTATTTAAGTCTTCTGCCCATTTTTGGATTGGGTTGTTTGTTTTTTTGCTATTGAGCTGCATGAGCTGCTTATAAATTGTGGAGATTAATCCTTTGTCAGTTGCTTCATTTGCAAATATTTTCTTCCATGCTGAGGGTTGTCTTTTGGTCTTGTTTATGGTTTCCTTTGCTGTGCAAAAGCTTTGAAGTTTCATGAGGTCCCATTTGTTTATCTTTGTTTTTATTTCCATTTCTCTAGGAGGTGGGTCCAAAAGGATCTTGCTGTGATTTATGTCATAGAGTGTTCTGCCTATGTTTTCCTCTAAGAGTTTGATAGTTTCTGGCCTTACATTTAGGTCTTTAATCCATTTTGAGCTTATTTTTGTGTATGGTGTTAGGGAATGATCTAATCTCATGCTTTTACATGTCCCTGTCCAGTTTTCCCAGCACCACTTATTGAAGAGGCTGTCCTTTCTCCACTGTACATTCCTGCCTCCTTTATCAAAGATAAGTTGACCATACGTGCGTGGGTTGATCTCTGGGCTTTCTATCCCGTTCCATTGATCTGTCTTTCTGTTTCTGTGCCAGTACCACAGTGTCTGGATTACTGTAGCTTTGTAGTATAGTCTGAAGTCAGGGAGCCTGATTCCTCCAGCTCCGTTTTTCATTCTCAAGATTGCTTTGGCTATTCGGGGTCTTTTGTTTTTCCAAACAAATTTTGAAATTTTTTGTCTAGTTCTGTGAAAAATGCCAGTGGTAGTTTGATAGGGATTGCATTGAATCTGTAGATTGCTTTGGGTAGTAGAGTCATTTTCACAATATTGATTCTTCCGATCCAGAAGCATGGTATATCTCTCCATCTATTTGTATCATCTTTAATCTCTTTCATCAGTGTCTTATAATTTTCTGCATACAGGTCTTTTGTCTCCTTAGGTAGGTTTATTCTTAGGTATTTTATTCTTTTTGTTGCAATGGTAAATGGGAGTGTTTTCTTGATTTCATTTTCAGATGTTTCATCATTAGTGTACAGGAATGCCAGAGATTTCTGTGCATTAATATTGTATCCTGCTACTTTACCAAATTCATTGATTAGCTCTAGTAGTTTTCTGGTAGCATCTTTAGGATTCTCTATGTATAGTATCATGTCATCTGCAAACAGTGACCGCTTTACTTCTTCTTTTCCGATTTGGATTCCTTTTATTTCCTTTTCTTCTCTGATTGCTGTGGCTAAAACTTCCAAAAGTAGGTTGAATAAGAGTGGTGAGAGTGGGCAACTTTGTCTTGTTCTTGATCTTAGTGGAAATGGTTTTAGTTTTCCACCATTGAGGACAATGTTGGCTGTGGGTTTGTCATATATGGCCTTGATTAGGTTGAGGAAAGTTCCCTCTATGCCTACTTTCTGCAGGGTTTTTATCATAAATGGGTGTTGAATTTTGTCAAAAGCTTTCTCTGCATCTATTGAGATGATCATTTGGTTTTTCTCCTTCAATTTGTTAATATGGTGTATCACATTGATTGATTTGCGTATATTGAGTAATCCTTGCATTCCTGGAATAAACCCCACTTGATCATGGTGTATGATCCTTTTAATGTGCTGTTGGATTCTGTTTGCTAGGATTTTGTTGAGGATTTTTGCATCTATGTTCATCAGTGATATTGGCCTGTCGTTTTCTTTCTTTGGGACATCCTTGCCTGGTTTTGGTATCAAGGTGATGGTGACCTCGTAGAATGAGTTTGGGAGTGTTCCTTCCTCTGAAATTGTTTGGAAGAGTTTGAGAAGGATGGGTGTTAGCTCTTCTCTAAATGTTTGATCGAATTCGCCTGTGAAGCCATCTGGTCCTGGGCTTTTGTTTGTTGGAAGATTTTGAATCACAGTTTCAATTTCAGGGCTTGTGATTGGTCTATTCATATTTTCTATTTCTTCCTGATTCAGTCTTGGCAGGTTGTGCATTTCTAAGAATTTGTCCATTTCTTCCAGGTTGTCCATTTTATTGGCATCGAGTTGCTTGTAGTAATCTCTCATGATCTTTTGTATTTCTGCAGCGTCAGTTGTTACTTCTCCTTTTTCATTTCTAATTCTATTGATTTGAGTCTTCTCCCTTTTTTTCTTGATGAGTCTGGCTAATGGTTTGTCAATTCCTTAAGTTGATCTTTATGCACAGAATTAGTTCCTGTGAACATTACTACTCTTTCCAGAGATTTTCTAATAACTTGGGCCAGAACTGGTTACCGAGGAGCAAGGACCTAATTCCATGCCTCCACACCCTCCCACTGCACCGCACCACACGTCTTACCTCACAAGCTCTAACCTAAATCACAGAGGCACGCGTTTCGTGGACTAACCATGACCTCCCCTGGCGGCCTCAGGGAAGTGCTCACGTCCACTGACACCTCCCTTTAGTGCGTCAGCTCGTAGCGGCAGAACTGGGGTGGGGGAGGTTTGTGATCTGGAGCTCAGCACATGCTCGGCAACATGTTTCTCATTTCCTTAGCATTCATGGCTTGCTCTCCGGAATCTGTCGAAAAGGAATAAAAACCACCTGAGAGTCCACGTTACCAGATTATGAACTTTTCCCATAGGTTTGAATTGCTTACTTACCTTTTATAAATTAACCACAGCTTCATTTGACCACCAGGTCTTAAGTCTGTTGACAGTTTTCAGCATGACCGAATTGCTCACTTTTCTTGCTTTCAGAAATTGGCTTGGTTCTCTTTAGAGTTGGTGTAAACATGCCTTGTAATAAATGATTTCCACTTAATGGTACAACAGAATTATTGCTTTCTTAGATGTATGTGTAGTAAAAGTCAATATACACGTTTATATAATTTCTTTCCTCAAAATCTTATACTTAATTTGATATTTCTAAAAGTTGCACATGTAAGTCATGTGTATAACCTGCTAAAGTACTTTAACTGTGATCTTAAAACTGAATAAAAAATATTTAATAGAAAATCAGAATATTGGGCTTCCCTGGTGGCGCAGTGGTTGAGAGTCCACCTGCCGATGCAGGGGACGCGGGTTCGTGCCCCGGTCCGGGAAGATCCTACATGCCGCGGAGTGGCTGGGCCCGTGAGCCATGGCTGCTGAGCCTACGCGTCCGGAGCCCGTGCTCCACAACGGGAGAGGCCACAGCAGTGAGAGGCCCGCGTACCGCAAAAAAATAAAAAATAAAAAAAAACTCAGAATATTTTAGTATTGCAAGAGTTCTGCAGCTCTTAATAGTTTGTAAATCCACTATCTCATTTGTAATTAACATTCTCAATTCTCTTACTCTATGCCTTTTTTTTTTTTTTTTTTTTTTTTTTGCGGTATGCGGGCCTCTCACTGTTGTGGCCTCCCCCGTTGCGGAGCACAGGCTCTGGATGCGCAGGCCAAGCGGCCATGGCTCACGGGCCCAGCCGCTCCGCGGCATATGGGATCCTCCCAGACCGGGGCACGAACCCGTATCCCCTGCATCGGCAGGCGGACTCTCAACCACTGCGCCACCAGGGAGGCCCTCTATGCCTTTTTATAAGGGAATAGTTAAGACAACTTTCTTTGTTGAAAAGGGTATAAGGTATGACAAAGCCCTGAGATATTTCAGGAAATTGTATTTGTTGAGAAACTGACCAAGAACCCACATTTTTCCCTGTTACTGTAAGAAGTCTCCAGAGAAAGATTTTCAAAGACTGTCAGTTCAGTTCTTCTCACTGGAAGAAGTCTGGCTATTTTGATCCCTAACTGAATTTACATAGATCATCTACATTTGACCATTCAGAGGTACTGAAGAACATTGCTTTTGTTCTGGACCATATGATGTATTTTAAAATTTAAAGTTGAAACATAACATATAGTGCTTCTTTGCAAATATGAGTCCAAATAAGAACAGAAATCAGTCACTGTAGAAAAACATGTAGCCCAACAGAAATCTTGACTGGGCAAGGAAGCTTCACCTACTTCACCTAGGGACGAACCCGCGTCCCCTGCATCGGCAGGCAGACTCTCAAACACTGCACCACCAGGGAAGCCCTGAAAGGAATTTTTTATCCAAAGTTTATAATGAGTGTCTACAAATCAGTGAGAAAATTACAAATGCCCAGTTTAAAACTGGGCAAAAGATAAAGACAAGTTATTCACAGAGCAAACTGTATAAATAATAAATCAACACATAAAAAAATGTTCCACCTCACTAGAAATCAGGGAAAAGCCAATTTAAACATGAGATAGTATTTTTAACTTCAAATTGGGGGGGAAAACCGAAAGAGGGAGTGTTGAAGAAGGATTTGGGAACCAGTTCTTTACATATAGTACTGATAAGGTTGTAAATTTCAGGGAAATTTGTGAAGGAACATTTCAAAAGTTTATACATCCAGCAGTTCTACTTCTATAAATCTTTCCTAGAGATATGTGTACCTGTGTGCAAAATTTATATTTACAAAAAAATATTTTCTGCTGCATTGTTGGCAATGACAAAAAATTAGAAGGAACCCAAATTCCCATCAATATGAGTGGTTAAATGACAGTAGAGCCATACTCTAGAATGCTCAGCTTCCAGTAACCAGAATAAGCTCGACCAATGTGCACTGATGTGAAAAATTTCCAAGATACATCTTAACCCCCTTGGTAGTATTCTTTGTTTTTTTTAAATTTAATTAATTTATTTTTGGCTGTGTTGGGTGTTCGTTTCTGTGCGTGGCTTTCTCTAGTTGCGGCGAGCAGGGGCCTCTCTTCATCACGGTTAGTGAGCCTCTCACTGTCGCGGCCTTTCTTGTTGTGGAACACAAGCTCCAGGCGCGCAGGCTCAGTACTTGTGGCTCACGGGCCTAGTTGCTCCACGGCATGTGGGATCTTCCCAGACCAGGGCTCGAACCCGTGTCCCCTGCATTGACAGGTGGATTCTCAACCACTGCATCACCAGGGAAGCCCCGGTAGTATTCTTCATATCTTAAAATGTGCATACCTATGACACATAAATTCCATGTCTAATTTTCTGTCCTACAAACCTACGAAAAGCTACAGACTTCTGATCAATATCCCCCAAACTATTGTCAATTGTAAGAAGTATGTCCAAAAGAAAATAAAAAGACTCAGAAATCTGTTCAAAACCAGCAGATTTTAAAGAACTTATTATCCCCTCACCCACCTCTGTTCTGCTATAGCAACGCTGGAAGACTGCAACTAGGAAAGAGAGCAAGCCTAACTCCCACCTCAAATCTTGTCTCTCAACTACAGGGTATGATGAAGTCATTTAAAAAATATATTTAAAGGAGACTGAACCCTTAGGTGAAAGACCCCAATAAGTTATTTCCCTAAAATAGACAGTAAATAAAGAATTTGGAATGAGTTGCAGTGGAAAGATGTGAAATCTCTTTCTTTGGGTCTTCTTAAAATTATAACATTCCCACATATGTCTGCAGTGTTTTAAATATTTTCCATTTATGTAGTAAACATTGAAAGACAGAAAGACAGAGGTTATTTCCAACTAGATGTTATCCTTTCCCCCCAATGGAACTATGCTTTCCTTTCTAGAAACATGAGCTCTCCTTTTTCGAGTCTGAGATTGGAAGTTCGCATGGTTGAATTGTTAACACATTTATCTTTATTTGGGTCGAGTTTGATCCAGCTACTCTGAAGACTATGGTTTCTTCACTAAAAATTGCTTCCATTGTAGATTTATCACCTGGTTGGCAAACGCTGGATAACTTCAGGCACAAGAACATTACTCTGAACCTGGGTGTGGTCAGTGAGATAGAAACCAACATTATTTTTCCTTCATGATATGAAATATACTCTATCTTTACTCCCAGGGTTTTGTCCAAAAAACTCATAAAACATAAATCGACTCTGCCCTTCAGACTCCCATGTTCTCCTCCAATCTACACAGCAAAGTCTAAGTTCAATTACACCAAGACTGATGCCAAATTTCAAAAACCGAGAGCACCCTCCATTTCTGCTGGTGCCAGGTGTGTTGTTCCAGGTGCACAGAAGTATCTTAAAAAGTCTTAGTAGGGCCTCCCTGGTGGCGCAGTGGTTGAGAGTCCGCCTGCCGATGCAGGGGATACGGGTTCGTGCCCCGGTCTGGGAGGATCCCATATGCCGCGGAGCGGCTGGGCCCGTGAGCCATGGCCGCTGGGCCTGCGCGTCCGGAGCCTGTGCTCCGCAACGGGAGAGGCCACAACAGTGAGAGGCCCGCATACCGCAAAAAGAAAAAAAAAGAAAAAAAAAAAAAAAAGTCTTAGTAAATCTCATTCTACACTAAATAATTACTCAACAAGTTCTCTCTGGACCAGGGTATACTAAGCCAGTGTCTGCTTTCTATTGCAGGCGAAGAAGTTTGTGGTCTTTCATGGAGCTTCCGTTTACCAACCTGGAAATGGCATTCATTTTATTGGCTTTTGTTATCTTTTCCCTCTCTACTCTGGCTTCCATCTACACTGACCCGGATGAGAGGAATGAAGGTAAACAGAGAGAGCTCTTCATAAGAGTCCCCGTTTCCTTTCCCCACCCAATCATCTTTCTCTATGGTTTGATTTGGTTTAGTTTCTATTCTGTATGTGAGAATGAGTTCGTTTTGGGGTGTGCTGTGTGTGTGTGTGTGTGTATGAGAGAAAGGAGACAGAGAGACAGAGAAAGAGAGTTTTATTAAATAGCCTGAAATATCTACTGTGGCATTTTATCATTCTTTATTAAGAGAGGTTTGGAAATGGAAACGATTATTCACATGACTTTTAATCCCAGAATTTTGCAGGTCTTATGCCCTGAATTTTATATATATATACATATACATATATATATATATGTATATGTATATATATAATTTTTCTTTCACCATCCTCCCATCACTGCCCCTCATCCCTGTCCCCCATCAGAAACTTAAAATGTGCAAAAAGCACAATATCTTTCAAAGTCATTAAAGGTAATTTTCACAGGCTAAATGCAAGTTCACAAGAAACAAATTCCATTATCGTATACATATATGGTGTGTGGAGGTGTGCGCTTTTGTTCAACTATAAATAAGAAGGAAAAGAATTAAAGGTGTTTTCCTAATGAGCTCTTGTCAAAGCCCAAACTTTCAAAAAAAATGTAGAAGCGTTTAAAAAACTCAACACCACATGTTTGCTTATTGCCAATCATAACAATTATTAGCAATAATATGTAATTTAAATGGCAGTTCTTGGTATTTCACTGTAGTTCAGGTCCTACCAAATTTCACACAAAATTACTGGTGACTGACCATTTTTGAGGGCAAAAATTATATATATATATATATATATATATATATATATATATATATATATGGCATATGCTAAGGAAATAATATATGTTTGTAGAGAATAAGATAAAATCATAAAAAGAAAACTGTGCTTCCTAAAACTGTGATACCTCTCCATGAATTTTTGGCTGTGAAAGACGTGCTCTCTGTAAAAGACAATAGTATTCTCTGTCTTATAAACATACTACACATAAAGAAGTAGAAAACAAGAAGCCACAGTAAACAGACATTCCAATTCGTGCTGACATGAAGATTGGGAAGCATAACTGGAGTCCGTAAAGTCTTTTTCATGCTCCATATTGTTTTAGTTTAAAATGGGTTTGGCTGAAAGAAAGAGTAAGAGCAAAATTGCAGTTACTTTAACTAGATGATAATGTCTTTCTCTCACACATAAAGGAAGCCTGGGGGTAGGAAGTTCCCTCCTGACACGACTCCCTGGTGTCCTGGACCCAGGCCACACTGTCTTGGTTCCCTCCCATCTCCTATGGCAGCTCCCATGTCCGGCACTGACCCAGCTGGCCCATCTTCCACTATCATCTATGCATGCCTGTCAGCAAGAAGAAGCAAGAGGGCACAGCTCTGTCTTTTAAGAGCACTCCAGGAACCTACACTCACCACTTCCCTTTGGCCAGAATTTAGTCTACGGACATAGCCAAAGGAAAGCTGGGAAATGTAATAGTTATTCTGGGAGGCGTGTGCGGAGCAAAAACTTTGGGTTTTGTTCCTAAAGGAAGAGGAGTACAACCAGCAGTGTCTGCCAGACACGTCGACTCCTAACCATGCATTCACTACGGGGCTGGTAGTCATGAAATCGGGGAATATTTGAGCTAGAAGGAATGTTAAGAGAGCATCTGATTTACTGATGCTTAACCAGAACTGAATATCAGAAAGGCACCTCATACTTGGGGCCCATCACAAACCCAGCAAATACGCATTTCTGGGTGTCCCACCTGGCCACGTGTCTTTAAACAAGACCCCCTACCCCCCCCCATTTTTCTAGCTTTCTTCTCTGGTTAAGAAGCATTGACCAACTATTCATATTTCAGATGTGACAACAGAGACCCACAAATGTTTAGTGAGTTTCTCAGGTGCTCAGTTAATTAGCAGAAGAGCCAAAACTAGAGCACAGACTCCCCGTTGCAAGTTCCTGCCCCCTCTCTGCACCCCTGTGATTCCCCAGTTATGATCTATGGACACGGAGAATCAGAAGACTGGGCCAGTCATAGAAATTTACCTTTCCTTTACACTTCTGTATTCCGTTTTTCATAAGTTCCTTTTTCTTCTGCTGTATTCCTCCTATATCTGAGGTCTACTTTCCAAGCTAAAGCAATTCCTCCATTTGAATACTGTTCACTAACAGAACTAGACCCAGCTGCCCAAGAATTCTCATCGAAGAACACCCTTGCTTCCCTTCGTGACCACCAGGTCGGTGCCAAGCACACTTTTGCATGAAAGTACAAAATGTATACACTTTCCTAAATGTGGTAAGACCCAGGAGTAAAACCCACCTTCATTAAAATTGCAGGGCTATTTTAATCTCCTTTCTGGCACAAGCAGAGAATTGCAGGAGCCACAAAAATAAACTTAAGAGAGGCAGATTTAATTTCACATGTGTATTTAAAATCTGATAGACTCAGCTATGGGTAATGGAGAATCTAAATCTGAATGGGACTCAGCTCCTATGTCAGGGAGCTGATTGTCTCATGGAGGATTCAGTTGTATAACCAGAGCAGACCCAGTGAATGGGCTACCAGAGTTTTCAACTAAGGAGGATGGGGTCAGAACGGAAGCTCTTCCTTGGGGGTATTGCGGTGGGCTTCACGGAAGAGGTGGCCACCCTGATGCAGGTGATATTGACAGAGTAGGGTGGGTGGGGTGCATTCCAACTAAGAAAACAGCTTAAGGAAAATTACCTGACCGAAAAAAATGAAATGTATAAGAGGAAAAATCAGCTATAGTTTGGAATGTACCGTAAGTCCAACAAGGAATTGAACAGAACTGATCATTGGCCAGAATCTTCTCAAGTCCTTCAGAGGTCAGAAGACGAACAAAGCATTTTAACAGGGAGTCTCTTAAACTTAAGAGTTGGGTGCCTCTGACCTCAGCCTCCCACGTGAGAGCAAAGGCTCTCAAGCTCTAACTTGCACATAAGTCACCTAGAGATTTTATGAAAAAGTAGACTACTGTTCAGTAGGTCTGGGTGGGACCTGAGATTCTGCATTTCTAAGAAGCTTCCAGGTGACGACCATGGTCTAGAAGACGAGCCCAGCCACAGATGTGACACTTGCAGGCCCCAGGGGGCCAAGCTCATCTGTGTGCAGCAGGGGAGGCGGGAGCTTGGCTACGTGGCTGGGCGTCCACGTTCCGTCCCGTAAGCAAGGCCCTACAGGACACGGGGCAGACCCAGAGCTGGAGGGCAGGGCCTCAGCCTCCAGCCCAGCGCAGTCTTGCCTCAGGTCCTAACGTGTCAGGAGTGGGTGGATTAAGGTTTAAGAAAATATTTTATATGTTTAGAAGAGTTGAGAGTCATTTTATTTTTTTAGGGAAGGAAGTGTATTTAATTAGATTAATTAATTAATCATTTAAGTTGAAGTATAGTTGATTTACAATGTTGTGTTAGTTTTAGGTGTACAGCACAGTGATTCATATATATATATATTCTTCTTCAGATTCTTTTCCATTATAGGTTATTACAAAATATTGAGTATAGTTCCCTGTGCTATAGAGTAGGTCCTTAGTGGTTACGAGAGTCATTCTTTAAAACTCAGAATCTTGGAGTGTACAGTGAAGGGAGGCCGAGCGGCTCCGCGAGCTCCTCTCTCTCCACTTTCCCATAGAGAAGCCCTGACTGGCCGCTGAGGGCGAGCCACACACACGCCCTCGCGCCCGGCGAACCCGCGAGGTCACTATCATATGACACAGGCTTTGCCGCAGTTCATCTTCCTCCCTGTGTACCTTCCGTTTGCCTTCCTGGAATTCTGCTGCATCACAGAAGCTGGAAGTTCTGATGTTCCATTGAACTCACGATGGAAAGTCTTGACTTGACCGGTCAGAGTCATGAAAGGCAGTCATAGAAATAAAGATTATTCCGCAGAAGGAGAAGGAGCTGGAAAACGACCAAAACGAAAGTGCCTTCAGTGGCATCCATTGCTAGCAAAGAAACTTCTTGACTTTTCAGAAGAGGAAGAAGAGGAAGACGAAGAGGAGGATATTGATAAGGTTCAACTCCTTGGGGCCGCTGGTCTAGAGCAAGATGGTGAAACTGAAGATGATGAATCACCAGAACAGCGAGCCCGGAGACCAATGAATGCATTTCTCTTATTTTGCAAACGTCATCGCTCTCTTGTACGTCAGGAACACCCCAGGCTTGATAACCGAGGTGCTACCAAGATACTAGCTGATTGGTGGGCTGTTCTCGATCCAAAGGAAAAGCAGAAATACACAGACATGGCCAAGGAGTATAAACATGCATTTATGAAAGCAAATCCTGGCTACAAATGGTGTGCTACCACAGACAAGCCTGTGAGTTCCCCAACATCCACTGTCAATCCACGGGAGAAACTATGGGCCTTCCCATCTGACTCTTCAAGAGCCTCGCCAAGCCCCAAGAAAACAAAGCCTGAAGAAATGCCTCAGCTTAACTTTGGGATGGCCGATCCTACTCAAATGGGAGGCCTGAGCATGCTGCTTTTAGCTGGAGAACATGTTCTTGGTACACCAGAGATATCCTCTGGCACTTGCAGGCCTGATGTTTCAGAATCCTCTGAATTGCGTCAGAAGTCACCATTATCTCAGTTTGCCGAGATATCTTCAGGTACCTCCCACCCTGATGTTCCGTCAAAACAATGTCAAGCATCAGCCTTGTTTCAGTTTGCAGAGATTTGTTCGAAGGCTTCACAGTTGGGCGGTGCTGAACCTGTAAAACGCTGTGGAAAGTCTGCACTCTTTCAACTGGCAGAGATGTGCCTGGCATCAGAGGGGGTGAAAATGGAAGAATCAAAGCTCATAAAAGCCAAAGAATCAGATGGCGGAAGAATTCAAGAACTGGAGAAGGGCAAGGAAGAAAGAGAAATGAAAATGGAGAAAATAGATGAAGCCAGGTTCCAGAAAGAAGCAGAATTTGAAAAATCAGCTAAGGAAAATGTAAGAGATTCTAAGGAATTAAGAAATTTTGAGGAGCTGCGAATGGATGATATAATGCGTATAAAAATGGAAGCTCCTAAAGCAATTAAAAAGGAAGAATTAGAGGAAGATCAAAAAGGTAGTCACTTCCCTGATTTTTCTTACTCTGGCAGTAGCAAGATAATAATAAGCGATGTTCCCAGTAGAAAGGATCACATGTGCCATCCTCATGGCATTAGGATCATCGAGGATCCCACAGCATTAAGCAAACCAGAAAAGCTAAAAAAGGAAAAGAAGAAAACCAAAATGGATCGACATGGAAATGATAAATCCACACCCAAGAAGACTTGCCAAAAGAGGCAGTCCTCGGAATCTGATATCGAGAGTGTCATGTACACCATTGAAGCTGTTGCAAAGGGAGACTGGGGCATCGAGAAGCTTGGAGATACCCCTCGCAAGCAGGTCCATACATCCTCGAGTGGCAAGGGAAGCATTTTGGATGCCAAGCCACCAAAGAAGAGAGTGAAATCAAGAGAGAAGAAAATGTCAAAGGAGAAATCCTCAGACACCACCAAAGAGTCAAGACCTCAAGATTTTATCAGTATTTCTGCCAGCAAGAACATTTCTGGTGAGGTCCCAGAGGGTATAAAAGCAGAACCTTTGACCCCTACGGAGGATGCATTACCACCCAGTCTATCGGGACAGGCCAAGCCTGAGGACAGTGAGTGTCACAGAAAAATAGAGACTTGTGGCTCCCGGAAATCTGAGAGGTCTTGCAAAGGTGCTCTTTATAAAACCCTGGTGTCTGAGGGTATGCTCACCTCTCTGCGAGCTAATGTTGGCAGAGGGAAACGAAGGTCAGGAAAAGGAAAGTCCTCTGATCATGAAGAGTGTTGGCATGAAGAAAGCTGGACGTTTCACCAGAGTGGGACCAGTGGAAGCAAGAAGTTCAAGAAGACAAAGCCAGAGGAAGACTCTCTCCTTGGCTCAGCAAAGCTGGATGAAGAATTTGAAAAGAAATTCAACAGCCTCCCTCAGTATAGTCCTGTTACATTTGACCAGAAATGTGTACCTGTCCCAAGAAAAAAGAAGAAGACCGGACATATGTGCTCAGAACCGACCAAAACCAGCAAAGGTCCTTTCCAGTCTCAGAAAAAGAACTTATTCCACAAAATTGTCAGCAAATACAAGCACAACAAGGAGAAGCCTAATGTTCCGGAAAAAGGAAGTGGGGATAAATGGTCAAACAAGCAACTCTTCTTGGCTGCCATTCACCCTACAGAAGCCATATTTTCAGAAGACAGAAACACCACAGAGCCTGCTTATAAGGTTAAAAATGCCCCATCCATTCGCAACACTCCAGAGCCAACAACGGCGCAAGAGCCCTTGGTGGGCAGTCAAAAGAGAAAAGCCAGGAAAACCAAGATCACACACCTTGTCAGGACAGCAGATGGCCGGGTATCACCAGCAGGAGGTACTTTGGATGACAAACCAAAGGAACAACTGCAGAGGAGTCTTGTGAAGGTGACCGAGACAGGCTGCAATGACGAACGCTCACACAACCGAGAGTCCACGGAGACGCGGAGCAGCACCCCGGAGATGCCCGCCGTGTCTGCGTTCTTCAGCCTCGCTGTGCTGGCCGAAGTGGCCGCCATGGAACATGCATAGAAGTCAGAGATCAACTCCGCTCACCCATGATGGACAGCCAAAAGAAATGCCCCAGACTCCTGTACTTATTTCTTGCGCCGACCAGTGAAGCACCCTTTACTTGTAAACCATTGTGCTTTACCTACTACCCTAGCCTTGTCTTTATTGAGAGATGCGAGTGAGTCCATGTGGTGGCAAATACAGACAGCAAACAAGGGCTTGTTGCCCTACACGGCCCAGATTCACTTGAAGCAGAAGTTGGCACCCTGGGCCAGTTTGTTCTTTCAGAACCCAGAGTCTTTGAGGGTGATGTTGTCTGTCTGATAATGAGCAGAAATGGGATGATCCTAGAGCTTTGCTTTCTATTGAAGGCTTTTGATGGTAATAGGTGGTAACTTGGTAAAAGGCTGCCTTTACTGTAGCTCATCCAGCGTCTCTTTTACCAACCAGAGAGTGTGAAACTAGTTTCATATATTACCTAGTTATTCTTTCAAAACAAAAACAAACAGCAAAAAAACAAAAACTGACACACTGCACTAGTTATTATTAGATATTCTTGGTCTTTTTTGTACGTGGAGGTTTATGTTCTAAGATGGTTTATATAATAGGTTATACCTACATTTATATTGTAGAATAATATTAAAAAGCCTCTTCCAGAGACTCCCAAACAGCACGGGCAGGCAGATGTACCGCTGTTAGCGGTGTATGCTCGGCCTTGTGGTCCATATATTCTGCACTTTTATATTTGCCAAGAGAGTGGTAGTTTGCTGGCAAAAAGAGAAAGAGAGAGAAGAAGAAAAATTACAGTTCTTACAAGCAGAAATTTTTTCTTAGCCTTGAGTGACCAAGAAGAATTTGCTTGGGTCAAATTGTGGCGAATATTTTCCCAGACAGGGGAAGAGTCCAGCAGATTACAGATTACTGATGTTTTCATGCCTTGAGGATTCTTTTATTTTTACACAAGGGTCTGAGTGACCAATGGATCGTTCATACAGACAAAAAAAGAAAAATAGTATTCAGAAGTGACCTTAGTATTACTTCACTATTCAGAACACATTGAAGACACACTCACTTTGTGTGGTCTTTGAGCTACAGCCCTTTTACATCCATCCCAGACAGACTGGACGGGTAGCAATTGCTATGCACAGCGTAATTGGCACTGCAGGTTTTTAGAGCCATTTTGAGTTTTTGTGGTTACGGAGGTATTGATGAGGGAGGTGTGCCTGACCAGAGTGGGACTCGCGGTTATAGATCCACCTGCAAGTTTCCTGTTTCCTTTTCATGTTTTGTTGCTTTTGAACATAAAACCAACTATACATATGCCAGTGCAACTGGATTAACTGGCTTAGAACATTCAACATATTGACTCCATCACCTGCCGTTCACAGTATCTTGTTTCTTAGCAACAGATGCAAAGTGATAAATCAAAATTAGTCGGCGGCTACAGATTTTACAGGGTATTTGTTCCATAGCACAAAGTATTTCCCCACTCTTGCATCACAGCACAAACTACCAAATTTTAAGTATTGGATTCCAGCAATAATTTTTACTGGTTTTCAAACTGGCGGAATTTTGATAGTGTTAGTTCAAGGTTGAAACTTTTGAATTAGATCTCTAAATGGTGACAGTTTACAAGGTTTTATCTAGCTATCTTATTTATACTTGACTGAATTGTAATGATGATTTTTTTTCTAATCGTAATTTGACCTAATAGCCATACCAAAAACTGACTCTATTAGTACTGACTAGGTTTAGCTTTTCACGGTTGTAGATGTTACTTCAGTTTCGCTGCTGGAAACTATGTACAACATACTAACAGAATTGAAAAAGAACAGAGAGATTTGGGCTTTTTTTTTTTTCAAAGCAGGTAAAGAGGGCATCAGGGCATTGGAACGGTGTCCTCAAAAATGCATATTCCTTGTGGGCATGGAGGAAGAAGGAACTAGTAAGCAAGGTTAATCAGAGGCAGAAGCTTAGCCCCATTCACACAGAAATAAATCAGGTGAGCAACCCCAGATTTTAGCATGATATTTTTACTATGATGCTGTTGTATTCATATTTTCTAAATTTCGAAACACAAAGTGAATGTTTGAACATTGCTGGGTCCCAGTGTTGGTGGCTGTTGGAGTTTCTGGACCACTTGCTAGCAGTGATTTAAAAATTATAATTAGCTAAAATCCAAAAAAAAAAATAAAATCAACAAAAAAAGTTGTTTGGTGCAGAACATGCACCTTGACAATGGCACTAACTTGTTATCCTCTAGAACATGTTAGAATAGGTCTATTTTTGCCAGTGCCCTCTCCTCCAGTCCTCTGATTACATTTCACTAGAGTTCCTTAACAGAGTGCTGTATATTCATGGGACCTTTTTTAAAAAGAAGCAAAAAAAAAGATGACTTTTTTCTATGTGATTAATATATCTTACTTGATCTGCTTTTCCTAAACCTCAGTGGCTTTTCCCTTAGGCAGGGGTCGGGGTGGAGGGCAACCTACTGGATACGACTGTTTTCAGATACTTTAGAAAAAAAAAAAACCCACCTTCTTGTAGACATGCTTAATTTTTAAGCGGTTAGGCACTGAGAGTAGCAGAAATCCTGCAAAGCTTTATAGTCTTTTAGACACTCACCTTGTCATTTCTCTGAGTAATGTCTTGATTTCAAACATAGTGCTTTTCTCATGCCCTGAATCCACTGGAGAGGGGTGTTGGTATTTTCAGGTAACAACATTTGTGAGCACACATATTGCAGACCAACATGTAGTACCCTCCCCCATTTATCATTTTCATTTCACTTCTCTCATTCTTTTTTATTTTGGAAAATCATATTGCTATGGTGTGTACCTTAATCTGCCAGCAAACACCATCTACACTAACATTTGTCCCACAAGCATCCTCAAGAGAAAAAGTTGTTGCACCTTATGTATATCTCAAGCAAACCCAAATATGATGCTCTTCTGCCTTTGTTTTATTCTAAATTGTTGTATCATATCTTTCTGAAATCATTCTGAATCTAGTTGAAATTCTCAATATTTATGCTTTTACCTTAATTTCTAGATTCAAACCTGTATATAAATCTTTTGAACAAAATTGTCCTAGCCCTTCTCTGTGTTGCTGGAAGTGGATGATTTAGTCTCAGATGGAGATACAGTACTGTTCCAGTCTTCTTTAGCCTTTTATTTATTTAGTTATTCTGGGTATTTTCCTATGTAATTTTGAAGTGTGTAGAGTATATTATAGTTACTGAAGCTGCAGCTCTAAGAAGCTGAGTGAAAGAGAGAAAATACTGTAAGACGCCCTTCTTAAGTGTTTATTTGTTTGGATAACTGTAATGAGGCCAGGAAAAGGCAAAAGGTCCCACAGCCACTTTGAAGACACAGGTTCTTATCCCCAAACTAGGTTAGGTCCCAGATTTTAGATCAAAATGGTGAATTCTTTAAAGCCCTCTTTTTTAAAAGGATATATCATACCATTGTAATTCTGACAGTCTTTGCCCCCCCGAAAATATATTTATTTAATTCCGTCAGATGAGCTTTCTACCAGTGCCCCCTCAAAGCCATGCTCAACTCATTCCCACGTTATCACTGTTATTATAGTTCCTGCCATTCAAACTGCTGCAGAGAAAAAAAGGGATGGAACACTGTGAACAAAAAGGAACATCTGAACGGGTCTGGTTATTTAGAATCCAACTTGTGTAATCCCTGTCACTCTCTTATCAAGTCAGATGCTACTGTGCCTGAGTCATAGAAAATTTTGTTTGCACTCTGTAGTCCTTGGCTCATCCTCTGGAAGTGTTTGCACCTATGTAAAATCTCAAGCAGATTATAAATCAATACAGCACTAGGAGTAAGCTGAAAACTGAATGACATGTTTTGTTTAGACAGTTCCGGGGGAGGGAGGGGGAATATCAAGTAACTCTGTTCCAAGTTTGGCATTTGGCATTAATGTGAAGCAGTGGGACTATGCTGCCTGCTAAAGTACTGTATGAATCCTAAGTGTTCTGGAGACCAGCAGCTGGAGGCTGGAGGCCAGCATCCATACAGCAAAGGGGCAGCATCGCCGCTTCTTGGGGGAAAAGGAAGGAAGTCGTGCAAGGCCTGGAGTCATCATTTGTAAAGGGAAAGTCGGGGTGTACGTGATGCTGTGAGAAGGTTCACCTTTGATTGCACTGCTCCACAGAGCCCTCAGATAAGGCCAATCCTAATGGGCTACCTCAGCTTTAACGGTTACTTTCAGTAAGTCCTGTTTCAAAGGTTTGTCTCTTTTTGCTTCTACCGTCAGTGCCACTGTTTTCCACTGCAGTGTTTTGACTTCCCAAACCACCTTCTCCGGAGAGAACAATGTATTGCTGAAAATGGGCAGTAGAAGCAAATGCTCTTATTACATTTGACCTATAAAGTATTCAGAGTGACTGTTAGGTGGGAATTAAAATTGAGCTTTCCCCACATAGGATCTTGTTTTGCACCTTATAAAGAGTGTACTAATTGTTAATTAGGTGTTGCTTTTATTTATACAAGCATTCCCAAAGAATTAGATTTGGATTTTGTGTTTCTTTGAGTTTGGGGATTTTTTTTTTACAGTTATCTTATTTAGATTGACTAACATCATACTTACAATAAAAAAAGAAACAGTGGTTCAGTTCATCTTACCAGGTATGTCTGGTGATATTTTCACAGTCTGATGGACTGCTTTGCTTTTATATAGTTTGGAAGTGATAGTGAAGTTTATTATACCCCATATTAAATGACCTTGTCCTTTTCACTGGGGACATTATCTTACATTTTAGAAAAAGAAGCAGCAAAAGAGTGAACAACAAGACAAGTACATTTGATTCCCCTCATACACCTCCATCTGTTTGTGCTACGCTTTCCTTAAAAATATCAATATACATTTTCTTCACACATACAAAAAGTTTCCTCTCCTGGCCAAATTTTATTTGTGGTGGTATGATTTATACTAATAATGGAAAAGAAGAATCCTTGTACTTAGAAGTTCGGTTGCCACTGTTTCCTTGTTGCAGTCAGTGGTCAAAATTGATCCTGCCCTGAAGTTGATCTTTATGCACAGAATTAGTTATTGTGAACATTACTACTCTTTCCAAAGATTTTCTAATAACTTGGGCCAGAACTAGTTACCAAGGAAGAAGGACCTAATTCCATGCCTCCACACCCTCCCACTGCACCGCACCACACGTCTTACCTCACAAGCTCTAACCTAAATCACAGAGGCACGCGTTTCGTGGACTAACCATGACCTCCCCTGGCGGCCTCAGGGGAGTGCTCACGTCCACTGACACCACCCTTTAGTGCGTCAGCTCGTAGCGGCAGAACTGGGGTGGCGGAGGTTTGTGATCTGGAGCTCAGCACATGCTCGGCAACATGTTTCTCATTTCCTTAGCATTCATGGCTTGCTCTCAGGAATCTGTCGAAAAGGAATAAAAACCACCTGAGAGTCCACATTACCAGATTATGAACTTTTCCCATAGGTTTGAAATGCTTACTTACCTGTTATAAATTAACCAGAGCTTCATTTGACCACCAGGTCTTAAGTCTGTTGACAGTTTTCAGCATGACCGAATTGCTCATTTTTCTTGCTTTCAGAAATTGGCTTGGTTCTCTTTAGAGTTGGTGTAAACATGCCATGTAATAAATGATTTCCACTTAATGGTACAACAGAATTATTGCTTTCTTAGATGTATGTGTAGTAAAAGTCAATATAGACATTTATATAATTTCTTTCTTCAAAATCTTATACTTAATTTGATTATTCTAAAAATTGCACATGTAAGTCATGTGTATAACCTGCTAAAGTACTTTAACTGTGATCTTAAAACTGAATAAAAAATATTTAATAAAAAATCAGAATATTGGGCTTCCCTGGTGGCGCAGTGGTTGAGAGTCCACCTGCCGATGCAGGGGACGCGGGTTCGTGTCCCGGTCCGGGAAGATCCCACATACCGCGGAGTGGCTTGGCCCGTTAGCCATGTACGCTGAGCCTGCGCGTCCGGAGCCTGTGCTCTGCAGCGGGAGAGGCCATAGCAGTGAGAGGCCCGCGTACCGCAAAAAAAAAAAAAAAAAAAAAAAAAAAAATCAGAATATTTTATTATTGCAAGAGTTCTGCAGCTCTTAATAGTTTGTAAATCCACTATCTCATTTGTAATTAACATTCTCAATTCTCTTACTCTATGCCTTTTTATAAGAGAATAGTTAAGACAACTTTCTTTGTTGAAAAGGGTATAAGGTATGACAAAGCTCTGAGATATTTCAGGAAATTGTATTTGTTGAGAAACTGACCAAGAACCCACATTTTTCCCTGTTACTGTAAGAAGTCTCCAGAGAAAGATTTTCAAAGACTGTCAGTTCAGTTCTTCTCACTGGAAGAAGTCTGGCTATTTTGATCCCTAACTGAATTTACATAGATCATCTACATTTGACCTTTCAGAGGTACTTAAGAACATGCTTTTGTTCCGGACCATATGATATATTTTAAAATTTAAAGTTGAAACATAACATATAGTGCTTCTTTGCAAATATGAGTCCAAATAAGAACAGAAATAAGTCACTGTAGAAAAACATGTAGCCCAACAGAAATCTTGACTGGGCAAGGAAGATTCACCTACCACCACCGTGATCAAAAGCATGATCGCATGTGGACTTTCTTTTATTTATTTATTTATTTGGCTGTGTTGGGTCTTTGTTGCTGCATGCAGGCTTTCTCTAGTTGCGGCGAGCAGGGGCTGCTCTTCGTTGCGATGCATGGGCTTCTCATTGTGGTGGCTTCTCTTGTTGCAGAGCACGGGCTCTGGGCATATAGGCTTCAGTAGTTGTGGCTCCTGGGCTTAGTTGCTCCATGGCATGTGGGATCTTCCCAAACAAGGGCTCAAACCCATGTCCCCTGCATTGGCAGGTGGATTCTTAACCACTGCGCCACCAGGGAAGCCCCCCGTGGACTTTCTAATCACACCAACAGGTTCTAGCATTACACGGGCACCCGGAATTAGTCATCCCAGGATCGTATCGCTCTCCTTTGAGAGTCATAGGTGCTTACATCAGTGCCATATTGTCTATCTTCAAATTAATAAAATATTTATAACTTGATCATTACAGAATTAACTTATTTGGTGCCTCTCCAAAGAAGTTTTAAGAATCCACTCAACCTGAAAAAAATAATGGTCGTCTCATCTTCATGACTTAAAAATTGAGAAAAATAAATGTTACATAATGGTAGTGGAACTAGAATGAAGTAGGGCTGCTTTTTCCCAGCCCAGGACACTGTTTCCTGGAAGACCTGTCTCACTGTCAGCATAAAAACACTGATGATAGAAATGTTTATTAGGTGCCTTCCATGTAAAAGACAAGATGCCAAGCACTTTAGATGTATTACTGTGTTTAATCTTAAAGTAACCTTATGTGAGAGGTAATAATAACTTCACTGTTTACAAGTGAGGACCTTGGAGCTCTATCCTTGACCTCAAACCACTCAGCTACTGAGTGAAGATCCCAAGTGAGGCTCTAGTTCACAGGATGCAGAACCTTGTGCACTTTCCCTCCAGATTCCCTTGAAAAAGTTATTTGCTTTTTAAAAAATGCATACACCTCTCTTTTTTCCTACAAAGAATTTAAATTGATTAAAAATCTATAACAAGATAAAACTAAATTTCCAATAAGTAGATAAAGAAATCCAGGCAAAGGGAAAAATAAAGTAGGAAAAATAGAAAGTGGGTAGTGTTGGTGAGGAGAAGGCTAGCATCTCGTTTCAGCAAAGAGTACAAATTGTGTTATTAAGATTCCTGCGTTCATGTCCTGACTCTGCCATTGGTGACTGTGGGATTTAGGGAAAATTACACAAATTCTCGAAGCCTTCATTTTTCATGTACTGGGTATAATAATGACACCTGTCTCATAGAGTTGAAGTGAGAATTACATGAACTAAAGCATGAAAATGCAGTGGGGTGGCTGCTATTGGAGTTTTGTTTTGAAGTCTTCAAGAGTAGGAAATTTTTTTTTTTTTTTTTTTTTTTGTGGTACGTGGGCCTCTCACTGTTGTGGCCTCGCCCATTGCAGAGCACAGGCTCCGGACGCGCAGGCCTAGTGGCTATGGCTCACAGGCCCAGCCGCTCCGCGGCATGTGGGATCCTCCTGGACCAGGGCACGAACCCGTGTCCTCTGCATCGGCAGGCGGACTCTCAACCACTGCGCCACCACGGAAGCCCAGGAATTTTTTTTAAATCTATTTAGTTTATTTTTGGCTGCGTTGGGTCTTCGTTGCTGCGCGCGGGCTTTCTCTAGTTGTGGTGAGCGGGGGCTACTCTTTGTTGCAATGCCTGGGCTTCTCACTGTGGTGGTTTCTCTTATTGTGGAGCATGGGCTCTGGGTGCACAGGCTTCAGTAGTTGTGGCTCGCAGGTTCTAGAGCGTAGGCTCAGTAGTGGTGGCGCACAGGCTTAGTTGTTCCACAGCACGTGGGATCTTCCCAGACCAGGGCTCGAACCCGTGTCCCCTGCATTGGCAAGCGGATTCTCAACCACTGCGCCACCAGGGAAGCCCCAAGATTAGGAATTTAATAGAACAATGAGGTTCATCCGGAACTAAAGGAAAATATTTACTGCAGAACCCAGAAAATGTTTACTCTGTCAGTCCACACACTGAGTCAACATATATGTTTTAAATATCCAGCAATACAACATATTCAGTGCCAATCAACTGCAAGATGACATCACATGGAAAGGATAAAAACCTGATGTCAGGAAACGGTAAGGACTCCACTGACAAATGAACATTTAATAGAGTTAGACTGCTTACCAAATGTAGAAGAGGATATACAGAAACTTCAAAAAGGAATAAAGTGAACATCAAAAGACTGAGACATCTCAGAAAATTGAAGAAGTCTTGAATAGTTTTTGCAAATGGTATCTTCCATCAAATTGTGCTATGAAAATCACAAGTAAAGTGGGTTGTATGAAGCTATGGCTTCGAATCAATGCCTCATCCATTCTTTGTGCTAAAATTAGCTTACAGCTGCAATTATAAATTGCCTTTTATTAAATAAGTGATTCAGCAAATTTATTTTTATTATTTTAAGTGTCACTTTTCAAGATAAATGTCCATTCAAATTATTTTTTCTGTCTTCTATTAAATTTTGCCCTGAAAGGAGATCCATTTTAAATGATCATTTTCAGTATTAATTAGTCTCAGATTACAAAGAAGTTTCCTTCTTTTTACAGAACTATGCACTCAGCAGCGTTAACCACCATCAATTATCATCCAAGAAATTAGCTGGATTCACGCTCTACCCACTTGTAGGAAGTGGGTGTGAAATTTGGTCCTGTGCTTTCTTTAAAGCCAATCCAGAGGAGAAAACTGACAATGTTGAAGTTTACCTGAGCTCTTAGGTAGGAAATTCCCCAAGCTTTTGTTTTCCAAAATCCCCTCACTCTTGTGTTCCAGGAAATGGCTGACTGCAAAGAGCAACCTTTCCCATACTATGTGAGAAAGACTCGCTGGCCACTTTCTCGTGACCCCCAGAGACTCTTGAGGACCCCGTTGTTTACCTATGGCAGGGACAAACACAGACCTTTCCCCTTTTACCTGCACATGCTGGCAAAGACAGACAGCTCCTTGTTCTTTGTCTCACAGATGGCTTAGTTGAGATTAGAACTGTTTGTCCCCCCTGCAATTAACTAGACACAGAGATCAACTTTTCCTGCACAGCTAACTGATGGAGACTTCCCTTGATGACAGAACAATGCATAGGGTAAAGCATCCCACCTGGGGCATCTCCACTCCTCCCTGTGAAGCTAAGGAGAAACCAGCTGCTGAGGCTCCATGATCTCAGATCTGGGCCGCTCTCCCTATGGCAATATACTGAATCAAATCAGTATCATTGCTTTCTTCGTTACTGTCTTTGACAACGCACAATCTTCTTCCTTATAGGATAATCTGATAGGTATATGATAAAAATAAAATACTATAGTTGCTAGTTAGAATACAACTATTTCTGGTATGGAAGAAAGAAACAAGAGCTCTCTAGTAAACAATCCCATGAGCGACTCTACCTCGGTGGTTTTGAACTTTTTTGGCTGAAATCCACTTCCAGATTCCCTACCCACACACTTACCCATATGTGCAAAAGTGAAAGTTTAATTAAAAAAATACTTAGCCTCACTACATGTGATATATTTTAATACTTTCTATTCTATTCTATTTTTCTTTTTTTTAATGCTGATGGCAATCCACCTAATAGACTATGTGACCTATTAAATTCCAATTAAGTTCTATCATATTCCATTAAATTCTAATCATTTCTCAATTCTAAATTCACGCAATAGCATCAAGTTTAGCAGGGAAGACCATTTTCACAAGCTACATGTCAATCTCCCAGGCAGAAACCTTTGCTAACTTACCATTGCCTAGAGAATAAAGTAAAAATTCCCAAGGCTCTTGATATTCTTCCAAGTGGGAGGTTTCCACTTACCTACTAATAGTGTCCTCCTCCTTCTCTTCTACTGGAATCTTATTCTTCAAGCCTAAATTCATTTCCTTTCTTCTGTATTCACGGTAACCCCAAATGATCTCTCTTCCTGGGGAATTTCATAACATATCTTTTATATATCATTAATATGGCGCTTATCTTTATCACCTTGTATCTCCCTAGCCTGGCCCTGAGAACTGTTCCCCAGTCCCTGGATCATATGGCCAAGCAAGATGAATCCGCTCTCATGTATATGTGAGGCAGGCTTTGCCCTGCAGGGAGTAATGCCACATGCCCATCCTTTCCCCTTCTGTGACACCCAGCATAAGTAGATTAAAACTCAGAGCTCGTTCTGATCGTCTGCGGAGAGATTTCGGTGTCTAAAAGGTGAAAACCAGTAAACCAAGCCTGTGGTGCCTGGAAAAATTCATTATGTTTGTATGTATAAGAGACGCAACTACAAAATAATGAGAGAGATTTCCGTAATTTGTTACTGAAATCGGTTGGCTATTCAGAAAAAATATTTTTATTTCATGTTATTTACAAAAAGGCACTACTAGGCATGGAATGAGAATAAAAAATTAACCAATCCCCAGTCTTGCCCTTAAGCTTTAGAGACTTACAGGAGAGATGAAATAGGTAGAGAAGAGTAAAAAATAGTAATTCTTGTTCACATCAAAATAAGATTCTCTATCTCTGTATGGATTTTTCATAGAAAAAAAGATAAGATAGTAAACCACCAAAAGCATGTTTTAAAGAGAGTAAGAAAAGCCACTTTGTGTGTCCCTTGGAATATCGGCTCCATAAGGCAGAGATTGGGTCTGCCTTAGTCACTGCTTCATTCCAACACTTAGAACACTGCCTGGGACATAGGTGGTTCTCAATAATTCATGACTGAATGAATTAATAAATACCTACAGCTGATTTCTTTAGACAGGCTCAACTTGAGTACCAAATATTATTAGCATAATACATCATCTTTCTGACTCATTCTCTAGCTTTTCCTACTGCTGCTACTAATAGCTCATATTATTTTATGTATAGTCATCATTTAATCCTCATACTAAACTGATGAGGTAGATATTTCTATGGTACTCTATCTAAAATCCCAAAAGAATACCACTTGGAATGTTGTTTGTGAGCAGGGTCCTGTCCCATGAACTGGTGAATCAACAGAACTGCCATGATGAAGCTGGTTTGTGGACAGAGACAGCCTCTGAAATATTTATACACCTTCTTCTTGAAAACTCAGTGATAAGGCAGCACAAATGACCTCAGAAAACACAACTCAATAGAGAAAGGCTCTCCGTGTGCTTGACGTACATTGGATCACCCTTCTGTAATGTTCAGGTTTGATATATCCATGAATGGAAAATACATTTTAACCTCAGTCAAATAAAACATAACTAGGAAGGGTATACCTACCTGCTGGATAGAAGAAATTATTAATGCATGCCAGAGTCAGGTATGAAGGATTTGTGGATTTCCACGTTTTGTATCATCCAGACAACTGCTTCCTTTTATTTCCTTGAATTATGAAGAATCATTTTCCACCCATTTTATCACCCCTTAGTTTTCAAATTGAACACTGTGAAGCTGGAGCATAAGTTTAGAAGAGCTAAGTGTGACGACCTCCTGATACCTTTAGAGAAGAGCACAGTGTGATGCAGCTATTTCCTGCCCGGATTATATTGTCCACCTGCACCAGGCCCTGTCTTTGAAAGCTGTCTGCTCTAATGACCAATAGGAAGTGATAAAATGTAAGTGACCCATCAGGGAATGTTAAGGATATTCTGGGTAGGTAATGATCCTTCATCAAAGGTGTGTCCAGCCTCCTGACAAACAGGGGCTTCCAACCCCCCGACTACTCCCTCCCCGTGCCAGACCCTGTGGGAGCTGCCAGGTGAGAGCCTTGGTGACTCCACCCATGATACAGGGAGCTTGAGAGAAAGAAATTAAGCCCAAGGCTGGTGAGCCACCCTCCTCATTAAGAAAAATTTTAAATTATGTTGAAACCCTTTAGTAAGATCCAAAAACTTTGTTAAGAATTCCTTCAGATGTTTCAGCTGCTGTTATCCAGCTGTGTCAGTGTGAGCAAAAAGCCCTATGAAGGATCCTTCCCACCCTTACATCCGAAGAGACTGGATGGAGGGTCAGTAGAAAACAGTGGTTAGAATCTACTTGTTAGAGAGGAATGGTTGGACTCCTGTCCCTGCTACTTGCTCTGTGTGACTTGAGCAAACTGCATAAATGCTCCAAGGCTCACTTTATCTATATAATAGTAATTGCCCACACAAGGCTGTTGTGAAAATTAAAATATGATGAAACATTTAAAACAAGCACTACCTCCTTATTTTAAGAATGAAATCGTAGCTGCTGCTTTCATTATTTTATTATTATGCTGCTGTTGTCCTGACTGTTGTTTGGTTTGTGTCTGTAATCAGCTGTCTGTAGGGTGAAACTGTTCATGACTCTGTAACTACCAGCCTGCTGCAGTTAAGGAGACTGCTGTCTGCTAGGTTGATGCTTTGCTGTTGTTAATAGAATACTCTTTTGGCATATCTCCTATACATGCTGTCTATTTGCTCCACAGAAGCAGAATTATGTTGAAGTAAGACTCTTTTCTATAGTGACGTATAAGCTATTCTGATTTTATTCTCATTGTGGTTTTTTGTTTTGGAGATCCGTAGCAGACATGACCTTTCTTCAAAACAAGAAAAGACACCTCCTCTGATCTGGAAAGACTTGCTGATTGGCCAAAAAATAGTTCCCAGTATATATATATATATATATATATATATATATATATATTTTTTTTTTTTTTTTTTTTTTTTTTTTTTGCGGTACGCGGGCCTCTCACTGCTGTGGCCTCTCCTGTTGCAGTGCACAGGCTCCGGACGCACAGGCTCAGTGGCCATGGCTCACGGGCCCAGCTATTCCGCGGCATGTGGGATCTTCCCGGACCGGGGCACGAACCCGTGTCCCCTGCATCGGCAGGCAGGCTCTCAACCACTGCGCCACCAGGAAGCCCCCCAGTACATTTTTGAATTCTAGAATTTAGCTGTCTGTGTCTGTAGAGGATCATTGAACAGATCAAAACAGATCACAAAGAGCAGTGGTTACAGCCCAGTCACGGTTCCAGCCCAGTCAACTCTTACCTAGCCTATAAAGGCCTCCATAGTTACTCCCCTGGACAGCTGGACCCGTGTACGTCACTGTTGATCAGACACCTCGCTGCCCTGACCACAAGCTTTTCAGATACTCCTGAGGCAAAATTCCTGCACTTTGCAGTGAATACATAATCTTTTCGGACTGATCTGATGCTAAGAAACTCCTCTTTCTTTTTCACTTCATCCCACTTTGGTCATAGCATGCCTTCTCACAGAGAGCCCCATGCACCTAGCTGAAGCAAAGGCAAAATTTTAGATGCTGATAGAATTTGACAGTAGAGCTCTGAAGGGCAGACTATGGCACCTTGTTATCCGTCGTTCACTTAGATGTGGCAGTTTATGGACAAGGAATAGCTGAAGAAATCTTACAAGGTACTCATATCCACATGCATTTCCAGTGCACTGAGATGGACAGTCAATAAATGCTGGTTTTAAAAAATAACAAGAACATTTAAGGCATCAGAAAACTGTCATGGAATTAGCCTACACAGACTTTTGAGAGGAGGTGGATTTGGGGCTGTTTCTTGAGGGAAGAAAAAACACATGGAAAATCATAAAGAGAGAATTCAGGAAACGTGTTTAAGCAGGGTGGTAAAGGCACCACCATTTAAGCAGTAAAGGCAAAAAGATAGATGTGGAAAGTCACAAGCAGTAAACAGCCCGACTTTGCCTGAGCAGGTAGGCTACACCAGAGATAATTCTGAAGCCGCCCCAGAGCTAGAGGTAACATGATAAAGACAACTTTGGCTCTACAGCTATACCATAAATGAGCACCAGGCTTCTGTCACATGGCATGAGATATCAGTGCAGAGTGTAAAAAGAGGAAACTATTCAATCATTTTAAGCAGAGAAGGTAAGAAATCAAATTGGACAAGGATGTTTGTTGAAGCCCTGTTTACAGTGGTGAAAATGGAAACAAGCCAGACATCCACCAATATGGAAAAGACAAATCATAGCAGGTGCACACAGGGGGAGTCCTATGCAGTGGCTGGGAAACCTCCACGTGCACTGTCGCTGAAAAAGCCCACAATGCAGTAAGTGGAGCGGAACACTGCTGAACGGGATGAGATCTGGTTCGTACTTTTAGGTTTACGTAGGTATTTGCGTGTGTGTTTATAAGTATATATATATATATATATATACATATATATATATATATATATGTATACGTTTATCTGTATGTATATACAGATAAATCAGTCTATTGACCATATTGACAAGGACAGGAACACACAGAAACTGGCAAGAGTGGGTAACTCTGGACGGAGGAATTGGGAGGAGGGGCTTTACACCCTTCTGAACTGATTGACTGTTAACGATTTTCCTCCTAACATGTTATAAATGCTTTCACAGTTCAGTACTCAAACGTCTAGAGCTGTTTGGAGTCTACAAAGTACTCTCACATTTTTCACCGGACTCTCATAAACCTGTGACATTGGCTGGGGAGGCAGGAAGAGCCCTGTGTCCTTCCTTATGTAGGAAATGGAGACACGTGACTTCCTGAAGTTACGCAGCCAGCCCTATGGCGGCAGAGACCATATGCCCTGACATGAGTGCAGTGACCTGTAAACTCCCAGGTAAGCAGAAGTCTCCGCCCAGAAAGCCCTGTGAACTGATGGTCAGGCAGATAGGATCTCTGGCTCTCCTGCAGAAGATCCTTTCACTGTAATCCCCTGAAACTCTCTCCACACTGCGGTAGCTCCCCTTTTCCTTCTGAACAATCAAAATGTTCATTTATTCATTGAACAAACGTTTGTTGAGCATCTGCTATATACTAGACATTGACGGAGTGGTACTGAATATGCCGTTCAATGGTGCATTTGACAAATATTGATTGAAAGTTTGGTCTGTGTTCACTAAACTAATGTTTGGTTTGGGCGGATGTTGACTCTTTCAATCAATAAAATTGCCCTCATAAAGCTTACATACACAGTGTTGGGTGAATATCTAACCACTACCTATTTTGTTACAGCTATGATAAATGCTAGGAAGAAATACAAAGTGGCGAAGTGCGTATACTATGGAAATTTGACTACACAGAGGAGAGCCAGGAAAACACCTCTGGACAAATGACATATAAGTTGAAGGTTGATGGACTTCAGCGTAAGGCAAGGGGGGAGGAGGAAAGAGAGCCACATTCTGTCTCTGGAGTCACTGAATGGGCAGGCCATTCAATGGAAAGGGACACAAAGAACTACCCGGACGTCTAGTATGGTTTGATGACAGAGGGTCAGGCAGGGTGGCTGGGACAAGGTCAGGGCACCAGAGGCCAAGTTCAGGGTCTCTGATTTTACCCCAGGAGCAAAGAGACAGCAGTTAATGATTTTAAGCTGGGCGGGTAGGGGTGGGGGGACGTGACTAGGTATGCATTGTTAAGAGGTAGCCTGGCAAGACGTAGCCTGGGCAAGGAAGCGTCACTGGATGCATTTCCACTCAGCACCACTGGGACTTTGAAAGAAATGTCATTGAAAAATAAAAATGAAAAAGAATAATTTCAAAAACCATGAAATCAGATGAGCATAAAATGAACAGATTTCTCATCTTAGAACAAATTGCTCTGTAGGTTTCATGGATCTGCCAATCAAGAAGGGTGGATTTGAAGATGTCTGTTTGTAAAGGAAAATCACCCCGCAATTATTTCACGCTAATCAAACAGCACCGAGTACAATACATTTATCATTTAAGAAAATTCCTACCTTTTTTTCTAGACCTGGCTTAGAAATGAGAGTCAATAAGTAGCCAGAAGACAGGATCCTTACAGCATCAGGAGCAGTGAGGCAGAAACAGAGTATGGAGCGTGCAGATTTTACCCATGTAATTTGACTTGATACAAGGTTATTCCCCTTTGTACACAATTTGAGTTGTCTGTAAAATAACGCATTTGCAAGAATTGATGATATCTATAGAGCAAAGAACATGATTTTGAGTGCTTACTTCATGCCAAGCCCTTGACATGTTTAGTCCTTGTTCAAGACTCATGACCACGTTGTAAAAATGGATCATCATCTCTGCTTGAGAGATGAGGACAGGAAACTCCCATGAGCAACATGCCCAGGGCCCCAGCTGGGAAGAGGCAGGGTCTTGGTCTGGTGCATGACTGCAGTTCGCGTTGTTACTCAGCACGGGGCACGCAGACATGCGTGTGGAAAGTGGGATTCATTCAGAACCAGCTGTGAGGTTGAGGGCACCGCAGCTAGCTCTGTGAGGGTGAGTTGCCAAATGAACCCTTACACCTCAATTCCATGAGCAAAGACCATCCACCACTGTTTACCCTGAGCTTTTTGTGAATAAAAAGTAGCCTCCCACCCTGAGAAAATGTAAAAATATCAATAGTATTGAGAATGGATGGTACCCATGGAAAACCAGAGCACCAACTATATCATTTTCGACTGAGGGCTTCTGGACTCCCTTAAAGCCTTGTTCGCAATGACCTAAGTTTGAAAATGAATTACCGAAATTGGAATGTAAATTAAATATCTTTTGGTCCCAGGGAAGTGAGCATTAGGGTAACAGTGGGCTCTTGAAGGTCAGGGAGGACAGTGTGTGCTCATTTCTGATTCTCTAGGAATTCGAGTTGGTGGTTTGGTCACCCCAGGTTCACTCGTGCTGTGTGGTTGAACCACTGGATGTGCTGAACTAATATCACATTGTGATACTGCGGGTGCCGAAGGCCACAGGCACCTAGGTGTCCAGTCAAATTGTTGGGAGTAAAATGTCAGAATGTGTGGATCCCAAACTGGACTCCTCTGCCTTCACTTCATAAAAGTGAGGAAAGCCCCTATTAGCAAGAGACCACTTGAGATTGCTGGCCAGTCTGTAGATTCACTGTTTTTAAGCATAGTGGTATTTCCTGCAATTTGTATGTTCCCATTGGACACCATGAGCCTTGCGCCCTTATGATTCCTATCCCAGGTTAAGAATGCATGGCCGCTACAGGACTGGGGTCACCCTCTCTGTTCCTTCCACCTGGAAGCCAGGAGCCTGATGGGATGGTTCAGGGCTACAGATGCTTATTGCTGAGGGCAAATGTCAAGTTCGTTGTAAATGAAATCATGGCATCCTCTTTGCATCAATACTCCTGTCACAACTAATTGAGGGAAATAGGGGGATGAATTTAATTTTTTTTTATTGCGGTACTTCGGCCTCTCTCGTTGTGGAGCACAGGCTCCAGACGCGCAGGCTCAGCGGCCATGGCTCACGGGCCCAGCCGCTCTGCGGCATGGGGGATCTTCCGGGACCGGAGCACGAACCCGCGTCCCCTGCATCGGCAGGTGGACTCTCACCCACTGCGCCACCAGGGAAGCCCAAATTTAATATTTGATCAAAGGGATATTTTAAAAGAAGGAAAACATGCAAGAAAGCATTTAATAATCAGTTGTTAGAGGTGGGAATAAGAGCAGATTTTGAGAGCAGGTAGCAAATTGTTTCCTCTGATTTCTTAGGAGTACTTTCAGCAGCCAGCCAGTAGAGGGAAATGTTTTACAAACACTTGCATCCAAGAAAGCAGTCTTGCTGTGTTGTGCTCAGGGGCTGCTTCTGTAGAATTCACTTTGTCCCTTCCCAGTGAACTCTGAGGAAGGTGTCCACTCAGATGGATAATCCCTTAGTGATACGTAAAAAGGGGATGGCTTCTGCCTTCTCCTCCTCCTTGGCTCAAGTCCTGGGCCAGGCATGTCCTGAGAAGACCTGGTAGATCAGCACATCCTAATGTTGCAAAACTGGTCTCTCTTACAATAGAAGCTGTAAAAGGACCAGCAGCTCTACAGTGAGGAAGAACAAAGTGAAGGTCCACAGGCATTAATAAGCTTGTGCTAATTATTCAAGACCTCATTTACATAATACTACTTTTGTAATCTCAGAATATGTGCATTAGATTATAAAATTCTAAAAATGAACCCAAACAGACAAACTGAAAGCCACAATGAGATACCATTAAACACCTAGTAAAATGACTAAATTCAAACAAACAATACAAATACCAAACAGTGCCAAAGATGCAGAACACCTGGATGTTTGCATGTTGCTGGGGAGAAGGCAAACTAAACTGGTGCAGTCACTCTGGAAAACAGTGTGGAGAGTTTCTTATAAAGTTAAACATACACTTGCCATATGACCAAGCAATCCTACCCCTAGTACTTTCGTTCACTCAAAAACTTCCGTAATTGCATAACTGGGAGCAACCAAACTGTCCTTTGGCAGGTAAATGGATAAAGACTAGAACACATTCACAAGAGTGGAATATTGCTCAGCAATAAAAAACAATGGACTACTTATTGATATACACAACAATACGAATGAATCATAAATGCATTACGCTAAGTTAGCGTTGCCCAGCCTTGGCACCACTGACGTTTTGGACCAGAGACTTCTTTGTAGTGGGTGCGGTCCCTGTGTTCTAGGACGTTTCACAACATCCCTGGCCTCTGCCCACTGGAGCATGTAGCCCTCTCCCACTCCCCCCCAGGTTTTACTACCAAATATGTCTTCAAATATTCCAAATACCCTCTGTGGGAGGCAGAATTGTTCTCCGTTGAGAACTACTGTGCTAAAGTGAAAAAAGCTGCATTTAAAATGTTGCACACTGTACGATTCCATTTACATGACATTTCGGAAAAGAAAACTATAGACCAGTGTTTAATCTGTTTAATCTATCTGGATTCATACTTGGCGCGATGCTGTGGATCCAAAAGGAAAACGGCACGTCTGAGGCTGCAGCCAGGAGGTCTGTGGTGGCTCTGGTCTCGCAGACACGCAATGGTTACTTGGAATTGCTTGGCGGTGTCTACCTGGGAACCCCGCACATGCCTTCTGTCCCGCTGCTTGTCACGACCTCCTTCTCCACCCTCTGTAGCATAAGCTGACCCCAGCCCGGCTGGATCTTCGCTGCCTTTCCCTTTCCACACTGTCACTCCCCTTACAGGACCCTCCCAACACATAAGAAGTACCTTCACACCCCTCAAGTTACTCTGAATATTCCACCGGACTGGTACTGTCTTTATCTTCTTTTCTGCCTGGTGAAATCTACCCATTTTTGAGGATCAGTCAGATACACATGTCCTCATCTCCTCAGCTTTCCTCCTTTCTCCGCATTCCTTAGAGTCTGGGTCTCATTCCTTGTCTGCTTCCTTCTCTACCTCGATGCTCATGATTGCCAGGACTGTCCTAGCACCTGACACTGTCTTTGCAACATTAGGCCTACAGAAAACATGCCAAAGAAGCTCACTCAGAATGGAGAGAAAGGGCTGACCGCATACAGGGGGAGGCAAGAAATTTGTGTGCAGATCATGGAGCTGAAAGAAGTTTGAGGCATGTTCTAGGGGAGACTGAGTGAGTGACAACAGCTCTGTCACAGTGATGCTCTGAGGCTGCCCTAACAGGGGGCTCTCGTGGATTTAAAGTTTTATTCATCCAGCAGGTCAAACAACCACAATTTCGGGACTTGAGGCCATATTGCAAATCTGAACAATTTGATTTTTTCATTATTATTCATTATTGATATTAGGAGACTATATTTCAAAAACCAAAGTAAAACTCTCATGACTCACTCATACTTCCATTTTCAACATTACTAAAAAAAAAAAAATAGAAAAGAATTCGAAGACTGGACCACTGATTGTGGTAGAAATGTTAGCTGTGGGGATATTTCTTTTTTCCTGTCCCAATTATGAATGATAGCACTGGGACAAAGACCACAGGAGCTGTGCCCACACAGCCCTTGTCCCCTCAGTACCTAGAACACTACCTGGGACATGATAGGTCCTAGGTGTAAGTGGAAGAACTAACAGTAAATCCACTATAGCTGCACATGCATGAGAAACCATGCTTTCTGAGTCATGCCCATAAAGTAGTCCTGAAAGTGGAGATGTTGGTGTGTTCTGTTCATTACTGTGCATTAGATCTCAAAATGTGTCTGCCAGGCACCCAGTAAATATTTGTCAAGTGAAGGATTGAATGGTGTTCGGATCTTGGAGGCCCTACAAACCAGGTTAAGCTTTGGACTCCATCCTAATAGCAACCAGAAGTCATTAAAAGGTTTCAAGTTCGGAAGTTACATGATCAGATTTCAGGTTAAAGGATGATGCTGGTGGGAGAGTGAGGAAGGGCAAGTGGAGAAAGTCAGGGAGCTGTGGCACACGTCCAGATGGAGGCAGCCCCGATGAGTGGGGATGGAGAAATGAGCACTAGTTGTCAGAGTTTTAAGAAGAAGAATTAACAGCGTGGTTACTGACCACATGTGGGTGGCAAGGTAGAGGTGTCCAGAGCAACTGCCGATTTGAAGCCTGAGCAACTGAGGAGATGGGGCTGCTGTGGATCAGATGCAGTAATAGCAGAAGAGAGGGTTTGCCAGGGAAGACTGTGGTTTGGTTTTACATGTATGTCAAACTTATGAGGACTGTAAACATCTCAGTAGGGAAGTCTAGTAGATGATTGATGACTCTGGTCAGGAAGTTAGGACACACATCTCTCCCAGAAATTAATGCACAGCTAAGTGGCTGCAAACCAGTGGCCAAATTTCTGCCCACAGACTTACTTAGCAAATTAAAAAAATTTTTTGTGTTAGTTGAAACCTTAAAAATGAGAAGACTGGGGTTTCCCTGGTGACGCAGTGGTTGAGAGTCTGCTTGCCGCTGCAGGGGATACGGGTTCGTGCCCCGGTCCAGGAAGATCCCACATGCCGCGGAGTGGCTGGGCCCATGAGCCATGGCCGCTGAGCCTGCGTGTCCAGAGCCTGTGCTCCGCAACAGGAGAGGCCACAGCAGTGAGAGGCCCGCTTAACCCAAAAAAATAAAATAAAAAATAAAGAGAGAAGACTGCACCGAAAAATCCAGATTTTCAACTTTTTGAAGAAAAGTTGAAAATCAAGAAAAGTTGAAAATCTAGTAAGGCTGAATCCACATTCCTTTGAGCTAGCAAAGGGTGAGGGCTGGGAAGTGGCTCCCCCTTAGGTGGGAATGTTCAGTCCAGATCACCATAACCCTTATTCCAGGCTGGAATTCTGGGCTTATCCCACACCTGGAGTTCCAGGCACCACTGTCAGGCTGTTTGTGTGCTTGTTCTTCCTAGAACAGAGCTAAGAGAAGAGTGAAGTCTTTCTTACACAACAGTCTCTCTTGAAAGTTGGAAAATGAAAGCTACTAAGAGGAGTGAGTATTTCACAGAAACAAAACAAATTCTTACGCTTGTTCCACATCATCATTGGGTTATCTGTCTAGCACCTAAGGCATTTGACGTGTGACCTCTGACTTGGTTTCTAAAGATAATTTGAGCTACTGTCATGATATTCAGCTTGGAGGTTCATCGCCCAGAAACTCTGCAGCAGATGGTTCTGTCATAAAGCTACAGTGGTCTGGGAGTCAAATTCTGTTCTTCATTCTTCTTGATCTTTGTTGCCTTAGCAAGCTGTTTTCACATCCTTGTTAGCTGGTGGTAAGTAATTTATTTATAATAGAATTCTGTGTATTGATACTCTTTTCTGATGATATCAATGATGAATGCAGATTAGACTCTTTAGTGAGGAAGCACTAGTCATGAGCTAAAATGAAGTCATGCTTATTTTAGCAGTTATAGGGCTTGTTAACTTTCAAGAAATGTGGCATAGGCTTGTTTACAGAATTCTGAAACCTTCTTAGGTTGAGCAGTAAAGCATATTGCATGTGTAGTTTCATGGATTTAAAATAATCAACAGCAACAACAAAAAAAATAAAAACAAGAACTTATTCTGCTTCAACGCAGGTCCTAATTCTGCCACAAACTTGTTGGTCTTCGGACAAGTTAATTAACTTTTCTAATTTTTCTATGAAGTAGGGTTAAAAATAGCTGAATAATCTACTCTCAGAACAGTGGGGACTACTATGTAAGATGTTTTATAAAGCCATATATAACATTTTACAGATTTTAGTTGTGGTTATGTTTTCTGGTGATAATATAAAATAGCATATGTTAAATCTGCCTCACGTTCAGTCCAAACTTTCATCAGCTTTCTTCTGGTTTATTAAAACTGCATTGGTCGTTGAACTCATTAGTAAAACTGGAGACTTTTCGCTGGCGTTTGATATAGATATGAAAGAAAAGTGTTTTCATACTGAATTGTCTTCAGAGCCGTCACTTTCCGGCTTCCCTTTGGTATTCCTTAATGCTGACTTTACATCTAGTAATTTGATACATTTTTCTGAAAAGCCTGCCCCTCAGAGGATGGGAGTTTGTGCAATTTAGTAAAAGATGAATAACAACCACCAGCATTGCCGGTGTCAAGGCGGTGAGAGCAGAGCAAGGGCGCCCTCTTGCGAGGATGTCCTGCCAGTGCACCTCACGGAAGGATGTAATTGGTGGCTCTAGGAGAGAGATTCTCAGCACTCATTTGAGGTAGATGATTCTGCTGCTCTTTGTTTTATTTGCTTAAGAGACCTTCATACGTGGGAGTCATTGACCCTGATTTTGTTTTAATTTACATGTATAAGTGAACTCATATATTTTATCTTTCTCTGTCCTACTTATTTCACCAAGCATAAGTACTCTTTAGGTCCAACCACGTTGTTCCAAATGGCAAGATTTCATTCTTTACATGACTAAGTAATATTCCACCCTTAAGTCTTTCTGACGACTCAGCAATGGGGATTACAGCTGCACCCTTAACTATGTTTTTACCTTGACACCAGTGTTACTATTAATGTCCTAGGTTTGGTCTTTACCCAGAGGCCCTTTCTTATCTTGAGAAAACTTAATTCCCTGGGGAACTGTCCCCAAACTTAAGAGTACCTCTTTTTAGTTCAATCCTCTCTATCCTTTACTTTTAGCCTATGTAGCTAAAAGAAACAGGAGGGACTTTCAACATTCTACATGGAATCTCCTTGGCCAAAGCCATTAGCTCATTTCTACCTGCCACATTTCTGGAGGCAACATTACTGCCAAACTTTCTGAGACTACATAGCAAGAGTCCTTACTTCTCCAGCTTCCAATAAGAATTTCCTAACTGTCCCTCAGATTTCATTAACAGTGTCCTCAGGGCCCTTCCAGTATTTGCTTGCTGTCTGGTCTCAAAGCCAGTGCCACAAGTTTTAGGTCTTTATTACAGCAGAAACCCAGTTCCAGCTAACTTCTGTTGCATGTATCTATTACCGTGCAACAAATCAACCTAAACTTAGAGGCTTAAGACAAAAACTTATTATTACCTCTCATAGCCCTGTGGCTTGTCAGGGCCCAGCTATGTGGTTCTTACTTAGGGTCACTCATATGGCTGCAGTCAGATGGCATCTGGTGTTGGAGTCATTGTGTGGACTGAACCCCTAAACTAGCTCACTTATAAATGATGCTGACTGTGAGGTGGGAGCTCAGCTAGAACTGTTACCCAGAGCACCTGCACAGAACCTCTCCGCATAACCTGGGCCTCTCACAGCATGATAGCTGAGCTCTAAGAGGCAACATCCAAGGAGCAAGCCTTTCAAGACATCCATGTGGAGGCTGGGAAGCTACTTGTGATTTAGCCTCTGAGACACCAGAACATCCTTTCCACCTCATTCTATTGGTGAGGCAGTTCATCACTGCCAGCTCAGATTCAAGGGAGGAAAATTAGATTCTACCTCTTGATGTGAGAAGCAGCATGCAATGTGGTACAGGAGGATTTGGTGGTGGCTGTCTCTAGACTCTACCATAATAAAAACAAGGTATTTATATAGTCTCAAAATCTCCTTCCAGTGGAAAACCTGTCAGACACTACCTTAACGAAATGATCAATGTTAATATCACTATGAAGTATTCAACATTACTCCGTGTTTCAATCCCAAAAGCATAAAATGTGTCTAATCTTGAGGAAATGTCAAACAAACCTCAACAGAGAAAATGTACTCTTCAAAGTGTCAAATCATAAAACACAAAAACGGCTAAGTGCTTGCTTCAGATTATGGACTAAGTGGGGACGACAACTAGCAGAGCACATTCCTGGGTAGATCCTGGGCAGGGGACTTCTTTTTCTTTTTCCTTATTGCTATAAAGTAACTTATTAGGAAAATAGGCAAAATTTGAATAAGGTCTTTACTCAAGATGGATGCATTAAATCAATACTAATTTCCTGCTTTTGATTACCATATTGAGGCTATTTAAGATGTAGGAAATACACAGTGAAATATTTAGGAGTTAAGGGTCTTTGTGTGTACAACTTACTCTCAAGTCGTTCAGAAAATAATAATAACAATAATAGAATGATAAAGAAAATGTGGTAAAATATAAATATTCAGGGAGTTTTTTGCACTATTCTTGTAAACTTTATGTGTTTATTGCAAAAAACAAAGCTATACATAAAACAAACAAACAAAAACACAAGCAGATCAAACATACCAGAGAATTCAGAAATGGAATCAAAGAATGAAAACAACTGATACATAGGAAAAGATGTGATCAAACAAAATTTCATGAAACAGCAAGCACACAGTCATACAAACTCCAAACCAAACAACTTTCTGAGGAAAATTTTTGCAGCACAAAAGACAGAGAGCTCATATTCTGAATTTACAAAAGAAATCACAATCAAGCAGCAAAAGAAGAGCAGCCCTAAAGAAAATTGAGCACAATGCATAAGCAGGTGCTTCACAAGACAGTAAATACAAGTAGCCAAAATAGGTAAAGCCATGCTTTAGGATTTCTGGTTAAATTACACGAGCTGAACACATATGACTTTCTCCATCCTTTCCCAAACCCCTACTAAAATTACAGTGGAGGATTTTTTATGACATTTGTAAAGATAAAGAGAGCATGAAATGAGACAACAAAAGACCAAAGAGATCACAAAATTTTAGAATCAAAATGCAGTCAAGAAAGCGGTAACTGAGTTAGAACAGCGACGTCCAAAAATTCAGTGCCTATGGGAAGCAGCAGGTGTAAGTGGGGCAGCTAGGAGGAATCAAGCCTATTTGCTTTGCTCTGGAAAGACCCAGGAGTCGAGGCGCCAGCTGCTACTAAAAGTGCAAACGCAGGGCACACATGAAATGCAGATCATTCTGTTTGCCAAGTACTCCTGCTCTGGAAAGACCCAGGAGTCGAGGCGCCAGCTGCTACTAAAAGTGCAAACGCAGGGCACACATGAAATGCAAATCATTCTGTTTGCCAAGCACTCCAAGCACTCCTGAAAAGTGTGAAATAAGGAGGCCAAAAGGCCTGTCCTCATGAAGCTAATCTTCTAATCCTTCTAATAGGGAGCTTACATTCTAATTTATATACATATAATTATAATATATAATTATTTATATAATTTAATATAATTATAATATATATTAAATATAATAATATATTATATATATATATATATATATAAAGTCACAAGGGCTGTGGAAAAAAGTCAGAACACAGGTAGGTAGTCATGGTCTGGGGAGTGTGTCTTAACGTATGGGGCTCTGGAAAGCCCTTGCTGAAAAGGTGCCATTTGTGCAAAAACTGAAGGAGCTGAGGGGCCAGTCATGCGAAGACCTGGTGGAAGATGGCACAGCAAATGTGAGTGTCCTGAATTGGGACTGTGCCTGGCTTGTGGGAGCTAGTTTGGGGAGGGGGCTTAAGGACAGGCATTAGGAGGTAACCAGGAAATAACTAGGACACCATTGCAAGGTTCTTGGAATAAGACAAGGAGACTTTCAAGTGTTTGAAGCTGATATCTGGAGAATTAACTGAAAGTCATCTTAAAAGAGCAGTTTGACTTCCAGAAACTGTTCCTCTTCCAACACAGCTAGGAAAGAACCTCTCTCCAGCTACAGGGGCAGACTAGAGGTTTACATGCTTGAAAAGTTTGACCTACAGAGCATTTAGTCTCAGAGACACAACAGAGAGAGCAAAGCCCCTGCTTGAGAACAGGGGAGTCCTGGAAGCCCGCTTACCAGAACGTTCTGCTTACTGCGTCCTCTGCTCCGAACCCTGCTCCCCTAGAAGGGCAGACTCCCAGCAGCACATGGAGGATTTCTGTTTGGGAAAACTGGCCCGCCTACGCATAGCACAGGGAGATCAGCTCGGTGTTCTGTGACCACCTAGAGGGGTGGGATAGGGAGGGGGGGATGGGAGGAGACGCAGGAGGGAAGAGATATGGGGGCATGCGTGTGTGTGTAGCTGATTTGCTTTGTTATGAAGCAGAAGCTAACACACCATTGTGGAGCAGTTATACTGCAGTAAAGATGTAAAACAAAAAACTGGCCCGCCTAAAAAAAAGGGGCTCTCTAGGCTGACATTAGGCAATCTCACGGTGATATGGTAGGTCCCTTCCCAATCCTCCCACAGTAAAACCCAGCGGCTGACAGACCCCAGCAAACTCCTAGAGCATTCAGTCAATACTCACAAATGTGATCAGCCTGTTACAAGACATTTGTGAAAAGTCTCCAACGCAAAGGAGAGACTAAAATAAGTAAACCAGAGGAGCTCAAAGGAAGCAGAGACAACATAATACTATGAAAAACAAAAACCTTTTAAAACAAAACTTATTAATATTTGCAGAGAGGAAAAAAAAATGATTGCAACTAAGAAAAAAGAAAAAGCTGCTACCAAAAAAGAGTATCCAGAGGTAGGGTGACCACCACCCTGGTTTGTCCTGGACTGCCTCCGTTTTAGCACAGAATGTCCCCCATCCCAGGAAACTCACAGTCCCAGGTAAACCAGGATAGTTGATGACCCCACTAGAAAAGGAGAAAGCTCTATAAAATTAAAAATATGACGGCAGCAATACGGGGTGAGACTAGAAAACTCCAAAATCCCACAGGCTCACTGAATCATGCCATGTGCCCTGCTTCCTCTCCTCCTTCCCTAGTCTTTCCTGCTGTGGCATCAAAAAACCAGCTAAGAGATGGTGCAGAAATTTATTCAATAGAAGGTAAGGTCCTGACCTCAGGTGGTGAAAGTAGGAAAAGAAAGGAAGGAACCAGTTAAGAGGTAGAATCCAAGGGGTTTTAATCCAAGGGCTTTGGAATTTCAGAGGGAGGAAAACACCTCAGACACCGTCTGGTTCAACATCCTCTTCTTATAACCTGGTGCCTGATTCATAGTAATAGTTGAGTACAATATCTGCTGAATAAATTAATGAATAAATGAGGAATGAGACCCAGAGATGTGCTGACACCACTAATTATTGGCTTACCTGGCATAGGAACGTAAACCTCCTCACCCCTAAGCCAGCACCCTCTCCGTTTTGCCACACTTGGTCTCATAAAGCACAACGAATGAGTAAAACATTAATATGAACCTTATTTTAGTGCTGCGGCTTGATTCACCTCAATTTATTTATTATATGGCACATAAGAATTAATAAATTTTAAAAAAGATACGACTGCAGAAATAAAAAGCCAGAGGAATAGAAAATAAAGTTGAGGACATGAAGCAGGAATAGAACAAAGAGACAAAGATAAAAAGAAATAGAAGAGAAAAATATTTTTTAAAATGTAGACTCTGTCTGATAGGATTATTAATCTGAATGATAGGAATTCTTGAAAGAAAATAAAGGGGAGGAAATTATTAAAGAACTAATCAAGAACATTTGCTAGGGGGCTTCCCTGGTGGCTCAGTGGTTGAGAGTCTGCCTGCCAATGCAGGGGACACGGGTTCGGGCCCTGGTCCGGGAGGATCCCACGTGCCACGGAGAAACTAAGCCCGTGTGCCACAACTACTGAGCCTGCGCTCTAGAGCCCACAAGCCACAACTACTGAGCCCGTGTGCCACAACTACTGAAGCCCACGCATCTAGAGCCCGTGCCCCACAATGGGAGAGGCTACTGCAGTGAGAAGCCCGTGCACCGCTACAAAGAGTAGCCCCCTCTCACCACAACTAGAGAAAGCCCATGCACAGCAACGAAGACCCAATGCAGCCAAAAATAAATTAAAATAAATTAAAAAAAAAAAAGAACATTTGCTAGGAAGAAGGACTGAAAGGGCTCACTGAGGGCCCAAAACAATGTTTGGAAGAAAAGAATAGCACCCAGGGACATGGTCAAGAGTGTTCAGAAGAAATGGTCCCTAAAGCCGGGAAAGGGAGTGGGATGGGCAGAGAGAACAGATCAGATTCAAAGGGCTTAAGTGGAATCAGGAATAATAATGGCACATTGGACTGCTCGACAGCAAGGCTAGAAGCTTTAAGTCAAGGAGATCATGCCTCTAAGTTTCCAAGAGAAAATGATGTCAACGTGGACTTCTACAGCCAGCGCGCCAGGATAAATGTGCAAGGATGTTTTCTGCACTATTGTTTGGATAAGCAAAACTTCAGAAGCAGCCTAAATATCTATTATGAGCAATGAAATCAATTATAACAAATAAACATATCATTAAATAAGTATAATAATTATACAAGTAAAATATCATAATATTTTATAATATTCTGATCATTTAAAACAATTTTCTCAACACATTTTACTGAAGAATGAAATTAATTATATGTACTGGCATGGAAAGAACTCCATTATATATTATTAGGTTTAAAGAAGTAAGTTTCAAAATAACAATGTGTGTATGAGAGTGTTTATTAAAGAATATATAGATAATTGAGAAATTAATATATAGATATAGATAGATAGACAGGTATGGATAAAATAACTGGGAAGAGAGAAAAGTCTCCATGTTATCATTGACTGCCTTTGGAGAATAGTACTTAGACATTTAGCCTATACTTTTTGCTTTGTACAGTTTCATAGTAGTTGGGTTTTTTCCTTACAGTGTGCAAATTATTTTTAAAATACTATGTATATTTTTCATTTCTTTGTGATGACAGCACCATCTAGTGGTCTATGTTAACTTTTAAAATATTTTAAGTTTAAGTTATGTGATATTGAATAATATATTAATATTAAAATAAAAACAAATAACTACAGCAAGGGAAAAGCTTACTTTTAATAAGGCATTTTAAAATAACAAACCCTCTATTATGCTAAGTGTAGTAAGTCAGACAGAGAAAGATAAATACCCTATGATTTCACTTATATGTGGAATCTGGAAAACAAACAAACAATGAAACAGAAACAGACTCATAGATACAGAGAATAAACTGGTGGTTGCCAGAGGGGGTGGGTGGGGACAGATGAAACAGGTGAATGGTAATTAAGAGGTAAAAACCTCCAGTTATATAATAAATAAGTCACAGGGATGTAATGTATACATAAGGAATATAGTCAATAATATCGTAACAAATTTGTACGGTGACAGATGGATGATAACTGGACTTTTTGTGGTGATTATGTTATAAAGTATAAAAGTAATGAATCACGATGTTGTACACTTGGAACTAATATAATACTATATGTTAATTATAACTCTGTTCTTAAAAAATGATAAGGAGTGGTCAGCCTTGAGTTGATAATTGGTTTGAGTTGATAACTGACCTTGAGTTGATAATTGTTGAAGTTGCATAGTGGGTAAATTGGAATCTGTTTGTGTACATGTTTTAATTTCTCAATTATCAAGAATTTAAAATAATTAAAAAAATAAAAATAAAAGAACAAACCCTCACAACTTTATCTAAAAAAATTATATCTTAGAATAATCTCCAAGATATATGAAATGGAAAAAATCAAAGTACAGAAAAATATATGTAGTAGTCTATCATTTGTACTAAAAGTAAAGCAGAGTATTTTTGCATATTTGATTGTATATGCATAAAATATCTCTGAAATCACCCCCCCACAGTGAAGTTGGTTGTCTTCAGTGAACATAAGTAAATGGCTAAAAAATAGGGATGAGAGGAAGACCTTTGTGTATGTTCCCTTTTGAACCTTTAGAATTTTAAACCTTAATATAAAATGGTAATTAAAAACAAAGTCCATCCCTAAGGAAAATTTGCTCTTGCTCTGTGTAACTTTCAGAGTAATGATGTTATAAACACATCCCTAATATTTATATATCTTATCTGCATCACATGTTAAAGTAGGATTTTCCTTGAAATAAAACTCAGAGGTTCACAGAACCAAATAATCTCTTTAGGGTCCAAGTCCAGAAGACAACTTAAACACTCTGAGAAAAACCAAACTACCGGAAGTTCTCTACTCTGAAAAAAAAAGTCATAGTTTGCTCCCCATCCTATATCCTCACCATGGTTTAAGAGGTCCAAGGTCCCTAATCAGCAGCCAGAAGTATCTTATCTCCAGAGAGGGTTCACTGTTAAAGGGAACAATTGTCAAACCCCCGAAGAGAAAACTCTGGTCATTGAGACCACAGGGTATCATCAAGGACAGTGGTCTTGGACCAAACTTATTTCCCTGAGTTAATTTAGAGTAATCAACAGAAGAGCATAGGGACTTCCTTGGCAGTCCAGTGGTTAAGACTCTGTGCTTCCACCGTAGGGGGTATGATTTCAGTCCCTGGTCAGGAAACTAAGATTCCCGCATGCTGCGCAGTGTGGCCAAAAAAAATTTTTTTAATAAAAATAAATAAATAAATAAAACAAATAATGATTACTAAAAAAAAAAAAAGAATATAATGGCTGTCAGCAAGTCCTTGACAGAGTCCTCATAATGATCTGATTAAATAGAGAAGCTTAAGTGGATGGCAATGTTGGTATGAGGATTAATAGTTAGTTGAACAACATAACCAAAGAATATTGATTAATAGATTTCAATCATTTTGCAGATTTCAAGTGCTATCTTCAGCCCGTGCTTTTCAAGAGTGTTACCAGCAACTAGACAGAGAAAACAATATGATTATCCATTTTGTGAAAGACACAAAGCTGTAGTATATATTTTACGACAGAAATAGATGGCCCTGACGATGTGTGAGAACTAATAAAATGGAAATTAAGAGAAAGAAATGTAAAGACTTACACCTATGCTCAAAGAAATTGTCTTCACTAGTGCAGGGTACGGAAGGTCTGGTTTATCTGCAGCAGGTGTAAAAGAGACTTGGGAATGTTAGCTCATAGTAAGGATGATGTTTCTGTTTATGGAAAGATCATTACCTAGAATGCAGAGGTAACATTCCTGTTCTACTGTGTACAGAGCTGAAGCCCTGTACATGCAAAACCCCTGGACACCACACTTCCTAGATGGACCCTTGACAAGCTAGAAATGATTTAAATGAACACAAGCAGGCTTCTGAGGGGATTTGAATTCATGACGGAGAGCAAATACAGGGAAAAGAACTAGCAAACTGAAGTCTCAGATGGAATGGTAGCTGTCCTCAGATATCCCAATTGCTCCAGGTGGAAGAGGAAGTAGAAATGTTCAATGTGCCTGAAAGGATAAAACTAAATTCTGTTGGAAGAAATTTCAGGGAAACCAAATTTGCTGTAATATAATTTCATCTTTTCTAACAGTCAGAACTCTACAAACACGGGACGGAATACCTCCAGAAGTAGCGTGTCTCTCGATGCTGGAAAGCTCGAGCAAAAGAAGGAAATTTCTATGTGCAAATATTATGAAGGGCACATCCTGCACTGGCTAGAACTTCCAGTATAACGTCCAAAGTGGCTGGATTGCCTTAGGGGGAAAGCATTCAGTATTTCACCTTCAAGTATAATGATTGCTCTAGGTTTTTATAATGCCTTTTATCAGATTGAGGAAGATTCCTTCCACTCCTAACTTGCCCGGTATTCCGGTCATGGAAGTATTGCTGAGGAGTGAAGAGGCTGACTTAGAACCCGATGGAATGTGCTCTGTGAGAGGGCCTCAAGTTTCCCCTGCTTTTTTAACATTAATGTAGTATTTCTGGCATTTTGGGAGAGATCACAAACTTTTATACACTGGACATAAGAATTTAGCAGCCCCTTATAATAACTCCCTTCATGCAAAGGCCTCAGTGTGGGAACATTTAAAATTGCTAAAGTCTTTCCATAAGTGTTGCTTTCACTCCTTAATTAATTTATTCATTAATGCTTTTAAGGTAAAAAAAAATAACGAATAAGAGAACGTAAAGGAATGAGACCTCCTGGTGAAGTAAACAGCAAAAGGGTTGCTTTAAATGCAACAATAAAAAACAAGACAAGCTGACAACTAGCTGTAAAGTCCCAAGTGGTTGTCGAGTTAATTGTTTACCAAACTCATATTTGTTCAGCCTACATTATACTTAAAGAAGGCTGTAGAAATTGTGCTCCGGCACTCACTCCTATAAACCACCTGCTGAACCTCCAGGGCGTGTCAGCTGAGGGCTGTCTCTGCTTCCTGAGAGCTGTATATACAATGGTATTTGCAGAAGGGTGCGATAGAAAAAGTAAATAACTGAATTGCATTCATACTGTTCCTGTTTCCTTCTTGATTCTTCAGAAGGGTTTTTTTTTTTTCCCTTTAGGGGTGCAGATTCTCCTTGGACAAATCCTAATTAAAACTCCAACTAGGAGATCACTAAACTTCGGTTAATGAAGGGGCCCAAGGACACGCCTGTGTTTTCATGGACGAGTCGAGTTCAGTGACATGTTTATTAACAGACGTGGCGCGGCTGGTCCTGACCCCAAGACACTGAAGCCTCTGTCTGAACCAGACTCATGGGTTTCTTCCTAGCCTTTCTCAGGGACAGGAATACTTCTGGTAAGTTTTTATAAACTCCACATACTTTTTAATCTCAAAATAAAACTCTTTTTTTTAGTCTATAATAACCAGTAATATATTTCATCACCATATCTTTGAAATTCCACGTATTGTTCGTGCCCGGAGATTTTTTTTAAAGTAAAAGAAATATGGCTTAAAAGGTGGAGGAGAAATCTCCACTTTGTAGAACAGCCCCTCTGAATTTTGGTCTTCTCCTTTGCTATGATTGGTTTCTTTGTTCTAGTTTTTCTTTTTTTCCAAATTAGAAGATATGTATTTTCATTTAATTCCAAGGTGGAATTAAGCAAGTTAAATGGAATCACAAGACCTCACTCTGTTCCCATACTTTCCTTGTGTTGAAATATAGTGCTATATTTTGGTAACAGCAAGAAATAATTTCAAATATTTCAAATATTTCAATAATTCAATTTCAATAATTTGAAATTCAATAATTTCAAATATTTCTGAGGAACAGAGTTAAATAATGATTTATTTATTTTTAATTTAGAATAAAGAAGATAAATAATATTTCTTTCTGTGACCAACATAATTCTGTTCTAGATATTCAACGAGCAACCTGAGGTAAAATGTTATGGGATATGCCTCAAAATTCAGGTTGGATCAAACTGATGTCATGGCCTGTTGGGCCGTGTAATAAGGTACAGAAAAGCCACCCAGGGTCACAGAACAACTGTCTGTTGAGACAGAGCAGCAACTACATTAGCAACAATTAAAGACAAAATTTCCCTGAGATGCAATATTTATAATCAGCCTATACAAACACAGGCAAAATGCTGTTTTTCATATCTACAGGCCCAACCTAGAGCCATTTTACCTAAGATTTAGCAGCGAAGACTCTTTATTATGAAAATTTTCAAACATACAGGAAAAATGAAATAATTATACCATGAACACCCAAATACCTACCATGCAGATTCTATAATTAACATTTTCCTGAGACTACCCTGGAGGTCCAGTGATTAAGACTCAGCGCTTCCAATGCAGGGGGCATGGGTTCGATCCCTGGTCGGGGAAGTAAGATACCACAGCCGGGCGGTGTGGGAAAATAGAAAAAAAAATTTTAAATAATAAAAATAAAATAAAAACATTTTCCTATATCGGCTTCTTCACATACTATCCAATATCCATTTATCCATCCATCAATTTGTCTTATTTACTTTTATGATGCATTTTAAAGTTGCAGATCTCAATTTTAAATGTACCCCTAAATACTTCGGGATACATATCACTAACTAGAGTTCAATACTTGTTTATTCCTTGAGGTAAAATTCACGTGCAGGGAAATGCGCATATCTTTAGTATACCATTTGATATATACATCTGTGTAATCCAAGCCCCTGTCAAGATATAGAGCATCACCATCACTCCAGATCTAGCAAGGCTCTTCATACCCCTGCTCAGTCAGTCCCTTTCCCCACCCTAGAGGCAAACACTATTCTCCTTCATACAGTATACATGCATGATTCTTTTTACATTCATTCATGTTTTTGAGTGTATCAGTAAGTCATTCCTTTTTTTTACTATGAGTAGTATTACAATAGTATTCCATTGTACGAATGTCCCATGGTTTGTTTATCTCTTCTTTTGTTGATGGACACCCGAGTTTTATCCAGTTTGGGGCTATTATGAGGAAACCTGCTATGGACATTTACATGTATCTTTCACTGGACTTATGTTTTCAGCCTCTTGTGTAAACACCTAGGAGTAGAATTGCTGGGTCATAATGTACTAATAGTTTTAGTTTTATAAGACACCATCAGAGCCTTTCCAAAATGATTACATCATTTCATCTCCCTCACTTCAGTTATTCGACATCCTTGTTAATTTTGGAATGATTAGCCCTTTTAATTTTCGTTGTTCTGGTGTTTGGGTAATGCTGTCTTACTGTGGTTTTATTTGCATTTACCTAATGACTAATGTTGCTAAGCATTTCCCCAGGGGTTTATTGGTCATTCATATATCTTCCTTTGTTGAATGCCTATTTAAGTACTTGGCTCATTTTTTTACAAATTCGGTGGCTTTTCTTTTTATTATTGAGTTGGAGGAGTTCTTGTAAGTATGTAGTGCAGCTGCAAGTCCTGTGTCAGATATATAATATGCAGTTCTTTTTCTATTCTGAATCTTAACCCCTTATCAAATACATGATTTGTAAATATTTTCTACAGAAGTAGAAATGTAATGTTGTACACATGAAACATATAATGTTATAAACTGATGTTACCTCAATAAAAATAAATCTAAAAAAATTAAATGATAAGGCTTCTAGCGCAAAAAAGATAGAAGAGTATCTTTGCAACTTGGGAATTAAAAAAAAGGCTTTTAGATAGCACACAGAAATTAATAACCATACAAAAATATAAGTAATTAGACTTCATCAAATTTAAAACTAGTGCTCGTCAAACTACATATTTAAGAAAATGAATGGGCAAGCCACAGACTGGGAGAACATAACTGCAAACAATAGAGGGGCCTGCTTTCATGGGGAGAGACGAACAAAATATGCAAGGGAGAAGAACTGTGATCAACAGAAAACAGGACAATGAAGAGTGCTCAGAGCCTGGTTTAGCCTGAAGGTCAGGAAAGGCCTCTGTGCAGAGGTGGTATTGGGACAGGAACTAGACACAGGGAAAATGTAGGGAAGATGGCCAGGCCCGGGCAGGAGGAGCTGTGCAGGGCTCAGCACGCGTGAGCTCGCTGAGACCAGGGATACAGACAAGATCAGCTCGAGGGAGCACAGGACGTGTCACAGGTGTGACCATCAGAGGGGATGCGGGGCAGGTGATGCAGGGCCTCGCAGGGAAGGCCTGGGGATTAGGATTGTATTCCAGGGGAAGCCACTTGCGAGTTAAGCAGATGGGTGGCGTGATCAGATTTACACTTAGAAAGATGATTCTAGATGATTCCTGAAGGACAGCAGGAGTGCAGGATGGTGGGGCGACATTAATTTAATGACCCATTTCCCTCCCCAAATTGAGAAGATAATGTCTGAAGTTAGTTGGTTTCTGGGGATCATCTAAGTAATCATGACAAATCAAGATGCCATGCTGTAGTTATTCGTAAGCGACTGCAACTTAAATAAGCTTAGATGCACTATGATATGATCTAAATACATATGACAAAAGGAGTAAGATTTATTTTTATTACGTAAAAATGGATATGATTTATCTACAGTCTGCTACTAAATTATAATTGCAGTTAATCCTATGACAGGGGACACGTGATTCATTTACACACGGAGTAACCTGAGATGGACAAAAGCATCCAGAGATCAGGCTGTAGGTACCTGACCCAGGAAGAAATGCAGGTTGCACAACCGTCTATGTTTCAGATGCTCCGACAAAGAATACTCAAGAGTGGGGAGAGAGCAAAGAGCTTCATCTTCTGAAGGCATCAGCTTTGCCTTCAGACAGTAAACGTTTGACTTTGAGACCCAGAAGATGGCCATGAAGCCACCTTTCCTGGAATTGAGGGCATGGTGGTGGAGGGATGCTGATTACGGGCTCTCTGCCCCAGCAGTCGAGAAGGACATAATTAGGTTCCATGTTCAAGAGCCATAGATATTACCGAGCCTGCATGCCCACAGCACAGAAAGCCAAACACTGGCAGCGGGAATTTACAGCAAGGTAAAGGTTTATTGCAGGACACCAAGCAAGGGTGTGGGAGACAAGCCTCAGATCCTCTCCCACTTGGTCTTGGAGTTGAGAGTGGTTTTTTTCCTTTTTTTGGTTTATTTGTTTTTGCAGTACATGGGCCTCTCACTGCTGTGGCCCCTCCCATTGCGGAGCACAGGCTCCAGATGTGTACGCTCAGTGGCCATGGCTCACGGGCCCAGCCGCTCCGCGGCATGTGGGATCTTCCCGGACCGGGGCATGATCCCGCTTTCCCTGCATCGGCAGCGGACTCTCAACCACTGCGCCACCAGGGAAGCCCCGAGAGTGTTTTAAAGGGGAAGAATGAAGAAGCTAGGATTATCATCATCTTGTGACATTTCTGAATCTAGCTCAGGAGTCAGAATGTCTCTGGTTTAGACTCTCTGGCCAAGTGGTCCACGGCTCAGGGTCTGTGAGCTCATCTTGCCCTGGAGAAACAGCCTGAGGTTGTAAGTTAACGATGATACCTACAACAGCAGTTCTATTGCATTAACTATGTTATTGATGACATCAACTTCAGTCACCTGACTCTGGTGGATTAGCGGTCAGTTAGCACATGATTGAGGTCAGGGGCACAAGAAAGGGAATAAAGTTTTGGACAGCGAGATTGAGCATAAACTTGGTAAGGGACCTCGGTTTTAGGGGGACTTGGTTTCGCAGATATCTCACAATACGTATTACCTACCACATCCTTTCACTCAGCTTTCAAATTGTACTTAAAATCCAACAAGAACCTTGTGTTCGTTATGTCTAGGATAACAGCATCCAGTATGCAGAGCTAGAGATAACTCACAGTGTATGATCTACATGTGTAGAAAATGCTAATGGATGCCTCCTTCTAGAAAGAGCTACCTTAAAGTCAGTGGATATTCTGGGTGTGGGACAGCTGAAGGCTATGGGAGACTGTCTGCCTAGGTGCGTCTTGGTTACCATGTACTGTAACGAAACGTTAGCGACCTTGGGTATTTCCTCCTCATTTCTTGTTCCGACCTACAGCACTTGGTCGCCGCTAGATGGCATCATTTCTTTTTCTTCTCTGTTATTTTGCTTCTATTGTTTCAGGAACAGTCCTCCCTAAGATACTGGCAATAAAAATTATTTTTTGTTCTCTGAGCTGCTGGAACAGACCGAAATAGTCCTCATATCCTCTGAAGAAGCACGAGTGTGAGCAATCTAATTTCCAAATGCTGAAGGATTGTGGAACACATGAGACTTTATTCTACTAACCTTGAGGAAGTTTGAGAAATTAATATTCTCTACTGCTGAATTCACATGATTCCGTGGATCTTTTTTTCCAGTCATTTCATCTCCCCTTTTCCTCCTTGTACTGCATCTTAACTAGTGTCAGGGCACCCTGTGCACCCCATATAGCCAACAAACATCCAAAACCCTCCCATCCTTCCTTCCAAGCGGCTTTAGCTTCACCCCTTCCTCTCTATTTCAATTGCCGAACCTAATGCAGAGCTAAGGCACTCCAAGTTTTTCCAAATATGATTCGTTTCCTTCAATCTATCCTTCACATGGAGATGCAGTTACTGTTCTCAAGATGCTGCTTCATCATGTTGTCATGCTAGTAAAGACCTATAGTTACTTTCTAATAGCATTTAAATAAAAACTAAGGCCTCACCTTAAATTCTATCAATTCTCCTTTGCCTATTCAATCTGATCTTTTCCACTATCTAGCATAAGGTAAGAAAAGGAAACTCAGATGGCAAACAAACATAGGGAAGTAGATATAAAGATAGTGGAGTTCTGTAGCACCTTAACAAGACCCTTCTACCCTACTTCTATTCATCCTTCACCTCCCAAATGGAGCTGTACCTCCTCTTCCAAGTCTTTTCTGACTACTTCAGCCCCAAGGGTTCTCATTCTTAGACAGATTTCCCTAGCATTTGGTGTCTGTCGTCTATCTTACTTTCCATAAGGAACACAGGTTAGTAAATATTGACCGCACCTCTCTTTTGTCCCGTTTCCCTCTGTGAGAAGGTAGAGTTCTTGAGGACAGAGGCTCTTGCTTTTTTGCCCTCTCGTGGCACCTGCTATGATTTCTGCCCAGTGGTTAGCATCTAGAGTTGGAGAGATATAATTAAAAGATTGATAGAGAGCACATGTGAAAAAATAATAATGTCATCTGCAGCAACATGGATGGACCTAGAGATTGTCATACTGAGTGAAGTAAGTCAGACAGAGAAAAACAAATATCGTATGATATCGCTTATATGTGAAATCTAAAAAAAATGGTGCAAATGAACTTATTTACAAAAATAGAAACAGTCACGGATGTAGAAAACAAACTTACGGTTACCAAGGGGGAAGGGGAAGAAGGGATAAATTGGGAGATTGGGATTGACGTCTACACACAACTGTCTATACAATAGATAACTAGTAAGGACCTACTGTACAGCACAGGGAACTCTACTCAGTACTCTATAATGACCTATATGGGAAAAGAATCTAAAAAAGAGGGGATATATGTATGTATATAACTGATCTTACCATATGGTCCATCAAACATTCTCCTAGACTGAAAAATCATGTCCACACAAACACCTGCACTTGAATGTTTATAGCAATTTTATTCATAATCTCCAAAAACTGATAACACCCAAGATGTCTTTCAATAGGTGAATGGATAAACCAACTGTGATACATCCATCTAATGGAATATTATTCAGTGGTAAGAAGCAATGAGCTATCAAGCCATAAAAAGACATACAGTAAATACTAATTGCTAAGTGAAAGAAGACAGTCTGAAAAGCTACAGACTATATGATTCTAACTTTATGACAATTAGAAAAGGCAAAACTAGGGACAGTAAATAGATAAGTGGTTGCCAGGACTTGAGAAGTTTGGAGGACAGGGATGAGTAAAGGAAGCACAAGAGAAACTATTCTGTATGATACAGTAGCGGTGATTGATGTGCGTTTGTCAAAACTGTACAATGCAAAGAATTAAACAATGTAAATTATGGATTTTAGTTAATAATGTGTCAGTATTTGTTCATTATTGTAACAAATGTATTATATTATTGCAAGATGTTAATAATAGCAGAAATCGCAGAGACGGGGAGAGTACACCGACCTCTCTGTGCTGTTTAATATTTTTGTAAACTGAAAACTGTGCTAGAAAACTAAGGCTGTTTCTTATTTTTAAATATATAAATGATGTAAGAAGAAAAATGTATATGTGACTCTGGAAGCAGCCAATAACATGTTGACTTACTCTAAAAATCACAAAACATTCTTTTACTTATTGCAAAGATTTGTGCATTTGAATAAATCACTAAATTCGACTTACTTATGCCAAGGTGACTTACTAACAGCCAGTTCCCATAATACTGCCCAGATTCTTAATGTCAACATGATGTGACAGATTCTGTCTCTACTAACAGATATACCTTGGGTTTTGGAAACACAATACTAATGAAAAAATCAATACAGGGCTTCCCTGGTGGCACAGTGGTTAAGAATCCACCTGCCAATGCTGGGGACGTGGGTTTGAGCCGCGGTCTGGGAAGATCCCACATCCCGTGGAGCAATTAAGCCCGTGTGCCACAACTCCTGAGCTTGTGCTTTAGAGACCGCGAGCCACAACTACTGAGCCCGTGCGCCACAACTACTGAAGCCCGTGTGCCTAGAGCCCGTGCTCCACAAGAGAAGCCACCGCAATGAGAAGTCCATGCACCAAAGCAAAGAGTAGCCCCCACTCGCTGCAACTAGAGAAAGCCTGCGTGCAGCAATGAAAACCCAGTGCAGCGAAAATTAGTCAATCAATCAATTAATTTTTAAAAAATCAATACATTCTTAGAGAAATAAACAGAATCCATCAACTGTTATAGATCTGGACAAACCACAGAATAACATGATCACTTTTTCCTACACTGATTTCCCTGAACCATCTGGAACACCCAGTTCTGTTGTCCTTAATCAGTGTTGGACAAATTCTCCCCATGTCTTCTCCATCTGAGTGTGTAACTGTGAGCTTGGTTTCAGTGTGGCAGGGGACAGATGACAAAGAGCAATGGTGAGGCAGATGTGTTGGCATCATAAAGTTTTTAACAAGGCACTGGCAGTCATAAGTAATAATTAACCTCCATTCCCTACCCCAGACATGGCAAGACACCAGAGAGAACTAGGAATGAGACGAGAGATGGACAAGAGCTTTTCAGTTAAGGTGGACTTAACTTCGTTAAAAATAAATTTTTGAGGGAATTCTCTGGCAATCCAGTGGTTAGGACTTGGCGCTTTCACTGCCAGGATCCGGGTCCAATCCTTGGTCGGGGAACGGAAATCCCACAAGCTACCCAATATGGCACAGCCCAAAAAATTAATAATTAAAATTTTGAAAATATGAATAACAAAAAGGATCATAAACAAAGACAAGAGATAGATTGAAAGGAATTTTTATTTTTTATTTATTTTTTTTTTTGCGGAACGTTGGCCTCTCACTGTTGTGGCCTCTCCCTTTGCGGGCACAGGCTCCACGCGCAGGCTGAGTGGCCATGGCTCACGGGCCCAGCCGCTCCGTGGCATGTGGGATCCTCCCAGACCGGGGCACGAACCCGTGTCCGATGCATCGGCAGGTGGACTCTCAACCACTGCGCCACCAGGGAAGCCCTGAAAGGAATTTTTTATCCAAAGTTTATAATGAGTGTCTACAAATCATTGAGAAAATTGCAAATGCCCAGTTTAAAACTGGGCAAAATATAAAGACAAGTTATTCACAGAGCAAACTGTATAAATAAAAAATCAACACATAAAAAAATGTTCAACTTCACTAGAAACCAGGGAAAAGCCAATTTAAACATGAGATAGTATTTTTAACTTCAAATTGGGGGGAAAAACCTAAAGAGGGAGTGTTGAGGAAGGATTTGGGAATCAGTTCTTTACATATAGTATTGATATGTTTGTAAATTTCAGGGAAATTTGTGAAGGAACATTTCAAAATTTTATACATCCAGCAGTTCTACTTCTACAAATCTTTCCTAGAGATATCCGTATCTGTGTGCAAATTTATATTTACAAAAAAATATTTTCTGCTGCATTGTTGGCAATGACAAAAAATTAGAAGGAACCCAAATTCCCATCAATATGAGTGGTTAAATGACAGTAGAGCCATACTCTAGAATGCTCAGCTTCCAGTAACCAGAATAAGCTCGACCAATGTGCACTGATGTGACAAATTTCCAAGATACATCTTAACCCCCTTGGTAGTAGTCTTTTTTTTTTTAATTTAATTTATTTATTTTTGGCTGTGTTGGGTCTTCGTTTCTGTGCGTGGCTTTCTCTAGTTGCGGCAAGCGGGGGCCTCTCTTCATCACGGTGCACGGGCCTCTCACTGTCGCAGCCTCTCTTGGTGTGGAGCACAAGGTCCAGACGCGCAGGCTCGGTAGTTGTGGCTCACGGGCCTAGTTGCTCCACGGCATGTGGGATCTTCCCAGACCAGGGCTCGAACCCGTGTCCCCTGCATTGGCAGGTGGATTCTCAACCACTGCGCCACCAGGGAAGCCCCGGTAGTATTCTTCATATCTTAAAATGTGCATACCTATGACACATAAATTCCATGTCTAATTTTCTGTCCTACAAACCTACGAAAAGCTACAGACTTCTGATCAATATCCCCCAAACTATTGTCAACTGTAAGAAGTATGTCCAAAAGAAATCTGTTCAAAACCAGCAGATTTTAAAGAACTTATTATCCCCTCACCCACCTCTGTTCTGCTATAGCAACGCTGGAAGACTGCAACTAGGAAAGAGAGCAAGCCTAACTCCCACCTCAAATCTTGTCTCTCAACTACAGGGTGTGATGAAGTCACTTAAAAAATATATTTAAAGGAGACTGAACCCTTAGGTGAAAGACCCCAATAAGTTATTTCCCTAAAATAGACAGTAAATAAAGAATTTGGAATGAGTTGCAGTGGAAAGATGTGAAATCTCTTTCTTTGGGTCTTCTTAAAATTATAACATTCCCACATATGTCTGCAGTGTTTTAAATATTTTCCATTTATGTAGTAAACATGGAAAGACAGAAGGACAGAGGTTATTTCCAACTAGATGTTATCCTTTCCCCCCAATGGAACTATGCTTTCCTTTCTAGACACATGAGCTCTCCTTTTTCGAGTCTGAGATTGGAAGTTCTCATGGTTGAATTGTTAACACATTTATCTTTATTTGGGTTGAGTTTGATCTAGCTACTCTGAAGACTACGGTTTCTTCACTGAGAATTGCTTCCATTGTAGATTTATCACCTGGTTGGCAAACGCTGGATAACTTCAGGCGCAAGAACATTACTCTGAACCTGGGTGTGGTCAGTGAGATAGAAACCAACATTATTTTTTCCTTCATGATATGAAATATACTCTATCTTTACTCCCAGGATTTTGTCCAAAAAACTCATAAAACATAAATTGACTCTGACCTTCAGACTCCCATGTTCTCCTCCAATCTACACAGCAAAGTCTAAGTTCAATTACACCAAGACTGATGCCAAATTTCAAAAAACGAGAGCACCCTCCATTTCTGCTAGTGCCAGGTGTGTTGTTCCAGGTGCACAGAAGTATCTTAAAAAGTCTTAGTAAATCTCATTCTACAATAAATAATTACTCAACAAGTTCTCTCTGGACCAGGGTATACTAAGCCAGTGTCTGCTTTCTATTGCAGGCGAAGAAGTTTGTGGTCTTTCATGGAGCTTCCGTTTACCAACCTGGAAATGGCATTCATTTTATTGGCTTTTGTTATCTTTTCCCTCTTTACTCTGGCTTCCATCTACACTGACCCGGATGAGAGGAATGAAGGTAAACAGAGAGAGCTCTTCATAAGAGTCCCCGTTTCCTTTCCCCACCCAATCATCTTTCTCTATGGTTTGATTTGGTTTAGTTTCTATTCTGCATATGAGAATGAGTTTGTTTGGCGGTGTGCTCTGTGTGTGTATGTGTGTATGAGAGAAAGGAGACAGAGAGACAGAGAAAGAGAGTTTTATTAAATAGCCTGAAATATCTACTGTGGCATTTTACCATTATTTATTAAGAGAGGTTTCAAAATGGAAACGATTATTCACATGACTTTTTTTTTTTTTTTTTTTTTTTTTTGCGGTATGCGGGCCTCTCACTGTTGTGGCCTCTCCTGTTGCGGAGCACAGGCTCCGGATGCGCAGGCCCAGCGGCCATGGCTCACGGGCCCAGCCGCTCCGCGGCATATGGGATCCTCCCAGACCGGGGCACGAACCCGTATCCCCTGCATCGGCAGGCGGACTCTCAACCACTGCGCCACCAGGGAGGCCCTCACATGACTTTTAATCCCAGAATTTTGCAGGTCTTATGCCCTGAATTATATATATATATATATATATATATATATATATATACACATATATATATATATATGTATATATATAATTTTTCTTTCACCATCCTCCCATCACTGCCCCTCATCCCTCTTCCCCATCAGAAACTTAAAATGTGCAAAAAGCACAATATCTTTCAAAGTCGTTAAAGGTAATTTTCACAGGCTAAATGCAAGTTCACGAGAAACAAATTCCATTATTGTATACATATATGGTGTGTGGAGGTGTGCGTTTTTGTTCAACTATAAATAAGAAGGAAAAGAATTAAAGGTTTTTTCCTAATGAGCTCTTGACAAAGCACAAACTTTCAAAAAAAATGTAGAAGCGTTTAAAAAACTCAACACCACATGTTTGCTTATTGCCAATCATAACAATTATTAGCAATAATATGTAATTTAAATGGCAGTTCTTGGTATTTCACTGTAGTTCAGGTCCTACCAAATTTCACACAAAATTAATGGTGACTGACCATTTTTGAGGGCAAAAATTATATATATATATATATATATATATATATATGACATATGCTAAGGAAATAATATATATTTGTAGAGAATAAGATAAAATCATAAAAAGAAAACTGTGCTTCCTAAAATTGTGATACCTCTCCATCAAAAGAAGTGAAAGAAGTGCTCTCTGTAAAAGACAATAGTATTCTCTGTCTTATAAACATACTACACTTAAAGAAGTAGAAAACAAGAAGCCACAGTAAACAGACATTTAATTTGTGCTGACATGAAGATTGGGAAGCATAACTGGAGTCCGTAAAGTCTTTTCCATGCTCCATATTGTTTTAGTTTAAAATGGGTTTGGCTGAAAGAAAGAGTAAGAGCAAAATTGCAGTTACTTTAACTAGATGATAATGTCTTTCTTTCACACATAAAGGAAGCCTGGGGGTAGGAAGTTCCCTCCTGACACAACTCCCTGGTGTCCTGGACCCAGGCCACACTGTCTTGGTTCCCTCCCATCTCCTATGGCAGCTCCCATGTCCGGCACTGACCCAGCTGGCCCATCTTCCACTATCATCTATGCATGCCTGTCAGCAAGAAGAAGCAAGAAGGCACACCTCTGTCTTTTAAGAGCGCTCCCAGAACCTACACTCACCACTTCCCTTTGGCCAGAATTTAGTCCACGGACATACCCAAAGGAAAGCTGGGAAATGTAATAGTTATTCTGGGAGGCGTATGCAGAGCAAAAACTTTGGGTTTTTTTCCTAAAGGAAGAGGGGTACAACCAGCAGTGTCTGCCAGACACGTAGACTCCTAACCATGCATTCACTACGGGGCTGGTAGTCATTAAATCGGGGAATGTTTGAGCTAGAAGGAATGTTAAGAGAGCATCTAATTTACTGATGCTTAACCAGAACTGAATATCAGAAAGGCACTTCATACTTGGGGCCCATCACAAACCCAGCAAATACGCATTTCTGGGTGTCCCACCTGGCCACGTGTCTTTAAACAAGACCCCCTACCCCCCCCCCCATTTTTCTAGCTTTCTTCTCTGGTTAAGAAGCATTGACCAACTATTCATATTTCAGATGTGACAACAGAGACCCACAAATGTTTAGTGAGTTTCTCAGGTGCTCAGTTAATTAGCAGAAGAGCCCAAACTAGAGCACAGACTCCCCGTTGCAAGTTCCTGCCCCCTCTCTGCACTCCCATGACTCCTGAGTTATGATCCATGGACACAGACAGCCAGAAGACTGGGCCAGTCATAGAAATTTACCTTTCCTTTACACTTCTGTATTCCATTTTTCATAAGTTCCTTTCTCTTCTGCTCTATTCCTCCTATATCTGAGGTCTACTTTCCAAGCTAAAGCAATTCCTCCATTTGAATACTGTTCACTAACAGAACTAGACCCAGCTGCCCAAGAATTCTCATCGAAGAACACCCTTGCTTCCCTTCGTGACCACCAGGTCGGTGCCAAGCACACTTTTGCATGAAAGTACAAAATGTATACACTTTCCTAAATGTGGTAAGACCCAGGAGTAAAACCCACCTTCATTAAAATTGCAGGGCTATTTTAATCTCCTTTCTGGCACAAGCAGAGAATTGCAGGAGCCACAGAAATAAACTTAAGAGAGGCAGATTTAATTTCACATGTTTATTTAAAATCTAATAGACTCAGCTATGGGTAATGAAGAATCTAAATCTGAATGGGACTCAGCTCCTATGTCAGGGAGCTGATTGTCTCGTGGAGGATTCAGTTGTATAACCAGAGCAGACCCAGTGAATGGGCTACCAGAGTTTTCAACTAAGGAGGATGGGGTCAGAACGGAAGCTCTTCCTTGGGGGTATTGCGGTGGGCTTCACGGAAGAGGTGGCCACCCTGATGCAGGTGATATTGACAGAGTAGGGTGGGTGGGGTGCATTCCAACTAAGAAAACAGCTTAAGGAAAATTACCTGACCGAAAAAAATGAAATGTATAAGAGGAAAAATCAGCTAAAGTTTGGAATGTACCTTAAGTCCAACAAGGAATTGAACAGAACTGATCATTGGCCAGAATCTTCTCAAGTCCTTCAGAGGTCAGAAGACGAACAAAGCATTTTAACAGGGAGTCTCTTAAACTTAAGAGATGGGTGCCTCTGACCTCAGCCTCCCACGTGAGAGCAAAGGCTCTCAAGCTCTAACTTGCACATAAGTCACCTAGAGATTTTATGAAAAAGTAGACTACTGTTCAGTAGGTCTGGGTGGGACCTGAGATTCTGCATTTCTAAGAAGCTTCCAGGTGACGACCATGGTCTAGAAGACGAGCCCAGCCACAGATGTGACACTTGCAGGCCCCAGGGGGCCAAGCTCATCTGTGTGCAGCAGGGGAGGCGGGAGCTTGGCCACGTGGCTGGGCGTCCACGTTCCGTCCCGTAAGCAAGGCCCTACAGGACACGGGGCAGACCCAGAGCTGGAGGGCAGGGCCTCAGCCTCCAGCCCAGCGCAGTCTTGCCTCAGGTCCTAACGTGTCAGGAGTGGGTGGATTAAGGTTTAAGAAAATATTTTATATGTTTAGAAGAGTTGAGAGTCAGTCTTATTTTTTTAGGAAAGAAATTGTATTTAATTAGATTAATTAATTAATCATTTAAGTTGAAGTATAGTTGATTTACAATGTTGTGTTAGTTTTAGGCGTACAGCACAGTGATTCATATATATATATTCTTCAGATTCTTTTCCATTATAGGTTATTACAAAATATTGAGTATAGTTCCCTGTGCTATAGAGTAGGTCCTTAGTGGTTATGAGAGTCCCTCTTTAAAACTCAGAATCTTGGAGTGTACAGTGAAGGGAGGCCGAGCGGCTCCGCGAGCTCCTCTCCCTCCACTTTCCTATAGAGAAGCCCTGACTGGCCGCTGAGGGCGAGCCACACACACGCCCTCGCGCCCGGCGAACCCGCGCGGTCACTATCATATGACACAGGCTTTGCTGCAGTTCATCTTCCTCCCTGTGTACTTTTCGTTTGCCTTCCTGGAATTCTGCTGCATCACAGAAGCTGGAAGTTCTGATGTTCCATTGAAATCACGATGGAAAGCCTTGACTTGACCGGTCAGAGTCATGAAAGGCAGTCATAGAAATAAAGATTATTCCGCAGAAGGAGAAGGAGCTGGAAAACGACCAAAACGAAAGTGCCTTCAGTGGCATCCATTGCTAGCAAAGAAACGTCTTGACTTTTCAGAAGAGGAAGAAGAGGAAGACGAAGAGGAGGATATTGATAAGGTTCAACTTCTTGGGGCCGCTGGTCTAGAGCAAGATGGTGAAACTGAAGATGATGAATCACCAGAACAGCGAGCCCGGAGACCAATGAATGCATTTCTCTTATTTTGCAAACGTCATCGCTCTCTTGTATGTCAGGAACACCCCAGGCTTGATAACCGAGGTGCTACCAAGATACTAGCTGATTGGTGGGCTGTTCTCGATCCAAAGGAAAAGCAGAAATACACAGACATGGCCAAGGAGTATAAACATGCATTTATGAAAGCAAATCCTGGCTACAAATGGTGTGCTACCACAGACAAGCCTGTGAGATCCCCAACATCCACTGTCAATCCACGGGAGAAACTATGGGCCTTCCCATCTGACTCTTCAAGAACCTTGCCAAGCCCCAAGAAAACAAAGCCTGAAGAAATGCCTCAGCTTAACTTTGGGATGGCTGATCCTACTCAAATGGGAGGCCTGAGCATGCTGCTTTTAGCTGGAGAACATGTTCTTGGTACACCAGAGATATCCTCTGGCACTTGCAGGCCTGATGTTTCAGAATCCTCTGAATTGCGTCAGAAGTCACCATTATCTCAGTTTGCCGAGATATCTTCAGGTACCTCCCACCCCGATGTTCCGTCAAAACAATGTCAAGCATCAGCCTTGTTTCAGTTTGCAGAGATTTGTTCGAAGACTTCACAGTTGGGTGGTGCTGAACCTGTAAAACGCTGTGGAAAGTCTGCACTCTTTCAACTGGCAGAGATGTGCCTGGCATCAGAGGGGGTGAAAATGGAAGAATCAAAGCTCATAGAAGCCAAAGAATCAGATGGCGGAAGAATTCAAGAACTGGAGAAGGGCAAGGAAGAAAGAGAAATGAAAATGGAGAAAACAGATGAAGCCAGGTTCCAGAAAGAAGCAGAATTTGAAAAATCAGCTAAGGAAAATGTAAGAGATTCTAAGGAATTAAGAAATTTTGAGGAGCTGCGAATGGATGATATAATGGGTATAAAAATGGAAGCTCCTAAAGCAATTAAAAAGGAAGAATTAGAGGAAGATCAAAAAGGTAGTCACTTCCCTGATTTTTCTTACTCTGGCAGTAGCAAGATAATAATAAGCAATGTTCCCAGTAGAAAGGATCACACGTACCATCCTCATGGCATTATGTTCATCGAGGATCCCACAGCATTAAGCAAACCAGAAAAGCTAAAAAAGGAAAAGAAGAAAAACAAAATGGATCGACATGGAAATGATAAATCCACACCCAAGAAGACTTGCCAAAAGAGGCAGTCCTCGGAATCTGATATCGAGAGTGTCATGTACACCATTGAAGCTGTTGCAAAGGGAGACTGGGGCATCAAGAAGCTTGGAGATACCCCTCGCAAGAAGGTCCATACATCCTCAAGTGGCAAGGGAAGCATTTTGGATGGCAAGCCACCAAAGAAGAGAGTGAAATCAAGAGAGAAGAAAATGTCAAAGGAGAAATCCTCAGACACCACCAAAGAGTCAAGACCTCAAGATTTTATCAGTATTTCTGCCAGCAAGAACATTTCTGGTGAGGTCCCAGAGGGTATAAAAGCAGAACCTTTGACCCCTACGGAGGATGCATTACCACCCAGTCTATCGGGACAGGCCAAGCCTGAGGACAGTGAGTGTCACAGAAAAATAGAGTTTTGTGGCTCCCGGAAATCCGAGAGGTCTTGCAAAGGTGCTCTTTATAAAACCCTGGTGTCTGAGGGTATGCTCACCTCTCTGCGAGCTAATGTTGACAGAGGGAAACGAAGGTCAGGAAAAGGAAAGTCCTCTGATCATGAAGAGTGTTGGCATGAAGAAAGCTGGACATTTCACCAGAGTGGGACCAGTGGAAGCAAGAAGTTCAAGAAGACAAAGCCAAAGGAAGACTCTCTCCTTGGCTCAGCAAAGCTGGATGAAGAATTTGAAAAGAAATTCAACAGCCTCCCTCAGTATAGTCCTGTTACATTTGACCAGAAATGTGTACCTGTCCCAAGAAAAAAGAAGAAGACCGGACATATGTGCTCAGAACCGACCAAAACCAGCAAAGGTCCTTTCCAGTCTCAGAAAAAGAACTTATTCCACAAAATTGTCAGCAAATACAAGCACAACAAGGAGAAGCCTAATGTTCCGGAAAAAGGAAGTGGGGATAAATGGTCAAACAAGCAACTCTTCTTGGCTGCCATTCACCCTACAGAAGCCATATTTTCAGAAGACAGAAACACCACAGAGCCTGCTTATAAGGTTAAAAATGCCCCATCCATTCGCAACACTCCAGAGCCAACAACGGCGCAAGAGCCCTTGGTGGGCAGTCAAAAGAGAAAAGCCAGGAAAACCAAGATCACACACCTTGTCAGGACAGCAGATGGCCGGGTATCACCAGCAGGAGGTACTTTGGATGACAAACCAAAGGAACAACTGCAGAGGAGTCTTGTGAAGGTGACCGAGACAGGCTGCAATGACGAACGCTCACACAACCGAGAGTCCACGGAGACGCGGAGCAGCACCCCGGAGATGCCCGCCGTGTCTGCGTTCTTCAGCCTCGCTGTGCTGGCCGAAGTGGCCGCCATGGAACATGCATAGAAGTCAGAGATCAACTCCGCTCACCCATGATGGACAGCCAAAAGAAATGCCCCAGACTCCTGTACTTATTTCTTGCGCCGACCAGTGAAGCACCCTTTACTTGTAAACCATTGTGCTTTACCTACTACCCTAGCCTTGTCTTTATTGAGAGATGCGAGTGAGTCCATGTGGTGGCAAATACAGACAGCAAACAAGGGCTTGTTGCCCTACATGGCCCAGATTCACTTGAAGCAGAAGTTGGCATCCTGGGCCAGTTTGTTCTTTCAGAACCCAGAGTCTTTGAGGGTGATGTTGTCTGTCTGATAATGAGCAGAAATGGGATGATCCTAGAGCTTTGCTTTCTATTGAAGGCTTTTGATGGTAATAGGTGGTAACTTGGTAAAAGGCTGCCTTTACTGTAGCTCATCCAGCCTCTCTTTTACCAACCAGAGAGTGTGAAACTAGTTTCATATATTACCTAGTTATTCTTTCAAAACAAAAACAAAAAGCAAAAAAACAAAAACTGACACACTGCACTAGTTATTATTAGATATTCTTGGTCGTTTTTGTACGTGGAGGTTTATGTTCTAAGATGGTTTATATAATAGGTTATACCTACATTTATATTGTAGAATAATATTAAAAAGCCTCTTCCAGAGACTCCCAAACAGCACGGGCAGGCAGATGTACCGCTGTTAGCGGTGTATGCTCGGCCTTGTGGTCCATATATTCTGCACTTTTATATTTGCCAAGAGAGTGGTAGTTTGCTGGCAAAAAGAGAAAGAGAGAGAAGAAGAAAAATTACAGTTCTTACAAGCAGAAATTGTTTCTTAGCCTTGAGTGACCAAGAAGAATTTGCTTGGGTCAAATTGTGGCGAATATTTTCCCAGACAGGGGAAGAGTCCAGCAGATTACAGATTACTGATGTTTTCATGCCTTGAGGATTCTTTTATTTTTACACAAGGGTCTGAGTGACCAATGGATCGTTCATACAGACAAAAAAAGAAAAATAGTATTCAGAAGTGACCTTAGTATTACTTCACTATTCAGAACACATTGAAGACACACTCACTTTGTGTGGTCTTTGAGCTACAGCCCTTTTACATCCATCCCAGACAGACTGGACGGGTAGCAATTGCTATGCACAGCGTAATTGGCACTGCAGGTTTTTAGAGCCATTTTGAGTTTTTGTGGTTACGGAGGTATTGATGAGGGAGGTGTGCCTGACCAGAGTGGGACTCGCGGTTATAGATCCACCTGCAAGTTTCCTGTTTCCTTTTCATGTTTTGTTGCTTTTGAACATAAAACCAACTATACATATGCCAGTGCAACTGGATTAACTGGCTTAGAACATTCAACATATTGACTCCATCACCTGACGTTCACAGTATCTTGTTTCTTAGCAACAGATGCAAAGTGATAAATCAAAATTAGTCGGCGGCTACAGATTTTACAGGGTATTTGTTCCATAGCACAAAGTATTTCCCCACTCTTGCATCACAGCACAAACTACCAAATTTTAAGTATTGGATTCCAGCAATAATTTTTACTGGTTTTCAAACTGGCGGAATTTTGATAGTGTTAGTTCAAGTTTGAAACTTTTGAATTGGGTCTCTAAATGGTGACAGTTTACAAGGTTTTATCTAGCTATCTTATTTATACTTGACTGAATTGTAATGATGATATTTTTTCTAATCGTAATTTGACCTAATAGCCATACAAAAAATGACTCTATTCGTACTGACTAGGTTTAGCTTTTCACGGTTGTAGATGTTACTTCAGTTTCGGTGCTGGAAACTATGTACCACATACTAACAGAATTGAAAAAGAACAGAGAGATTTGGGCTTTTTTTTTTTTTCAAAGCAGGTAAAGAGGGCATCAGGGCATTGGAACGGTGTCCTCAAAAATGCATATTCCTTGTAGGCATGGAGGAAGAAGGAATTAGTAAGCAAGGTTAATCAGAGGCAGAAGCTTAGCCCCATTCACACAGAAATAAATCAGGTGAGCAACCCCAGATTTCAGCATGATATTTTTACTATGATGCTGTTGTATTCATATTTTCTAAATTTCGAAACACAAAGTGAATGTTTGAACATTGCTGGGTCCCAGTGTTGGTGGCTGTTGGAGTTTCTGGACCACTTGCTAGCAGTGATTTAAAAATTATAATTAGCTAAAACCCCCCAAAAAAATGAAGTCAACAACAAAAGTTGTTTGGTGCAGAACATGCACCTTGACAATGGCACTAACTTGTTATTCTCTAGAACATGTTAGAATAGGTCTATTTTTGCCAGTGCCCTCTCCTCCAGTCCTCTGATTACATTTCACTAGAGTTCCTTAACAGAGTGCTGTATATTCATGGGACCTTTTTTAAAAAGAAGCAAAACAAAAGATGACTTTTTTCTATGTGATTAATATATCTTACTTGATCTGCTTTTCCTCAACCTCAGTGGCTTTTCCCTTAGGCAGGGGTCGGGGTGGAGGGCAACCTACTGGATACGACTGTTTTCAGATACTTTAGAAAAAAAAAAACCCACCTTCTTGTAGACATGCTTAATTTTTAAGCGGTTAGGCACTGAGAGTAGCAGAAATCCTGCAAAGCTTTATAGTCTTTTAGACACTCACCTTGTCATTTCTCTGAGTAATGTCTTGATTTCAACAATAGTGCTTTTCTCATGCCCTGAATCCACTGGAGAGGGGTGTTGGTATTTTCAGGTAACAACATTTGTGAGCACACATATTGCAGACCAACATGTAGTACCCTCCCCCATTTATCATTTTCATTTCACTTCTCTCATTCTTTTTTATTTTGGAAAATCATATTGCTATGGTGTGTACCTTAATCTGCCAGCAAACACCATCTACACTAACATTTGTCCCACAAGCATCCTCAAGAGAAAAAGTTGTTGCACCTTATGTATATCTCAAGCAAACCCAAATATGATGCTCTTCTGCCTTTGTTTTATTCTAAATTGTTGTATCATATCTTTCTGAAACCATTCTGAATCTAGTTGAAATTCTCAATATTTATGCTTTTACCTTAATTTCTAGATTCAAACCTGTATATAAATCTTTTGAACAAAATTGTCCTAGCCCTTCTCTGTGTTGCTGGAAGTGGATGATTTAGTCTCAGATGGAGACACAGTACTGTTCCAGTTTTCTTTAGCCTTTTATTTATTTAGTTATTCTGGGTATTTTCCTATGTAATTTTGAAGTGTGTAGAGTATATTATAGTTACTGAAGCTGCAGCTCTAAGAAGCTGAGTGAAAGAGAGAAAATACTGTAAGACGCCCTTCTTAAGTGTTTATTTGTTTGGATAACTGTAATGAGGCCAGGAAAAGGCAAAAGGTCCCACAGCCACTTTGAAGACACAGGTTCTTATCCCCAAACTAGGTTAGGTCCCAGATTTTAGATCAAAATGGTGAATTCTTTAAAGCCCTCTTTTTTAAAAGGATATATCATACCATTGTAATTCTGACAGTCTTTGCCCCCCCGAAAATATATTTATTTAATTCCGTCAGATGAGCTTTCTACCAGTGCCCCCTCAAAGCCATGCTCAACTCATTCCCACGTTATCACTGTTATTATAGTTCCTGCCATTCAAACTGCTGCAGAGAAAAAAAGGGATGGAACACTATGAACAAAAAGGAGCATCTGAACGGGTCTGGTTATTTAGAATCCAACTTGTGTAATCCCTGTCACTCTCTTATCAAGTCAGATGCTACTCTGCCTGAGTCATAGAAAAGTTTGTTTGCACTCTGTAGTCCTTGGCTCATCCTCTGGAAGTGTTTGCACCTATGTAAAATCTCAAGCAGATTATAAATCAATACAGCACTAGGAGTAAGCTGAAAACTGAATGACATGTTTTGTTTAGACAGTTCCGGGGGAGGGATGGGGAATATCGAGTAACTCTGTTCCAAGTTTGACATTTGGCATTAATGTGAAGCAGTGGGACCATGCTGCCTGCTAAAGTACTGTATGAATCCTAAGTGTTCTGGAGACCAGCAGCTGGAGGCTGGAGGCCAGCATCCATACAGCAAAGGGGAAGCATCGCCGCTTCTTGGGGGAAAAGGAAGGAAGTCGTGCAAGGCCTGGAGTCATCATTTGTAAAGGGAAAGTCGGGGTGTACGTGATGCTGTGAGAAGGTTCACCTTTGATTGCACTGCTCCACAGAGCCCTCAGATAAGGCCAATCCTAATGGGCTACCTTGGCATTAACGGTTAATTTCAGTAAGTCCTGTTTCAAAGGTTTGTCTTTTTTTGCTTCTACCGTCAGTGCCACTGTTTCCCACTGCAGTGTTTTGACTTCCCAAACCACCTTCTCCGGAGAGAACAATGTATTGCTGAAAATGGGCAGTAGAAGCAAATGCTCTTATTACATTTGACCTATAAAGTATTCAGAGTGACTGCTAGGTGGGAATTCAAATTGAGCTTTCCCCACATAGGATCTTGTTTTGCACCTTATAAAGAGTGTACTAATTGTTAATTAGGTGTTGCTTTTATTTGTACAAGCATTCCCAAAGAATTAGATTTGGATTTTGTTTTTATTTGAGTTTGGGGATTTTTTTTTTACAGTTATCTTATTTAGATTGACTAACATCATACTTACAATTAAAAAAGAAACAGTTGTTCAGTTCATCTTACCAGATATGTCTGGTGATGTATTCAGGGTTTGATGGACTGCTTTGCTTTTACACAGTTTGGAAGTGATAGTGAAGTTTATTATACCCCATATGAAATGACCTTGTCCTTTTCACTGGGGACATTATCTTACATTTTAGAAAAAGAAGCAGCAAAAGAGTGAACAAGACAAGTACATTTGATTCCCCTCATACACCTCCATCTGTTTGTGCTACGCTTTCCTTAAAAATATCAATATACATTTTCTTCACACATACAAAAAAGTTTCCTCTCCTGGCCAAATTTTATTTGTGGTGGTGTGATTTATACTAATAATGGAAAAGAAGAAACCTTGTACTTAGAAGTTCGGTGGCCACTGTTTCCTTGTTGCAGTCAGTGGTCAAAATTGATCCTGCCCTTAATTTGATCTTTATGCACAGAATTAGTTATTGTGAAAATTACTACTCTTTCCAAAGATTTTCTAATAACTTGGGCTAGAACTGGTTACCGAGGAGCAAGGCCCTAATTCCATGCCTCCACACCCTACCACTGAACCGTACCACACGTCTTACCTCACAAGCTCTAACCTAAATCACAGAGGCACGCGTTTCGTGGACTAACCATGACCTCCCCTGGCGGCCTCAGGGGAGTGCTCACGTCCACTGACACCTCCCTTTAGTGCGTCAGCTCGTAGCGGCAGAACTGGGGTGGGGGAGGTTTGTGATCTGGAGCTCAGCACATGCTCGGCAACATGTTTCTCATTTCCTTAGCACTCGTGTCTTGCTCTCAGGAATCTGTCGAAAAGGAATAAAAACCACCTGAGAGTCCACATTACCAGATTATGAACTTTTCCCATAGGTTTGAAATGCTTACTTACCTGTTATAAATTAACCAGAGCTTCATTTGACCACCAGGTCTTAAGTCTGTTGACAGTTTCCAGCATGACCGAATCGCTCATTTTTCTTGCTTTCAGAAATTGGTTTGGTTCTCTTTAGAGTTGATGTAAACATGCCATGTAATAAATGATTTCCACTTAATGGTACAACAGAATTATTGCTTTCTTACATAAATGTGTAGTAAAAGTCAATATACACATTTATATAATTTCTTTCTTCAAAATCTTATACTTAATTTGATATTTCTAAAAATTGCACATGTAAGTCATGTGTATAACATGCTAAAGTACTTTAACTGTGGTCTTAAAACTGAATAAAAAATATTTAATAGAAAATCAGAATATTGGGCTTCCCTGGTGGCGCAGTGTTTGATAGTCCACCTGCCGATGCAGGGGACGCGGGTTCGTGCCCCGGTTCGGGAAGATCCCACATGCTGCGGAGTGGCTGGGCCCGTGAGCCATGGCCGCTGAGCCTGCGCGTCCGGAGCCTGTGCTCCACAACGGGAGAGGCCACAGCAGTGAGAGGCCCGCGTACCGCAAAAAAAAATAAATTAAATAAATAAATAAATAAATAAATAAATAAATAAATCAGAATATTTTATTTTTGCAAGGTTTCTGCAGCTCTTAATAGTTTGTAAAGCCAGTATCTCATTTGTAATTAACATTCTCAATTCTCTTACTCTATGCCTTTTTATAAGGGAATAGTTACGACAACTTTCTTTGTTGAAAAGGGTATAAGGTATGACAAAGCCCTCAGATATTTCAGGAAATTGTATTTATTGAGAAACTGACCAAGAACCCACATTTTTCCCTGTTACTGTAAGAAGTCTCCAGAGAAAGATTTTCAAAGACTGTCAGTTCAGTTCTTCTCACTGGAGGAAGTCTGGCTATTTTGATCCCTAACTGAATTTACATTGATCATCTACATTTGACCTTTCAGAGGTACTTAAGAACATTGCTTTTGTTCCGGACCATATGATATATTTTAAAATTTAAAGTTGAAACATAACATATAGTGCTTCTTTGCAAATATGAGTCCAAATAAGAACAGAAATCAGTCACTGTAGAAAAACATGTAGCCCAACAGAAATCTTGACTGGGCAAGGAAAATTCACCTACCACCACCGTGATCAAAAGCATGATCGCATGTGGACTTTCTTTTATTTATTTATTTATTTGGCTGTGTTGGGTCTTTGTTGCTGCATGCAGGCTTTCTCTAGTTGCGGCGAGCAGGGGCTGCTCTTTGTTGCGATGCACAGGCTTCTCATTGTGGTGGCTTCTCTTGTTGCAGAGCACGGGCTCTGGGCATATAGGCTTCAGTAGTTGTGGCTCCTGGGCTTAGTTGCTCCATGGCATGTGGGATCTTCCCAAACAAGGGCTCAAACCCATGTCCCCTGCATTGGCAGGTGGATTCTTAACCACTGCGCCACCAGGGAAGCCCACCGTGGACTTTCTAATCACACCAACAGGTTCTAGCATTACACGAGCACCCGGAATTAGTCATCCCAGGATTGTATCGCTCTCCTTTGAGAGTCATAGGTGCTTACATCAGTGCCATATTGTCTATCTTCAAATTAATAAAATATTTATAACTTGATCATTACAGAATTAACTTATTTGGTGCCTCTCCAAAGAAGTTTTAAGAATCCACTCAACCTGAAAAAAATAATGGTCGTCTCATCTTCATGACTTAAAAATTGAGAAAAATAAATGTTACATAATGGTAGTGGAACTAGAATGAAGTAGGGCTGCTTTTTCCCAGCCCAGGACACTGTTTCCTGGAAGAACTGTCTTACTGTCAGCATAAAAACACTGATGATAGAAATGTTTATTAGGTGCCTTCCATGTAAAAGACAAGATGCCAAGCACTTTAGATGTATTACTGTGTTTAATCTTAAAGTAACCTTATGTGAGAGGTAATAATAACTTCACTGTTTACAAGTGAGGACCTTGGAGCTCTAACCTTGACCTCAGACCATTCAGCTACTGAGTGAAGATCCCAAGTGAGGCTCTAGTTCACAGGATGCAGAACCTTGTGCACTTTCCCTCCAGATTCCCTTGAAAAAGTTATTTGCTTTTTAAAAAATGCGTACACCTCTCTTTTTTCCTACAAAGAATTTAAATTGATTAAAAATCTATAACAAGATAAAACTAAATTTCCAATAAGTAGATAAAGAAATCCAGGCAAAGGGAAAAATAAAGTAGGAAAAATAGAAAGTGGGTAGTGTTGGTGAGGAGAAGGCTAGCATCTCGTTTCAGCAAAGAGTACAAATTGTGTTATTAAGATTCCTGCGTTCATGTCCTGACTCTGCCATTGGTGACTGTGGGATTTAGGGAAAATTACACAAATTCTCGAAGCCTTCATTTTTCATGTACTGGGTATAATAATGACACCTGTCTCATAGAGTTGAAGTGAGAATTACATGAACTAAAGCATGAAAATGCAGAGGGGTGGCTGCTATTGGAGTTTTGTTTTGAAGTCTTCAAGATTAGGAATATATATATATATATTTTTTGTGGTACACGTGCCTCTCACTGTTGTGGCCTCTCCCATTGCAGAGCACAGGCTCCGGATGCGCAGGCCCAGCGGCCATGGCTCACAGGCCCAGCCGCTCCAGGCTTGTGGGATCCTCCCGGACCAGGGCACGAACCCGTGTCCCCCGCATCGGCAGGTGGACTCTCAACCACTGCGCCACCACGGAAGCCCAGGAATTTTTTTAAAAAATATATTTATTTTATTTTTGGCTGCATTGGGTCTTCGTTGCTGCGCGCGGGCTTTCTCTAGTTGTGGTGAGCGGGGGCTACTCTTTGTTGCGGTGCCTGGGCTTCTCATTGCGGTGGTTTCTCTTATTGTGGAGCACGGGCTCTAGGTGCACAGGCTTCAGTAGTTGTGGCTCGCAGGTTCTAGAGCGCAGGTTCAGTAGTGGTGGCGCACAGGCTTAGTTGTTCCACAGCACGTGGGATCTTCCCAGACCAGGGCTCGAACCCGTGTCCCTTGCATTGGCAGGCGGATTCTCAACCACTGCGCCACCAGGGAAGCCCCAAGATTAGGAATTTAATAGAACAATGAGGTTCAGCCGGAACTAAAGGAAAATATTTACTGCAGAACCCAGAAAATGTTTACTCTGTCAGTCCACACACTGAGTCAACATATATGTTTTAAATATCCAGCAATACAACATATTCAATGCCAATCAACTGCAAGATGACATCACATGGAAAAGATAAAAACCTGATGTCAGGGAACGGTAAGGACTCCGCTGACAAATGAACATTTAATAGAGTTAGACTGCTTACCAAATGTAGAAGAGGATATACAGAAACTTCAAAAAGGAATAAAGTGAACATCAAAAGACTGAGACATCTCAGAAAATTGAAGAAGTCTTGAATAGTTTTTGCAAATGGTATCTTCCATCAAATTGTGCTATGAAAATCACAAGTAAAGTGTGTTGTATGAAGCTATGGCTTCGAATCAATGCCTCATCCATTCTTTGTGCTAAAATTAGCTTACAGCTGCAATTATAAATTGCCTTTTATTAAATAAGTGATTCAGCAAATTTATTTTTATTATTTTAAGTGTCATTTTTCAAGATAAATGTCCATTCAAATTATTTTTTCTGTCTTCTATTAAATTTTGCCCTGAAAGGAGATCCATTTTAAATGATCATTTTCAGTATTAAGTAGTCTTAGATTAAAAAGAAGTTTCCTGTTACAGAATTATGCACTCAGCAGCGTTAACCACCATCAATTATCATCCAAGAAATTAGCTGGATTCACGCTCTGCCCATTTGTAGGAAGTGGGTGCGAAATTTGGTCCTGTGCTTTCTTTAAAGCCAATCCAGAGGAGAAAACTGACAATGTTGAAGTTAACCTGAGCTCTCAGGTAGGAAATTCCCCAAGCTTTTGTTTTCCAAAATCCCCTCACTCTTGTGTTCCAGGAAATGGCTGACCGCAAAGAGCAACCTTTCCCATACTATGTGAGAAAGACTCACTGGCCACTCTTTCTCGTGACCCCCAGAGACTCTTGAGGACCCCGTTGTTTACCTATGGCAGGGACAAACACAGACCTTTCCCCTTTTACCTGCACATGCTGGCAAAGACAGACAGCTCCTTGTTCTTTGTCTCACAGCGATGGCTTAGCTGAGATTAGAACTGTTTGTCCCCCCTGCAATTAACTAGACACAGAGATCAACTTTTCCTGCACAGCTAACTGATGGAGACTTCCCTTGATGACAGAACAATGCATAGGGTAAAGCATCCCACCTGGGGCGTCTCCACTCCTCCCTGTGAAGCTAAGGAGAAACCAGCTGCTGAGGCTCCATGATCTCAGATCTGGGCCGCTCTCCCTATTGCAATAGACTGAATCAAATCAGTATCATTGCTTTCTTCGTTACTGTCTTTGACAACGCACAATCTTCTTCCTTATAGGATAATCTGATATGTATATGATAAAAATAAAATACTATAGTTGCTAGTTGGAATACAACTATTTCTGGTATGGAAGAAAGAAACAAGAGAACTCTAGTAAACAATCCCATGAGCGACTCTACCTCGGTGGTTTTGAACTTTTTTGGCTGAAATCCACTTCCAGATTCCCTACCCACCCACTTACCCACATGTGCAAAAGTGAAAGTTTCATAAAAAAATAATTAGCCTCACTACATGTGATATATTTTAATACTTTGTATTCTATTCTATTTTTCTTTTTTTTAATGCTGATGGCAATCCACCTAATAGACTATGTGACCTATTAAATTCCAATTAAGTTCTATCATATTCCATTAAATTCTAATCATTTCTCAATTCTAAATTCACGCAATAGCATCAAGTTTAGCAGGGAAGACCATTTTCACAAGCTATATGTCAATCTCCCAGGCAGAAACCTTTGCTAACTTACCATTGCCTAGAGAATAAAGTAAAAATTCCCAAGGCTCTTGATATTCTTCCAAGTGGGAGGTTTCCACTTACCTACTAATAGTGTCCTCCTCCTTCTCTTCTACTGGAATCTTATTCTTCAAGCCTAAATTCATTTCCTTTCTTCTGTATTCACGGTAACCCCAAATGAGCTCTCTTCCTGGGGAATTTCATAACATATCTTTTATATATCATTAATATGGCGCTTATCTTTATCACCTTGTATCTCCCTAGCCTGGCCCTGAGAACTGTTCCCCAGTCCCTGGATCACACGGCCAAGCAAGATGAATCCGCTCTCGTTTATATGTGAGGCAGGCTTTGCCCTGCAGGGAGTAATGCCACATGCCCATCCTTTCCCCTTCTGTGACACCCAGCATAAGTAGATTAAAACTCAGAGCTAGTTCTGATCCTCTGAGGAGAGATTTCGGTGTCTAAAAGGTGAAAACCAGTAAACCAAGCCTGTGGTGCCTGGAAAAATTCATTATGTTTGTGAGTATAGGAAACGTAACTACAAAATAATGAGAGAGATTTGCGTAATTTGTTATGAGATTGGTTGGCTATTCAGAAAAAATATTTTTATTTCATGTTATTTACAAAAAGGCACTACTAGGCATGGAATGAGAATAAAAAATTAACCAATCCCCAGTCTTGCCCTTAAACTTTAGAGACTTACAGGAGAGATGAAATAGGTAGAGAAGAGTAAAAAATAGTAATTCTTGTTCACATCAAAATAACATTCTTTATCTCTGTATGGATTTTTCATAGAAAAAAAGATAAGATAGTAAACCACCAAAAGCATGTTTTAAAGAGAGTAAGAAAAGCCACTTTGTGTGTCCCTTGGAATATCGGATCCATAAGGCAGAGATTGGGTCTGTCTTAGTCACTGCTTCATTCCAACACTTAGAACACTGCCTGGGACATAGGTGGTTCTCAATAATTCATGACTGAATGAATTAATAAATACCTACAGCTGATTTCTTTAGACAGGCTCAACTTGAGTACCAAATATTATTAGCATAATACATCATCTTTCTGACTCATTCTCTAGCTTTTCCTACTGCTGCTACTAATAGCTCATATTATTTTATGTATAGTCATCATTTAATCCTCATACTAAACTGATGAGGTAGATATTTCTATGGTACTCTATCTAAAATCCCAAAAGAATACCACTTGGAATGTTGTTTGTGAGCAGGGTCCTGTCCCATGAACTGGTGAATCAACAGAACTGCCATGATGAAGCTGTTCTGTGGACAGAGACAGCCTCTGAAATATTTATAAACCTCCTTCTTGAAAACTCAGTGATAAGGCAGCACAAACGACCTCAGAAAACACAACTCAATAGAGAAAGGCTCTCCGTGTGCTTGATGTACATTGGATCATCCTTCTATAATGTTCAGGTTTGATATATCCATGAATGGAAAATACATTTTAACCTCAGTCAAATAAAACATAGCTAGGAAGGGTATGCCTGCTGGATAGAAGAAATTATTAATGCATGCCAAAGTCAGGTATGAAGCGTTTGTGGATTTCCACGTTTTGTATCATCCAGACAACTGCTTCCTTTTATATCCTTGAATTATGAAGAGTCATTTTCCACCTATTTTATCACCCCTTAGTTTTCAAATTGAACACTGTGAAGCTGGAGCATAAGTTTAGAAGAGCTAAGTGTGACGACCTCCTGATACCTTTAGAGAAGAGCACAGTGTGATGCAGCTATTTCCTGCCTGGATTATATTGTCCACCTGCACCAGGCCCTGTCTTTGAAAGCTATCAGCTCTAATGACCAATAGGAAGTGATAAAATGTAAGTGACCCATCAGGGAATGTTAAGGATATCCTGGGTAGGTAATGATCCTTCATCAAAGGTGTGTCCAGCCTCCTGACAAACAGGGGCTTCCAACCCCCCCACTACTCCCTCCCCATGCCAGACCCTGTGGGAGCTGCCAGGTGAGAGCCTTGGTGACTCCACCTGTGATACAGGGAGCTTGAGAGAGAGAAATTAAGCCCAAGGCTGGTGAGCCACCCTCCTCATTAAGAAAAATTTTAAATGATGTTGAAACCCTTTAGTAAGATTCAAAAACTTTGTTAAGAATTCCTTCAAATGTTTCAGCTGCTGTTATCCAGCTGTGTCAGTGTGAGCAAAAAGCCCTATGAAGGATCCTTCCCACGCTTACATCCGAAGAGACTGGATGGAGGGTCAGTAGAAAACAGTGGTTAGAATTTACATGTTAGAGAGGAATGGATGGACTCCTGTCCCTGCTACTCGCTCACAGTGTGACTTGAGCAAACTGCATAAATGCTCCAAGGCTCACTTCATCTATATAATAATAATTGCCCACGCAAGGCTGTTGGGCAAATTAAAATATGATGAAATATTTTAAACAAGCACTACCTCCTTATTTTAAGAATGAAATCGTAGCTGCTGCTTTCATTATTTTATTATTATGCTGCTGTTGTCCTGACTGTTGTTTGGTTTGTGTCTGTAATCAGCTGTCTGTAGGGTGAAACTATTAGTGACTCTGTAACTACCAGCCTGCTGCAGTTAAGGAGACTGCTGTCTGCTAGGTTGATGCTTTGCTGTTGTTAATAGAATACTCTTTTGGCATTTCTCCTATACATGCTGTCTATTTGCTCCACAGAAGCAGAATTATGTTGAAGTAAGACTCTTTTCTTTAGTGACTTATAAGCTATTCTAATTTTGTTCACATTGTGGTTTTTTGTTTTGGAGATCCGTAGCAGACATGACCTTCCTTCAAAAGAAGAAAAGGGGTTTCCCTGGTGGCGCAGTGGTTGAGAGTCCGCCTGCCGATGCAGGGGACGCGGGTCCGTGCCCCGGTCTGGGAGGATCCCACATGCTGCGGAGTGGCTGGGCCCATGAGCCATGGCCACTGGGCCTCCGTGTCCAGAGCCTGTGCTTCGCAATGGGAGAGGCCACAGCAGTGAGAGGCCCGAGTACCGCAAAAAAAAAAAAAAAAGAAGAAGAAAAGACACCTCCTCTGATCTGGAAAGACTTGCTGATTGGCCAAAAAATAGTTCCCAGTATATTTATTTTTTTTCCGGTACGCGGGCCTCTCACTGCTGTGGCCTCTCCTGTTGCGGAGCACAGGCTCCGGACGCGCAGGCTCAGTGGCCATGGCTCACGGGCCCAGCTATTCCGCGGCATGTGGGATCTTCCCGGACCGGGGCACGAACCCGTGTCCCCTGCATCGGCAGGCCGACTCTCAACCACTGTGCCACCAGGGAAGCCCCCCAATACACTTTTGAATTCTAGAATTTAGGTGGCTGTGTCTTTAGAGGATCATTAAACAGATCAAAACAGATCACAAAGAGCAGTGGTTACAGCCCAGTCACGGCTTCAGCCCAGTCAACTCTTACCTAGCCTATAAAGGCCTCCATAGTTACTCCCCTGGACAGCTGGACCCGTGTACGTCACTGTTGGTCAGACACCTCGCTGCCCTGACCACAAGCTTTTCAGATACTCCTGAGGCAAAATTCCTGCACATTGCAGTGAATACATAATCTTTTCGGACTGATCTGATGCTAAGAAACTCCTCTTTCTTTTTCACTTCCTCCCACTTTGGCCATAGCATGCCATCTCACAGAGAGCCCCATGCACCTAGCTGAAGCAAAGGCAAAATTTTAGATGCTGATAGAATTTGACAGTAGAGCTCTGAAGGGCAGACTATGGCACCCTTGTTGTCCGTTGTTCACTTAGATGTGGCAGTTTATGGACAAGGAATAGCTGAAGAAATCTTACAAGGTACTCATATCCACATGCATTTCCAGTGCACTGAGATGGACACTCAATAAATGCTTGTTTTAAAAAATAACAAGAACATTTAAGGCATCAGAAAACTGTCATGGAATTAGCCTACACAGACTTTTGAGAGGAGGTGGATTTGGGGCTGTTTCTTGAGGGAAGAAAAAACACATGGAAAATCATAAAGAGAGAATTCAGGAAACGTGTTTAAGCAGGGTGGTAAAGGCACCACCATTTAAGCAGTAAAGGCAAAAAGATAGATGTGGAAAGTCACAAGCAGTAAACAGCCCGACTTTGCCTGAGCAGGTAGGCTACACCAGAGATAATTCTGAAGCTGCCCCAGAGCTAGAGGTAACATGATAAAGACAACTTTGGCTCTACAGCTATACCATAAATGAGCACCAGGCTTCTGTCACGTGGCATGAGATATCAGTGCAGAGTGTAAAAAGAGGAAACTATTCAATCATTTTAAGCAGAGAAGGTAAGAAATCAAATTGGACAAGGATGTTTGTTAAAGCCCTGTTTACAGTGGTGAAAATGGAAACAAGCCAGACATCCACCAATATGGAAAAGACAAATCATAGCAGGTGCACACAGGGGGAGTCCTATGCAGTGGCTGGGAAACCTCCACGTGCACTGTCGCTGAAAAAGCCCACAATGCAGTAAGTGGAGCGGAACACTGCTGAACGGGATGAGATCTGGTTCGTACTTTTAGGTTTACGTAGGTATTTGCGTGTGTGTTTATAAGTATATATATATATATATATATATATATATATATATATATATATATATATATGTATACGTTTATCTGTATGTATATACAGATAAATCAGTCTATTGACCATATTGACAAGGACAGGAACACACAGAAACTGGCAAGAGTGGGTAACTCTGGACGGAGGAATTGGGAGGAGGGTCTTTACACCCTTCTGAACTGATTGACTGTTAACGATTTTCCTCCTAACATGTTATAAATGCTTTCACAGTTCAGTACTCAAACGTCTAGAGCTGTTTGGAGTCTACAAAGTACTCTCACATTTTTCACCGGACTCTCATAAACCTGTGACATTGGCTGGGGAGGCAGGAAGAGCCCTGTGTCCTTCTTTATGTAGGAAATGGAGACACGTGACTTCCTGAAGTTACGCAGCCAGCCCTATGGCGGCAGACCATATGCCCTGACACGAGTGCAGTGACCTGTACACTCCCAGGTAAGCAGAAGTCTCCGCCCAGAAAGCCCTGTGAACTGATGGTCAGGCAGATAGGATCTCTGGCTCTCCTGCAGAAGATCCTTTCACTGTAATCCCCTGAAACTCTCTCCACACTGCGGTAGCTCCCCTTTTCCTTCTGAACAGACAAAATGTTCATTTATTCATTGAACAAACGTTTGTTGAGCATTTGCTATATACTAGACATTGACGGAGTGGTACTGAATATGCCGTTCAATCGTGCATTTGACAAATATTGATTGAAAGTTTGGTCTGCGTTTCACTAAACTAATGTTTGGTTTGGGCGGATGTTGACTCTTTCAATCAATAAAATTGCCCTCATAAAGCTTACATACACAGTGTTGGGTGAATATCTAAACACTACCTGTTTTGTTACAGCTATGATAAATGCTAGGAAGAAATACAAAGTGGCGAAGTGCGTATACTCTGGAAATTTGACTACACAGAGGAGAGCCAGGAAAACACCTCTGGACAAATGACATATAAGTTGAAGGTTGACGGACTTCAGCGTAAGGCAAGGGCGGAGGAGGAAAGAGAGCCACATTCTGTCTCTGGAGTCACTGAATGGGCAGGCCGTTCAATGGAAAGGGACACAAAGAACTACCCGGACGTCTAGTATGGTTTGATGACAGAGGGTCAGGCAGGGTGGCTGGGACAAGGTCAGGGCACCAGAGGCCAAGTTCAGGGTCTCTGATTTTACCCCAGGAGCAAAGAGACAGCAGTTAATGATTTTAAGCTGGGCGGGTAGGGGTGGGGGGACGTGACTAGGTATGCATTGTTAAGAGGTAGCCTGGCAAGACGTAGCCTGGGCAAGGAAGGGTCACTGGATGCGTTTCCACTCAGCACCACTGGGACTTTGAAAGAAATGTCATTGAAAAATAGAAATGAAAAAGAATAATTTCAAAAACCATGAAATCAGATGAGCATAAAGTGAACAGATTTCTCATCTTAGAACAAATTGCTCTGTAGGTTTCATGGATCTGCCAATCAAGAAGGGTGGATTTGAAGATATCTGTTTGTAAAGGAAAATCACCCCGCAATTATTTCACGCTAATCAAACAGCACCGAGTACAATACATTTATCATTTAAGAAAATTCCTACCTTTTTTTCTAGACCTGGCTTAGAAATGAGAGTCAATAAGTAGCCAGAAGACAGGATCCTTACAGCATCAGGAGCAGTGAGGCAGAAACAGAGTACGGAGCGTGCAGATTTTACCCATGTAATTTGACTTGATACGAGGTTATTCCCCTTTGTACACAATTTGAGTTGTCTGTAAAATAACGCATTTGCAAGAATTGATGATATCTATAGAGCAAAGAACATGATTTTGAGTGCTTACTTCATGCCAAGCCCTTGACATGTTTAGTCCTTGTTCAAGACTCATGACCACGTTTTAAAAATGGATCATCATCTCTGCTTGAGAGATGAGGACAGGAAACTCCCATGAGCAACGTGCCCAGGGCCCCAGCTGGGAAGAGGCAGGGTCTTGGTCTGGTGCATGACTGCAGTTCGCGTTGTTACTCAGCACGGGGCACGCAGACATGCGTGTGGAAAGTGGGATTCATTCAGAACCAGCTGTGAGGTTGAGGGCACCGCAGCTAGCTCTGTGAGGGTGAGTTGCCAAATGAACCCTTACACCTCAATTCCATGAGCAAAGACCATCCACCACTGTTTACCCTGAGCTTTTTGTGAATAAAAAGTAGCCTCCCACCCTGAGAAAATGTAAAAATATCAATAGTATTGAGAATGGATGGTACCCATGGAAAACCAGAGCACCAACTATATCATTTTCGACTGAGGGCTTCTGGACTCCCTTAAAGCCTTGTTCGCAATGACCTAAGTTTGAAAATGAATTACCGAAATTGGAATGTAAATTAAATATCTTTTGGTCCCAGGGAAGTGAGCATTAGGGTAACAGTGGGCTCTTGAAGGTCAGGGAGGACAGTGTGTGCTCATTTCTGATTCTCTAGGAATTCGAGTTGGTGGTTTGGTCACCCCAGGTTCACTCGTGCTGTGTGGTTGAACCACTGGATGTGCTGAACTAATATCACATTGTGATACTGCGGGTGCCGAAGGCCACAGGCACCTAGGTGTCCAGTCAAATTGTTGGGAGTAAAATGTCGGAATGTGTGGATCCCAAACTGGACTCCTCTGCCTTCACTTCATAAAAGTGAGGAAAGCCCCTATTAGCAAGAGACCACTTGAGATTGCTGGCCAGTCTGTAGATTCACTGTTTTTAAGCATAGTGGTATTTCCTGCAATTTGTATGTTCCCATTGGACACCGTGAGCCTTGCGCCCTTATGATTCCTATCCCAGGTTAAGAATGCATGGCCGCTACAGGACTGGGGTCACCCTCTCTGTTCCTTCCACCTGGAAGCCAGGAGCCTGATGGGATGGTTCAGGGCTACAGATGCTTATTTCTGAGGGCAAATGTCAAGTTCGTTGTAAATGAAATCATGGCATCCTCTTTGCATCAATACTCCTGTCACAACTAATTGAGGGAAATAGGGGGATGAATTTAATTTTTTTTTTTTTGCGGTACTTCGGCCTCTCTCGTTGTGGAGCACAGGCTCCAGACGCGCAGGCTCAGCGGCCATGGCTCACGGGCCCAGCCGCTCTGCGGCATGGGGGATCTTCCGGGACCGGAGCACGAACCCGCGTCCCCTGCATCGGCAGGTGGACTCTCACCCACTGCGCCACCAGGGAAGCCCAAATTTAATATTTGATCAAAGGGATATTTTAAAAGAAGGAAAACATGCAAGAAAGCATTTAATAATCAGTTGTTAGAGGTGGGAATAAGAGCAGATTTTGAGAGCAGGTAGCGAATTGTTTCCTCTGATTTCTTAGGAGTACTTTCAGCAGCCAGCCAGTAGAGGGAAATGTTTTACAAACACTTGCATCCAAGAAAGCAGTCTTGCTGTGTTGTGCTCAGGGGCTGCTTCTGTAGAATTCACTTTGTCCCTTCCCAGTGAACTCTGAGGAAGGTGTCCACTCAGATGGATAATCCCTTAGTGATACGTAAAAAGGGGATGGCTTCTGCCTTCTCCTCCTCCTTGGCTCAAGTCCTGGGCCAGGCATGTCCTGAGAAGACCCGGTAGATCAGCACATCCTAATGTTGCAAAACTGGTCTCTCTTACAATAGAAGCTGTAAAAGGACCAGCAGCTCTACAGTGAGGAAGAACAAAGTGAAGGTCCACAGGCATTAATAAGCTTGTGCTAATTATTCAAGACCTCATTTACATAATACTACTTTTGTAATCTCAGAATATGTGCATTAGATTATAAAATTCTAAAAATGAACCCAAACAGACAAACTGAAAGCCACAATGAGATACCATTAAACACCTAGTAAAATGACTAAATTCAAACAAACAATACAAATACCAAACAGTGCCAAAGATGCAGAACATCTGGATGTTTGCATGTTGCTGGGGAGAAGGCAAACTAAACTGGTGCAGTCACTCTGGAAAACAGTGTGGAGAGTTTCTTATAAAGTTAAAAATACACTTACCATATGACCAAGCAATCCTACCCCTAGTACTTTCGTTCACTCAAAAACTTCCGTAATTGCATAACTGGGAGCAACCAAACTGTCCTTTGGCAGGTAAATGGATAAAGACTATAACACACTCACACAGTGGAATATTGCTCAGCAATAGAAAACAATGGACCACTTATTGATATACGCAACAATATGAATGAATCATAAATGCATTACGCTAAGTTAGCGTTGCCCAGCCTTGGCACCACTGACGTTTTGGACCAGAGACTTCTTTGTAGTGGGTGTGGTCCCTGTGTTCTAGGACGTTTCACAACATCCCTGGCCTCTGCCCACTGGAGCATGTAGCCCTCTCCCACTCCCCCCAGGTTTTACTACCAAATATGTCTTCAACTATTCCAAATATCCTCTGTGGGAGGCAGAATTGTTCTCTGTTGAGAACTACTGTGCTAAAGTGAAAAAAGCTGCATTTAAAATGTTGCACACTGTATGATTCCATTTACATGACATTTCGGAAAAGAAAACTATAGGGACAGAAAACTATAGAACGGTGGTTTTCAACATGAATGATGGGAGGAAGTTTCGCCTGCACGGAACACCACAGGGAAATTTTGGAGTGAGGGTCTTGTTCTGTATCCTGATTATGGTGATGCTTTTGCCTTTTCATTTGTCCAAACTCTTGGAACTACCTAGCAAAAAAAGTGAATTGCACTCTGTGTAAATTAAAAAATAAATTTTAAAAAGCATACAAAACATCACCTTATGTCTAAAGCATATAAAATAAATACCATAGTTGAGATATGTAAATTTTAATAGAATAATGTTTAACTTAGCATTGAATGCCAGAGTTTGGAATTTTCGTGTCAAATATCAAAAAACTTAATACACAAATGCCAATATAGCATATAAACAGTACTGCAAAGTTTAAAGTTCTTTATCTATAAATAAGTGTGTCTATCTGTACATACAGGATAATTCTTTAAAAAAACATTATAATCATTTGCTTATAGTAATCCTTTAAATAAAATGAATTTATTGTCTATTTTGAATTAATTTCTGAAAGAAAACTACCAATATAGAAAAGTGTATTCTTCAGATGTTTATAGAAAAAGATTGAAAGTAATTAATTTTTCATCTGTACAGGCAAATGTTTTCACTTCACTTGAATGCATTTCTGTATAGCTACTTATACAGAAAAACCTTAGAAAATGTTAACTAGATAAGCAGTTTTCTTTATGATGTACATTTTTTTTATTGGAGTATAATTGCTTTACAATGGTGTGTTAGTTTCTGCTTTATAACAAAGTGAATCAGTTATACATATACATATATCCCCATATCCCCTCCCTCTTGTGTCTCCCTCCAACCCTCCCTATTCCACCCCTCTAGGTGGTCACAAAGCACCAAGCTGATCTCCCTGTGCTATGCAGCTGCTTCCCACTAGCTATTTTACATTTGATAGCGTATATATGTCCATGCCACTCTCTCACTTTGTCCCAGCTTACCATTCCCACTCCCCGTGTCCCCAAGTCCATTCTCTAGTAGGTCTGCGTCTTTATTCCCGTCTTGCTCCTAGGTTCTTCATGGCATTTTTTTTTTTTTTTTTTAGATTCCATATATATGTGTTAGCATACGGTATTTGTTTTTCCCTTTCTGACTTACTTCACTCTGTATGACAGACTCTACATCCATCCACCTCACTACAAATAACTCAATTTCATTTCTTTTTATGGCTGAGTAATATTCTATTGTATATATGTGCCACATCTTCTTTATCCATTCATCTATCAATGGACACTTAGGTTGCTTCGATGTCCTAGCTATTGGAAATAGAGCTGCAATGAACATTGTGGTACATGACTCTTTTGACTTATGGTTTTCTCAAGGTATATGCCCAATAGTGGGATTGCTGGGTCGTATGGTAGTTCTATTTTTAGTTTTTTAAGGAACCTCCATACTATTCTCCATAGTGGCTGTATCAATTTACATTCCTACCAACACTGTATGAGGGTTCCCTTTTCTCCACACCCTCTCCAGCATTTATTTTTTGTAGATTTTTTGATGATGGCCATTCTGACCAGTGTGAAATGATATCACACTGTAGTTTTGATTTGCATTTCTCTAATGATTAATGATGTTGAGCATTCTTTCATGTGTTTGTTGGCAATCTGTATATCTTGGTTGGAGAAATGCCTGTTTAGGTCTTCTGCCCATTTTTGGATTAGGTTGTTTGTTTTTTTGATACTGAGCTGCATGAACTGCTTGTAAATTTTGGAGATTAATCCTTTGTCAGTTGCTTCATTTTCAGATATTTTCTCCCATTCTGAGGTTTGTCTTTTGGAATGACATACATTTTTTATTGAGGTATAATTGACATATAACATTATATTAGTTTCAGGTATACAACATAATGATTCACTAATTGTACACATTGTGAAATGATCACCATGAAAAGTTTAATAATATCTGTCATTCTTCATAGTTAGAAAAAAGTATTTTTGTTGTGACGAGGACTTTTAAGATCTACTCTCTTAGCAACTTAACATTTGTTAAATTAACTAGCGAGATATTGCTTTAGGAACTTAGAAATGACAAGGATTCCAGACACAATTTCCCCTGACCAGAGTAAAAAAAATTCTGCTGCTCACACACCGCTTGCTGAAAATCAAGCCAAGAATGGTGGCCCTAAAAATAAAAATTAGAAGTAGAGCTAAGTAAGAAGAAAGTTGGAGACAGAGGCCCAGTTGGGAGATGAGACACATAGTGTGGGAGCTGAAAGTGCACATCAATTCTTCCTCACCACTCCCTGGAGAGGTGTAAAATACATGATTAGAGGACAAAGAATTCCAGGCTTGACTCCCAGTACTGCCTTTGAGTTATAGACTAATGACCGCAGCCTGGCTGCCACTCTGCTTGAACTCTGAAATAAACAACCATTGAATTTGAGGATGGTAAATCTGTTAGATGCCATTGGTTCCCGATATTAGAAAATGCCACAAATACGGATATTTTTCTAATGCAGAAAAGGATGTTTGGTGGGTATGAGAAAACTTTCAAAAAATGGCAAAATAACCAAACAGGTGGGATTAGCTATACCATAATAAATTTCATAAGAATGAAAATCCAGCACTAAACCAATAAATTGAAGAATACTGTTTGTTGACTCCTGTTTAAGAGAGGACAAAAGATTTTAGGAGAAATAAGATCCACAAACAGTTCACTTTCTCAGGGGTTGAGATGCAAATAAGAATAGCCTAGTTTGGAAATCTTGCGTCTTATGTACACACCTGGGAATTAAAACAAGAAACAGCATGGGGCCATTTCAAAGTGATGTGCCACACAGCTGGGCTCATTCAGCTGATTTTATAGAGTACCGTGGGCACCTCTGGACAAAAAGGTCTTTGCTATTATCAGCTGCTCCTCAGGGTTTGTTTGTCTGTTTGTTTGGGGGGGAGATCTTTTTTTTTTTAATTCCCTGAATTGTACTCATAGTCTTATAACATTTAGTAAAAGAAGAAAAGCCATTTTCCAGGACAGAAGCATTTAAAAATCACTCCAAAATGGGTTTCGTTAGCTGTCTTGGTTGTTTTACACTGCTTTGCTTCTCAAAAACTTCATTAACTGATATTTAGGGTCCATAATCAAACATCTGCAAGCCTCAATCTCCAACTCTGTAAAATGGAGGTAACACCACTTAACCACTTCGCTTCCCTGGTGGCGCAGTGGTTAAGAATCCGCCTGCCAATGCAGGGGACACGGGTTCGAGCCCTGGTGTAGGAAGATCCCCCATGCCGCGGAGCAACTAAGCCCATGCGCCACAACTACTGAGCCTGCGCTCTAGAGCCCACGAGCCACAACTACTGAAGCCCGTGTGCCTAGAGCCCGTGCTCCGCAACAAGAGAAGCCACTGCAGTGAGAAGCCTGCGCTTCTCATTGCGGTGATACAGTGAGGATACAGTGAGATGATGCATTCAAGTGAACCCTGGAAGCTGTCAAATACAAATCATATTCAAAGAATCATTTATCTAGGCACTAAGTAATATTTAGTTCATTAATGAGATAAATTCTTGAGCTACAGATCTGTATATTTTACATAAGCTTGTTATATATGTCTCTTTAACATATGGAAACTTTTGTTTCAAGAATTATAAAAATCAGATACTTTCTTACAGTAGAAGCAGAATTTCATTTGGAATAGATAATTAAATGTCATGGCTACAGATAGATCCTCTCAGCTCCATAAGCTCTATCCAAACTACAATTTGTAGATAGTAAAAATGATGTAGTATGAGGAATACTGGTTGTCCCTAAAGACCACATAAACTATGGTTTCCCATCTGAGATGGTCAAGAGACAAGCATTTTTTTAAAAGTATGTGTGGACAATAAATCAATATCAAATTTACATATAAAATTATAACTCTAAGGAAAAACTCAACTTTATGGATTTGGGAAAAGTAACAGAATTTATTTGTATGACCCAATTTCCCAGGAATTGAATCCTAGTTGAAGGACTTTTGCTCAGTAAACCAGCTCTAACCACCAGCAGTTACAGCCTTTGTGGCTCCAGTTTCGAGTAATAATTATATTACTTGAAATTATATATCTCTGGAGATACTGAAAAATACCATTCAGGAGCTGCCTGGAAGCTACTCCCAGGGCCTAGCCTATGTTACGTGTGAGACCCTACATCAGTGACATCTTCCCAGAAGTCTTGACAACTACACTTCCTTATGGGTAGCTAAAATTCTGTCACTCGGTAGTCAGAATTATTGCCAGAGACTGGAGGATTTAGAAATACAAAAAAAAAAAAAAAAAGAGAGAGAGAGAGAGAGAGAGATTCATAATTGTTCATTTTTGAAAATATATTTTAGTTTATAAGTATATTTTCTTCTAGAGTTCTAGGGCTTTCTTCCAGTATTCTTGGGTCAAAAACTGGTTATTTAGAAAACATTCTCACATTTCAGCTACTGACGTTTTTCTTTTGTGCCTAAATGATAGAGGCAAGTTTTTCTAGGTCAAGAATCCAACCCAACCCAAGTCAACAGCTGAATTGACTTTTGCCCAAAGTCAGGTGGGCAAAAGTCACTGCCCAACTGCTTTGTTTGAACACTCTGACCCACTAGGTTGGGTTAAGAGGCTTGGAGCCCACTTGGCTTCACCCAGATGTGCCTTTTAAAATATAAATGTGTATGTATAGGATGCAAAAATATATAAGAAAAAAGTTGTTGGATCTTAGATTAGCACACACAAACCAATAGGAATCATAGCTCAAACTTTGTTCTTGGAATCCCTAGTGAAACCATGAGGTTACAGTTGATACAAAATTCTTTGCATGAACTAAAGAACATTTTCCAGAAATTTTTGAGGACTGAAAATGAAGGGAAGTGAAATGAGAGTAAGTCCTGCCCTCTGGGATAGGTGGTTATATATTAATAATTTTCAGTTTTCTTTGTTTACATCTCAAATTTTTCATTAAATATTTCTTAAAACTATTTTTAACAAATAAGATATTGATTGGAATGAATGATATTATTCCCTGGAAAACACTAGGGGACATACTAAATGGTGTGTCAAGACTTTTATAACTATTATAAGGGGTTGAGAAGAAGAAATGCATATTTTCCAGAGGATAAACACAGTATTCATCTGGTATTTTAACTTTCCTTTGTTTCTCCCTTCCTTCTTTCCTTCCTTTATTCCTTTTTTTTCTTCCTTTCTCTCTTGTTTTCCTTTCTTTCTCTACATTTTTCTTTTGATTCCAAGTTAAAAATAAGCATTTGGGCCTTTTTTTAAAGCCAAGACGAGTGGATAAAGTCAGAGCTGACCAGTGTTCTCTGTGCTCTTTCTTCCTTGACATTGATTCTCAAATGTCATGAACTAGACTCGTGCTACTTGGATAATGGAAATTCTAGATATCTTAATCCTGACCTCCAAATTCACACCTCTTTAAAAAGTACATTTTACATAAACATGCACATTCTCAGCTTCCCAAGAATATAGGTCTGTTTTTCATCCTGCTCTGTTCTAGTCTCTTTAGGACTTAAGTCAACCATTTAAGAGAAGGCCTTTGAACATAGCATCAGGTTCTGGTTTAGACACATACTTGTGTTTTAGCATCCTTGGCAGAGTTATTTATGTGATATGTATGAGCTTGGGGCATGTGTCATGGGCAGTTTTTCAGGCCTATAATACCATCCTCAGTCTAGGCGCCATGCTCAGCTCCTCTGCAATACCTTTTAAACACTCTCCCCACCGTCCTCAGTCTTGTACTGTTACGAAGACTTGGGATTGTATAAATATTTTTCAGGTGTCTTTTCAACTCCTTGCTTTTCTCAGGCAGTAATACAAATATCACCAGTGGTCACTGAACCCACTGGTCCTGATTTGGAACAATTTTTTAATACTGTGTATACTTATCTTACAGAAAAGTCATTGAGAACTGAATATAATTGCTCTACCTGTTTAGGTTCACTAGAGCTGATTCTTCTGATAAGTAACACTATTTACGAAGATAAACATTGCCTCTCCCCAAATATCTTATATATACTCTTTGTTTCCCTATGTGGCAAATCTGTGGCAAATATTAGGATTTCCACTGTGTAAAAAGAGAAACAGTCACAGCAATTAGTGTCTTAGCAATAATACTGAAGGAAAAATATTTCAGATCAACTAACTTCTAGTGTCTAGCCTTAATCCATAAAACTCTTTTTCTTTCAAATATTAAGTCCATTTCTTGAGCTAAATTAAGGAAACACATACAATATATTACACCCCTTTTTTTTCCAGAAATTTGAAATCACTTTCAAATAGTATTCTGTGGTATTCTTATGTTATATTTCAGTACAAAATTTACCACTTTAGAAGGTAAAAGTGTTTGATTTTATATCTTAACAGAAAATTTGGAGAGTTCTGAGGCATGCATGAAACTTGAGAATTAAGAAGCAACCAAAACAAAAAAACTGATTTGGGTGCAATGCTGATGTTCTTGCATGGAAAATTCTATTGATCTGGGGAAATAAAAAATATCAGAAGAAACCATTCCTGGAATTTCTTTTCCTGAAACACACAATAAGAATTGGAAAGTAATTTAATTGTCATAAAGAGTTCCTCAGTCAGCTTCAGTCCCAGCCTCCAAAAGTCTGTGCGTTCCCGGGATCTGCGGAGAGTTAAGTGGACGGTTCTGGAATGCAGAACCAGATCTGTCAGAGCACTGGCGCTAAGCGTGTTGAAGGAGAACCAAAGGCAGCACGAGTCTGATGAATCCACTTAAGCAGAGACCTGAAGTCTCTCCTTTATATATACTGGCATTCCATATGTAGTATTAAAAATTTGGTCAAATACCTATATGGATTAGATTAAGGAGTAACTTAATGATTTGAAACTTACATAAAAGTCATGTTGCCATTTAACATGAACTTTTTATATAATTGCACTTTCATTCATATCTACCAAAATATCTGTCAACTCTAAAAGAAACTTCATTGGGTAGAGGCATGAGAGTCTCAGTGTATAATTGTTGGTAAGTTGACCTCTGGAGTCTTGCTCCTACCTATAAATTTAGGATTTATAACTAAAAAAGAGTGAAATGCAAATCAATTTTACCTCATAGCCATTACCAGATATGTAAGAGTTTAATTAAATCTTTATTAATCTGATGCTTTTTCACCCCTATGTTTGCATCACCACAGAGCATTTCTGCAAGTCAGAGATAAGCAACGTGTGAAGATGGTTCTTATTCTTGAGAATAAGTTGTTTTTTAATCTTTTATTCTTCTCTGACAGCAACTGAAGTTAGTGTTTCTTTCCCAGGTTCCTTATTCTCTGTGGTCACTTCAGCATTTCTGTGATATGTCAGATCAGTCTAACCCTTTTATGCAGAATGTTCCTTCAGGTGTAGCAAAGGGCTAGGAATCCAGGTCTGCTGAGAAGGGGACTCAAAACATTGAGACACCCATGCATTCATTTGGAGACCACGTCAGCTTCCCTTTCTTTAGGGCATGCCCACTTCTCTCTCACAATAAATAAACGGCAATCAGATAAGCATGAAACATAGTCCTTGGTAGGCTACATACAGCATCAGGATTCTTGTAGGCCCTTTTGCTAAGCAAAACCCTTGCTTTTAAAAATGTACATGAAACGCTGTGATGACTAAAATACCTAAACAGGAAATTTGAAAAACTTACAAGCTAAGCAGTTTCTTTACCTGGTATCACTCACTTGAATGACACTGTATTTGAAAAATCTTTTAAAATGGATTTCCACTCAAGTATTAAAACAATTCTGAAAATTGAGTTATTTCCCTATGTTACAGATTTTGAAATTCCTATTAAAGTAATTCAATAAATTTCAACATATGAGTCACTTTAAGTGACTTCACTCAATATTCATGAAGTCTTATTGCTATAAATGAAGTAAATAAGAATCAGGTTTTACTCATTATTTCACTAACCATAGTTTTCAACAAATGAAAAACAGAAAACCTCAAATTTACTAAAATCAATTTTATGTAAAAACTAAAACAAAGTTTTACTTTATGGACTATACAAGAGTAGATCTTAACCTTTAGAATATTTGCAGTTAATATGTTTCAGTCAAAACACTTTTAGAAAAAGTCTATTTTCACCTCTAGATTCCACGTTGAAAAGGACACATAAGTATATATATATATATATATATATATATATATATTTTTTTTTTTTTTTTTTTTTTTTTTTTTTTTTTTTTGCGGTACGCGGGCCTCTCACTGTTGTGGCCTCTCCCGTTGCGGAGCACAGGCTCCGGACGCGCAGGCTCAGCGGCCATGGCTCACGGGCCCAGCCGCTCTGCGGCACGTGGCATCTTCCCGGACCGGGGCACGAACCTGTGTCCCCTGCATCGGCAGGCAGACTGTCAACCACTGCGCCACAAGGGAAGCCCTTTGTCAGTTTTATTTACTGATGTATCCGAGGTATCTAGAACAGAGCCTGAGGCATGGGGTGGTGGGGCACTCAGTAACTGCTGAATGAAGGAAGGAAGGAAGGAATGAGTGATTAATGATGCTAATTCCCATCTGCCCTAAATAATAAACATGGACAGTACGAGTGATCAAGTTTGACAGAAGTAGAATTTCAAAGCCATAAGGTATTTTAAAGCTTTCCCAATACAACTCATTTAAAACTTTAGAAAACAGCATCAGAGAAATAAAACGATTTATCAGAGATCGTACTGCTACTTCATGGCAAAGAATAAGGAAAATCTAGCTCTTTTGGTTTAGTGGTCTTCTCCAATTCTTCACTCATTGTCTTAGCTACTCCCTAAGTTTAGCCTAGACTTCTTGAGTCTCTGGAGGACAGTCATAATTATATCTAAATTGTATTTAACTTATTCCTCCCAAGAAATGTTAACTAATGTCTAAAGAAATGGTGTCTTGATAGTTCATACACTAGCTCCAGGGACCCCCCCCCCAATAATCTGAGACTGGCCACCAGACCAAATGACAATGAACCCCAGACTCATGGGTCAGAGCACAGTGGGCTCCCGGATCTATCACCAATTGTCTTAAGCACCCAGCTCGCTACAGCCTCCTCTGTCCCATAGATGACGTGTTTCTCAAATGCAGTTAATTTAATTTAATTTTTAAAATTTTTTTTATTTATTTATTTTTTATTGGGGTATAGTTGCTTTACAACGTTGGGTTAGTTTGTGCTGTACAACGAACAGCATCAGCTATATGTATACATGTACCCCCTCCCTCTTGGACCTCCCTCCCACCCACTCCCCCCCACCCCACCCATCTAGGTCACCCCAGAGCACCGAGCTGAGCTCCCTTGTGCTATACAGCTATCTGTTTTACGCATGGCAGTGCACATACATGCAGTTAATTTTAACATCAACCTAAATGCTCGTATAGCTGAGAGGCAATTCACGTCTTACAAAGGACATTATAAGCCTTTGTGGTATTGAACGGAAACATCACCTGGGTAGAAACGAGTGCTCAGTAAGTTCTTCTCAGCGGGCAGATTTCTGCTTTCTCTTTGCCTGTCCTCTTTCCCTAGGTGCCATTCTTTTCCTTAGCCAACAGGAAAAGCTGTGTTAGTGAGTATCCAAGTCCTTTCATGACCAAAGTTAATTTCTGCTCTTCCAAATTGTTAATTCCCAATCCTTTTTTCTAAATTCTTTTTTATTATAGAGGAAGAACACCAAATAAAGGAAAAGAAAAAGAAAAGAAAAAAGTCTGGAAAGAAGAAAAATTGCTTGGAGGAAGAGCACCAAATTGAAGCTATTTAGGTTCAGAGATGCCATCTATGATGCCACAGCTGCAGACGTTTCCCACCGATGATGTGGAGAAAGCAATCCATGGGAGCCACTTGCCCACAGTAAATAAGACTAAGGGATGATCAAGAAAATTAAAAGATGCACTTACCGTCGGACATGCTGATCTCATAACCATTAATGAGCTGAATACCAGGGAAAGAGTTTTGTAACCATTTTGTGACTCAGTTTTATTAAAAAATATTTATTATACTTATTAAGAGCAATACATCATGGTAGGGGCAGTGAAATACACAAAGAAACATGTCCAAAGTGGTGACAACAATATGATAGTACAAAGGGTCAAAGAGCCCAAACGTGTTAAAATTTGCTGAGAGAAACAACAATACATTTAATAACTTTTTTAAAACTTGAGACTCATAGAGTAATGCATAAGCCTTAATTCTCCTAGCACATGATGGTGGAAACTATAATTAACTGTATTATTGCTTTTGTATCTGAAATAAACATGAAATAGAAGGAACACTACATATTTTTACAGACTTAAGTCGGAACATTTGAACTGTTTACATTTAATAGAAATAATATCATTGCTTTAGTGGATTTTTTTTTCTTTTTTTTTTGGCGGTACGCGGGCCTCTCACTGTTGTGGCCTCTCCCGTTGCAGAGCACAGGCTCCGGACGCGCAGGCTCAGCGGCCATGACTCACGGGCCCAGCCCCTCCACGGCATGCGGGATCCTCCTGGACCGGGGCATGAACCCGTGTCCCCTGCATCGGCAGGCGGACTCTCAACTACTGCACCACCAGGGAAGCCCTGCTTTAGTAGATTTTAAAACAGCAGTGTCTAAGTTATCCAAAGCAATATGGTTTAAGTGGCCTGAGTCTTTGTAAACCTCTGATCCTAGTACCTTGCAAATTTATAATGTGTAAGCACTCAGGGAAAAGTGTCATTCCATGTCTATTTTTTTCTAGAGTAAAATCAGTGCTGATAGCATCGTAGTGACAGGAAGGACTCCACCATACTACCAAAGATACCTAACCTGCATCTAGTAAGGATCGTAGCTTAGGTCTACATTGCTTCTTGTTACTGAGTTCCAGTCTTGTAAAAGACCCAATTCATCCATACTTGTCCCTGCCCTGTACATTTTCCTCTCAAGCAAATATCATAGGTATGTATGCATATTACTATCAACATACTGTTTAGAAAAGTTACCCAAGCAGTCACCCAGGGCATAGGTCAGAATACTAAAAATCTTAAAGGGTGAATTAAGTTAGAGAGGGATAGAACAGATGCTTTAAAGACAAACAGAACTGGACTTGAATTACAAGTCCTTGAGCAAATCACTTCATTTCTTTGAGCCTTGGTGCTCTCCCTGGAAAATGAAGATTAAAAAAAAAAGACCTTCTTTGATGGATTTTTTAAAAAAACAATTATTGGAGTATAGTTGATTTACAATGTTGGGTTAGTTTCAGGTGTACAGCAAAGTGAATCTGTTACACATATACATATATCCACTCTTTTTAAGATTCTTTTCCCATATAGGCCATCACAGAGTATTGAGTAGAGTTCCCCATGCTATACAGTAGGTCCTTATTAGTTATCTCTTTGTTGGATTGATGGATGGATAAGAGACAATTCAGTGCCTGGGGTAGTTGTTCAGTGAGGCTAGCTGTTATTATTAGAAAGCATTGATATTCCCTCAGACCTTCAAGTTTCCTTAATTGAATTGACTCAAAATAGGAAGCACTTAACAATCAATCAATAATATTTTGGGCCAGATGGCAAAGCAGAGACATGAAATAAAATATCCCAATAGGTTCGTAGAATAACTGTCAAACCCCCAGGCCATTATTTTGTTACCTAGAGCATAACCAATCTACCAAATCAATTCAAGGTGCTTCAGAAGCAACTGTACCCCTCATCGCCTTTATTGTAGAACAGAGATATTGCACTAAAAATGAAAAGTATGCTATTTCATGTTTGCATAAAGTAGTAAAGAAACTGTCTCAGATAAATAGCATTTTCTTAAGCTTTACCCCAATCAAGCACAAATTTTTTTCAATATTTTAACAAATTTTCCATCTTGTACTTTTTTTTAGTGTTCTATCATTTCTTTCTGGTTTACAGCCAAAGTAATAATAAATTGAGTGAGAATCTTCTGAGTCTCCCAGAGACTGGAATGTATTGGTATTCTCTCAAGAAATCCTGTTCTCATAGCTTCACATCCTGGATGCTTGATGAGAGAATTTGGATAAGTATATGAAACTTGGAATGTTTATTGTAATTCTAAGACCTTTTGGAATGTACCCACCACATATGCCTCCTGTTTTGATGTGCAATTAATATAGGTTTAAATATATACTTGCCCTCTGAAATTTATTATAAATATATAGCTATAGATACCTTATTTTTTTCCCTAATGAGAATGTTAGAAATAGACTTTGTTCAAACTCTAATCACACTTAACAAAAAAGTTCTCTTGATGTAACAGCAACTTTCAAAAACTTCTCTTGATGTAACACCAACTTTCAAGCAGCCACATACTAAAGAAAAATACCCTACTTCTCTTCATAGCTTTTCCTTGTGTATCTCCAAAAAAACTACCTGCTTTTATTCAAATAGGTTTTCCATTTTGTGAAGTGTTTAAAAGTAAAGGAGAGCTAAGAATTGGAGAAATATGATGGATAAGAGTTGTATTTCAAATTCCTGCTCCTGAAAAAGTCAGAGCCCACACTGCAGTTAATAGGTCACTGTCCTGTCCACTCAGAGAATAGAAGCCAAACAGAGAAAGATGTTTGCTCAGGTAAGAGATTGAGTCCATCAAGAAAATAGGAAGAAAAGATAGGAGAGAGCGACTTAAAGACGATCTAGTGTTCCCTATAGGTAAACATTTTATTTTGTTTCACAATGGGTAGGAAAACAATCTACTGCTTGTTGTTTTCCCAACTATCAGTATTTTAACTGATCAAAGACTAGGTATTTTATTTCTCTTTGGCCTGATTTGGGAAGAAAGGCCGAGGACAGGAATTCTGGGTCACTCTATTTCTAAGAAAATCTTTGTATTTCAGATACTCATGATAGTGATAAAATACTCAGATGGGTTCAAAATGCTACCTCTGCATTTATGCAGCCAAATAAAATAATCATTATCTACTGACTTGAAAACTGAAGTAAATGTTTCTAAGAGTAAAACCAACAATGCATTATTTGTGCTATCTGGAAATAAAGAATAACTAAATTTTACAAATAATACAAAAGCCAACTTTACTCAATGGTTTTGAACTTCTTTCATACTTAATCTATTATTTGAAGAGTAACCAGAAACTAGACCAACTAGCTTAAGTTTTAACTTTTTCCTCTCTCAAGCCTATGTGCTTCTGGAAAAGACATAAAAGTACAAAGAAAAGACTAGAAGGCTTGCAGAAAATAAAAAATGGAAAGGAAATGAAAAGACAAGCGAGGTGTGTTTTTTCCCAGTCTCAGACTGTCTTGTATAATTCAGAAGTGACTCTTCACTGCCCAATCTGTGTGCCCACCTGAACCCCACATGCCATGCTACTGTGCTTGGGTCTTTTGTCTTCTAGCCACTGATTTTTCTCCCAGAAATCACATGTTGCCCCTGCCCCTGGAGTGAGAAATATCTCCAGTGCTCCATCCGTTCATTTTCCACCCACTGCACAAAACTAACAAAAGCTACTAGAGGGGCTAGGGGGTTGTTTTAAAATACTGTTGGTATCAATTAAGTTATGAGAACATCAAGCCATGGGTGAACTAGGGAATTAAAAAGAGAACACAGGATGCAGCAGCATGTATTTTCAACCACACTTCAGGGCTGGGCAAGGAGGAATTAAAGGAGCCGCAGACCAAAGACGCTAAGTAGGGATGAAGAGGACCACCGCCCGCCATTGACAGAGGCACAGCGTTTAGGTTTCACTGGGATTAGTTGACTTCAATTACAAGGTGGTTTTCTAGGTCCCATTGCCCTTCTCATCTACAGTTTGCAAAAGAATTGGCCATATAAAAAATGATTTGAGTGACTATTTTCTCAATTCTCCCAGAGATAAGCGATAGCTAGTGCCATCTAATTGCATAGGATAGTGCTTCATTCATTATGTTCATCTGTACCTTAGGGAAGGTGTTGACAAACTACTGCCACACAGGCAAAATCCAGTTTCCCAACTTGTTAATAAAGCTTTATTGTAACACAGTTATACTCATTCATTTATGCATTGTCTATGGCTGCTTTTGAGCTACCATGGTAGAGTTGAATCCTTACCAGAAACCACACAGCCTTCAAAGCCAAAAAATATTTACTACCTGGTCCTTTACAGAATAAGTTTGTTGACCTCTGCCTTAGATAATTAGAGTTTAATTCTTTCATAGAATGCCAGATGAGAAATCCTGCTGGTATATGACTGAAGCAAAAAAATAATAATAATCCAAGAAAGAAACTGTCAGTCTCTGAAAGTCTACCTCAGATTTATGCTAGATTGGGGGAAATGAAAACTGGAGGGACGATCTAGATGTGTAGAAAAACTTCAACACCCTGAGGTGGTAACACTAAGTAAAAATTTTTTAAGTCTCTGCCCATTCTTTCTATACTTATTTGCATGAGGTTTATGTTGGTAAATGTTTCCAATAATTTCTCTCCTATTAATTTTTCATTTAATTATCATCTTCAGTTTTTTTCTTTTAATCTGATGTGTCATGTCATGTTTGTCCTTGCTCTAATCATTTCACCTTATTGAGAAGCTGATTTAGAAAATGCTATCTCTCCATATGTTCCTTGGAATTCATTCAACTTTTGAGAATATGACAATCTTCCTAGGAAAGAAGTCTTATGACATAAATGTGGAAATGTAACACACGATGTTGTTGAAGGTGTGGAGAAACAAACACCTTTATGCATGATTGATGAAATTATATGTTGATACAATCTCTTTGGAAAGCAATTTAGCAATATCTAATGAAATCACAAAGGCACATCCCTTTGACATAGCATTTCTACCTTTAGGAAATTATCCCAGAGATCCATATTACCTAAATATTTTTAAATGATGTACGTATGATGTTTCCAGATTGGTGACCATGTGGAAACTTGGGGAGAGTGGTGTGCTCACAGAGAACACAGAAGCTTCATGGCCTTTCCCCATACCTTGCCCTATGCGTTTCTTCCATCTAATTGGCCTGAGTTGTATTCTTTTATAATAAACTGGCAATCTAGTTTTTAAAAATAGGTATGTAAAAGGTTATCCTTTGCAGTATTTTCTTTTTACCAAAAGATTGAAAACAACCTAAATATCAATCGGTTGGGGGCTTAATTAAGTATAGTAAGGTATGTACATATCTTCCATGCACAAGTGGAATACTGTGCAACTATTAAATAAAGAATGAGATACACATTTACATACTAATATGGCAAGTCATTTGTTTATTTTGTTTAACAAAACCTTATTGAGCACTTACTGAGGTGTGTCTTTTCCCAACCTCAGACTGTCTTGTATAATTCAGAAGTGACTCTTCACTACCCAACCTGTGTGCCCACCTGGACCCCAACTACTGCTCTAGGCAAAGAGAATACAATGGACAAAACTAAGTTTCAGCTTATGTGGGGTACCGACAATAAACAAATAAGAATGGATATGTCAATATTGTGTCAATGGGGTAAAACCAAATGTAAGGAGGATGGGGGGGCAGGATTGTTGCTATTTTACTTAGGGTTATCAAGGAAGTTCCCCATGTTAACGTGGCATTTGAGCAGAGATCTGAAAGAAGTGAGGAAATTAGCTATGCAGCTATCTGGGAAAAGAACCATCCAGGGATAGAGGACAGGTACAAAATCCTTGAGATATGTTCAAGGTACAGCAAGGAGGCTGGTGTGGCAGCTACTTGATGATGAGGCTGACAGGTACAAGATGAGATCTGAGAGTCAGTGGGAGGAGGACAATCAGGTCATAGTGTACACTAAGGCAAAGAATGCGGCCACTCTGAGTATGACGGGGGAGCCATCAAAGGGTCCACAACAAATGGGTAATATGATCTGACTTTGTTTTCCCAAAGGATCATGCTGGTTGATCTGCTAGTCAAAAGGCTATTTCTTTAATAGAAACAAGAGATGACACGGGCTCAAACCAAGGTGTTAGGAGAGGAAGTGGTAAGATATATTTGAATTCTGCATATATTTTAAATGATATCAAAAAATCACTGCTGAATTAAGTGTTAAGAGTAATGTGTGCTTTAAAAAATAAATGGGAGTGATATAGATATATCATTCTTTGTAAATACACAAAACCTCTGGGAGAATAAATAAGAAATTGGTAGCTTGACTTGCTCCTGATAAGAACAACTAAGGGTCTGGGGAATAAGGGTGGGAGGGGGGCTTTTCAAAATACAGAATTTTGTGTATTTTGAACTTTGAACCGTGTGATATATAAGTGATTTTTTAAATTAATTATTTAAATTAAATTTTTAAAATTAAAAACACTGTGACCTTTGATTTGTATGGACTACATCTTCATTTACTAGCCCTGCAAAAATGACTAAAGGGAAAACAAAAAAAAACATTGAATCAACCCTCAAAAGTGTTCTTCAATTGTTCTTCCTTCAAGTTCATTCTTCTAAAACAAAAAAGAAATCCAATTTGAGTTACCAAATATAAACTTTTATTCCCTTAGAATTTGCCATTTACTTCCTATTGTAACTCTCTTCAACCTTTGGCAATTCTTGCTTTATTTTCACTTAATTTATCTTTTAACTACCTACAATTGTTGCCTAACATTTAGAAATACACAAAGCTCTCCACAGTACATGGAAAATAAAGTATACAGCCAAATTTGATAAGGATTAATGAAGACTTTAAAGTTTGGGAAAGTATTATTTCGACATGAGAGCAATTCAATTCATAGCATATGATAAATGCTGAGCGATAGAAGGAACACATCTTATTTACCCTTAATATGCAGACTGAATTAGTCAGGGTAAGCTATGCTATGCTGTTGTAACAAAAATACAAAAAGAGAAGACGAAAAATCTCAGTGGCTTGAAACAATATATTACTTCTCCTGTAATAGTTAAATATGATTGACAGTTTAGTTTGTGGGTGGGTGAGTTACTCAGGTCCCAGTGGGAACTCAGAGACAATGCTATTTCCATCTCATAGATACACTTCAACACCTGTCGTCTGTGAGAAGAAAGGGAGGACTGTGGGTGAGAGGATTTTATGGACCAGATCCGAAAATGCATACATCACTTCCACTGATTTTTTATTGGCCACAACTGGTGATATGACATACTACCTAGCTGCAAAGGAGCTG